>NC_072379.2:131872500-132180000 GCF_028885625.2 Pongo pygmaeus
AATACTGTAAAACTGATGCTTTTCGATCTTATATGTGCCTGTTTTTATTCATTCTTACACAATTCTACCCACTAAAGCATTATGATCTATGTGTTCAAGTGTAACAAAAAGGTTATGGTGAGGCAACAGTTCTTTGCATTCTCTCCTCAAATTTGAGACTATATCCAATGTTAAGAAATAGCCAAATATTGATGACAACAGTTCTTGGATTCATAGTTATCCTTGAAGATAATAATTAAAACAAGGCACTTGATATCTTACGGCTTCATGACAGGCTAGTTCCCTGCAAGGGTGCAGTTACTGCCTAGGCCCCACATGGTTGCGATAATCCTCAGGCCATCCTCAGCTACGTGACACTGAGGTACTCCCTACTTCTCAACAGACCCACACTTCAGCTCACAACAATGGCTTTCCTTGTCCTCTTCAAAATACCCCTACTAAGACCATCGGCCACCCTACTAAGACCATCAGCCACCCACCATAACAGCCATTCCTATACTCTAGGACTGCAAGGCTCTGCCCCACTATGTAGACTTTTAACGTGAGATTCTGACCCTTCAAACACCACCACCTTATTTCTGATATTTCTATCCTCCTTTGCAGTCAATGTTTAATTCTCAAACCCTCCATGTTTACCAATCAATTAATTGCCCACTTCCTGGTTATACTGGGTTCCTTATATTACTGACAACACTAAAAATTAGGAATACAATACTGTTGGGTTTTAATACCATCATCTCCCCTGCTTCTCCAACTGCTCCTCTACTAAGAGCCTGGGATGGCTGAGTGATCTGATAGGGCATGAGTGCAGTCAGGGAGGCACGGAGGCATTTCTGAAAAGAACAGGACAGGATGGGAGATCACCAACAACAGCTCTTGGGTTCCCAAGTCCACCTGTGGAATCTGTCTGTGGGTCTGCCAGTGCTGATTAACATTGTCAAAAACAACCACAGCAATAGGAATTTAACATAATAATCACAGTTTCAAAGCACTTTCACATATCTCTTCAAACTCTCAAAACAGTTCTCTGAAGTAAGTACCTATGCTCATTTGAAAGATGAGAAAACTGAGATACAAAGACAGGACTGTGCCCAAAGGAATATATTCAGAAAGCAGTAGAGCTAGAAAGCAAATCACTCTAAGTCACGTGACTTCCTGAACTATCCCTGCTGGGTCCCTATACAATTCTAGGCCTATATTCATTGGCTGGAAACATTCAGGAGACACGCACTTCTAATGAGAAAGAGAGGTGGAGAGAGGGAAGGGGCAGAAAGTCACACGGGCAGGAGGAAAGGGGAATACTGTTACAGTCACTAGAAAAACTCTCTACAGTGACTAGTTTATCACCCTTGATACAGACAAGAACACGGGTTGATGTAATTATTGATGATGTGTAACAGTTTAATGGAGTATAAAATATATTCTTTTTTTCATAGTTAGTAAAAGTTGTGGAGTTCTTAATGTTGTCATATCCACACTGAGCATGTATCCTACCCATTCAGACTTTTGACAGAAGCATCAATTTTGTAAATTGTTCTCTAACAACTACAAGAAAGAAGAAAATTACTCACAGTGTTAATAATTGCAATTCTCTGAAGATTCTAAAAGAACCCACTGTAATTTCACACTATTGAATCCTGCGGCTTTATACATTGGAAGAATTTTCTGTTTCTCTTGTGTTTTTATATTAAAAGAAGATATCCATAAGAAATACATTGAAGAGCTAAAAATAATATGATGGGATCTAGACTGGTATTACAGACATGAAGATGCTCTATGACAACATCTATAAAACATGAATGGAGAAAAACATATAACACAAATGTCCTCTGAAAAAGCACACAAGTAATTCTCTTTGTTCATAATGAAATGAGGAAGAGTTGGCTACAATAAGTTCACAGGTGAATAAACTAATGTGGTTTGTTAATAAGAAAAGCCACATCCCATGTGCAGCCTACCACTTGGTATCTGGTTTGCTACAAGAGGTCTCTATTGCTTACATGTTCAACCATGCACAAGTAATAAAGGGTCTGGTTGCAAACAGAGAGAAAGGAACCCAAGCCAACAATGAGAAGAAAAAATAAAGGATAAAAAATAAGCATGAAAAGATCCTATTTTTTGTCTTAACTTAAGCATACTCTAAGAAATAGATCTTTTCATGAATAAACTACCTACTATATCTAAATATTAGAAGCACAAAAATTTCAATTTATACATACATTCCAGATGCTGCATAAAGGTATCTAAATGCACAAAGAACAACAAAGAGACTTGAGTATTTAAAATGCTTAATGAAAAGAGACTAATGTCCATTTTCAAGAACAGATAAATCATACTAGCAAAGAAATGTTGAAAATTAATGGTCATGACTGGGGAATTGCCTTGACAAATATTTTTTGAGTGTAAATATACAATAAATAATAATGTTGTGCTGGTTCAAGAATTGGTAAATATACCAATTGGACAGAATTCGAAGACCAGAAACAGCCTTAATTCCACATGAGAACTTAATATAAAATAGCCAAGACAACTCCAAAGAGAATAGATAAACTACTTATTCAAAAAGCTAATACTAGCAGAACTGTTTAGAAAAAGCTGGTGAGATACCACATGCCAAAATAAACACAAGACTGAATTAAAATTTCATTAGTAAAAAAATTGAGAACAAAAGTAAAATAAAGCAGTGATGATTTAAATAAATTTTAAAGGGAGACAAACCATTCTAAGCATACAGTTACTACAAAAGGAAAAGACTGATAGATTTGACTATCTAAAAGTAAAACTTATATATGCAAACAATGAGGGGGTCTTATAAAAAATATGTTAAGGCATTACTGAAAAGGAAAGTTATGAATGAGCAATTCAGGTTAGCCACATGTTTCTGGCGATGTCTCTCTATTTCACTATCTGTCTCTTCATCTAAGAATCACAGATAAAAATGAAATCTTCCTCACTTTCAAACTGATAAATAACAACAGGACTTGTAACACCCAATGCTAATAAGTAGGCAAGTAATTCCCACCACATATTGCTGGTAGGAATATAAACTGATACAAACTTTCAAGAGAGAAAATTTTCTCTGTGTGGGCATGAGCTCCTACTAGCATGCGTGTACAGAAAGAAAACATTAAAATATACTCTTTAAACAGCAAATTTGCTTTTAGAAATTTATCAAAAACAGAAAATAAGTCATCAATATCAAGTCATTAATTGCTCCTTAGCAATCAATGTACAATTCTCAAACCCTCCCCTTTAACCAATCAATTGCTGACTTCTTGGTGACACAGGGTGCCCTACATTGCTGGTGACCCAAAAATTAGGAACACAGTACTGTTGGTTTTAATGTCATCATCTCCCTTGATTCTCCAACTGCTCCTCTACCAAGACCCTGGGAGGGCTGAGTGATCTGACAGGGCAGGAGGGCAGACTGGCTAAGATTTAGCCAAGAAGACATTCTTCTTAGCATTGTCGGGAATAGTAAAAAAGGAAAACGAAAAAAAAAAAAGAAAACACCACAAATATCCAAAAATGGAAAAATGGTCAAATATCCAAAATATACATTAAAAGAATAGCTAGAATATTAGTAATATGAAAAAATAGTCACAATACATTGCTGTAATAGAAATATTACATTTTTATTGCTGTAAAAAATATCATTGTAATAAAATAATTACATTGCTGTAAAAAAAATGTATAAATAGTAGTAAAATATGAGCCGAATTTGTACCTCCTCCATCCTATCCGTACACTCCCCAAAAGTATATATGCATGGTAAAAACAGGAATCAAACAGTAAATATTAACACTAGTCATCAGGAGTGGTAGGATTATGGATGTTTTACGTTTTCAAATCTACTGGTGCAAATTTTTGTATAATAAACATTTTGTATAATAAACATTTGCATTTATTTTAATATAACTGTTAATATGTTACATAATTGTTATTCCAAAATGAAAGCCTACTCTAAACTTTCTTTGTTCTCGTTACTTATGAGTACATAAAGAACTTCTTTATGACTTTATAGGCAGTTACCTAACTGAATTCTCTCAGCTTATAAAAGTTTGTCAGCTGGCTTTCTTCATTTTGCAGGAATACAATCTAAAAATAATGGAAATTTTACTTCTTCCTTTCCATGTTTTCCCTTCTACTTTTTTCTCTTGTCTAATGGCATTGGTTAGTACTTCTTGAAAAATATAAAGAATGCATGTTCTAATCTGTTCCTGACATTGAGAGTGCTTTTTAAAAATTGCCATTAAAAATCATGAAGACTTCTTGGGTTTTCATTGTTTTAAAAATTCGACTTTCAAAAAGGTTCCCCTTAAGCCAGCACTACCTAACATTAAAACGATTAATTAAACAAATGTGAAAATACTCAGAAATAATGCTTTTCAAGTAAGGCATGGTATTACAGAACTTTATTTTTGTGGTAAATAAATATGAAAGAATGGATGAGATTTCTTTAATATTGTACATATATGTATAAACATATTCACACAAGTACATATTGATGGGGTTGCCAAGCACCAAAATGAATTCCTATTGTCTATTAAAAGTTAAAATGATTTAGATGTGATTAAATGACCTCAAACTTCTTTACAAGTGATAGGTAGGAAGCATGAGAATGGAAAAGACCAAAAGAGGGGTCTGAAGAAAACACATATGAGAGTAAGCTGATAAGGTAACATTACTATGAGTTAGTGGTCATTTGTGCAACCCATTTAAGAACACTCATCTTGCTTTAATAAAAGTTTTAAAAGAAGTTATAAAAAGAAAAACTAAGACACTTAGATAAATCTTGAAGCTCAACTAAAATGTAGGCATTGACACTAGGCACACAGGAGGTGCTCACAAGATTTTCTCAATTCAATTTGAAAAGAAAATGGTATAATGTGCTTTTTTCTTCCTAAAGATTGTTCAATGCAATCTACATAAACACCAGTTAGCAATTATGCTCATGAACATTAGAAATTCTATGAAGCATAATCTTCAGAGGGCAGAGTTACAAAAATTCAGATAAACATTTTTATTGAAAATGATAACCAGAACCATCTGTATGCACACTGTCCAAAGATACATTCAATAATTACAAAATGCATAAAATTAGACACATTCTTATTACCTCAAACATAAAAAATCATACTGATGATTACTATATTTAGACTTGATAAGATATTCTCACGTAACCATTAAGGAATAATTCAATTTAACTAAAAATTTACTTGGACTTTATATATATGTGTGTGTGTGTGTGTGTGTACACACACATACACATATAATGTACACACATTTCTCACTGTTATATACAGAGAGAGAGAGAGAAAGAGAAACAGAACAGTGAGAAATTCAAAATTATTTTAATACCTTTGAAATGTACCTGATATATAAAAATAGGCACCAAGCAGTGCCTGGTCCATAGTAGGTACCCTATAAATACTATAGAATAAAAATCAGCCAGTTTTAAACTACTAGGGCAGGAACATAACTGAGAGCTCCTCTATGGTGTTGCTCAGTTTGCTCAAGATCTGAGTTAAAACTGGAATTTCATGTCATTTGGAGCTCCACTCAGTAGGGAATGGCAAACATTAAACTTTTATTGTTACAGGTCATTAAGAATTAACTCCAAAAATTTATATCCAAAAATGATGAGTCTCCTAATTTTATAAAAATATCTTCTATTTTTAATTAGAGTATAAATATATTGGTTTATAATTTTATAAATATAGAGTAAAACCTGGTATATATCAGACTGAGCTCCACAGTGATAGATTCTATTTTTATGCAAACTTGCATCTTTATTACTGAGATTATACCCTGAAATATGTGATAGTTTACCAAATGAATGGATGAATAAATGAGCAAATTATAATGTGTTTAGATAATGTTTTTGATCAGAAGAAATATCTAAATTTTATATTTACTATTGTTTCTTAATGTTCAAATCCACAGTAACTTTTATACTACCCTAAAACATTTGCCAAGCTGCTGAGCTTCAACAGTTGTCTCTTCTACCAGAAAATGTACATAAACCACCATACTTTTCTGCTAAACAGTTATTAACCTTTCCTCGTTCTCAAAAAGTGGACTAATGAGTACTTATTTACAAGACAGATACTAGAAAATCTAATGAAGATTACTGCTTTTTATGGAAAATAAATGGTTATTTTTAAAGCAAGTAGACAATCAGATATCTTAATAAACTAACTTTCTTATATATAGCTAATCACTACTGTTAATGCTTTAAATTTATTATTATCATAGTTGAAGGCATAATTTTATTAAACAAAAATTGAACGAAATAAGCCATGTAGTACAAATTACCAGAAACAGGAGGCACTTTATCTCGATATCTAAGCATACCTATTTAGCTTTTGTACTAATTTCTTTTCCTTCCTTCCTTCCTTTCAAAACAAATTCACTAACATCTTCACTTTATTTTAAAACTTTACACATGAAGTTGGAGTAAAGAAAAAAAAACTCTTCTGATGGCCAGTAAGCATGTAAAATAAAAAGTTTCTAAATGATAGCCTGAAAAAAATGAGATACCATACAAGTTCAAAGGAAATACAGAAATGAAAACCACTGTTTTTCTAAGTTTAAAATGCTCTTTTAATAAATATCAAGTTTAACATTTAACAGACACTGAAAGACTCAAATGTTTGGTATAACTGCTGAATATCTCTATTTTTAAAAGTTACACTTTGAAAACAATATAAATTGATGGCACTACATATAACATTTGATGTTATAATAAGTAATATCATTGCATTTGATAGTACAGATCTAGACGATGACTATGTTTAAAACAAGCATTAAAACCTTCCTGCCAATTTTCAAATGTTAAACTCCAAATTAAAAAAAAAAATCTATCAGGTAGTCAATTTAAGTAATTAAACATTAAATGAAATTTGATTTCCTCCTATGTTGTGTCACTTTAATTACTGTATTTCAATATGACATACAGATATCATTTAAAATGCCAAAAGGATTATCAACATAAAATAAAAGTGTGACAAGGATCCCACAGTCAGTTGAAAGACACAACCACTGGGGAAAAAAAGACAGTCACAAATACAAAAATAAATAAATAACATAAAAAACTTGTAATGTCATTATCAAACAAGACTAGTTTTTTGTTTTGTTTTGTTTTTAACAAATATACACAATAAACTGAGATTTCCTGTTTTGGGATTTCCTTCTTTGCCTTCCAAAAACTGAAGAAAAATGGGCTCACTACTTTACAGTCACTCCCCATCTCTAACTCAAAATGTTACTAGAGTTTTATTACCCACTGACCTTCACTCTGACTGCTGGCTGTTTCCAAAAATCAAATTTATTCTCAGCTGATGAAGATTTATCACTTTGGAGGCTGGTCAAAGAGATGTGCTTTTTAATGCAACTCTTGATAGACAGAAAGAAAAGAGGGGAAGAAAATGGTGGAAGAGTGAGGGACGGAGAAGCAGAAGGGAGGGTAGGACCGAAACTTCGATAAGGGCAGCTCTAGTAGAAAACGTAACAGCTTCCCAAGGAGATTCCTTTGGGAGAAGGAATATATAATGTGTGATTTTGGTTTATTTTTAAACAATTCATGTGAAATCGCAGTCAGTTCTGCAGGGATGTTTATTACCAACAACGATACCCAAACTCAAAAGGAAAAAGTTTCTATGGAAAATCAACTACTAGTGTTCGAATAACACGTGTCTACTGAACATACTATATCAATGGCTTTTTAAGATATTTTTTCCACCATTACACACTGACAATTGGCTTTTTCACAGCCAAAACTTTAAAATGGCAAAACAGATTTTGAAGACATTTTCTGTAATTAAAACGGCTGCTTAGATGCTGAGAGAGAAATTCTCAAGGATAATGTTGCTTTTCACTTTTCTCTTAAAAGATTCAGATAAAAGAGAAATGTGTTGAAATCAAGTAATTAGAATTCCATTTGGTCCGTCATCCCTTTTCAAAATTTATTTAAAGATTCTAGATTTTACTGACAACTCTTTAGCACCACAATAACTAGGAAAATAATAGTATTTGGTGCTTTCAAATGAATACATATAATCAAAACGTCAATGTGATTTACAATCGCAAAGGAGTTGTCAAGAAATGTTAAATATCTAAATACTTTTGAAAACTGGCTTTGCATCAGAAAGCTCAAATATTATTTTTGAAGACCATATAACTGTGGTAGATATTAACTCTTCATATATCCATCTATAACAGGGCCTCTGAATTTTTGCATGGCTCATATCATCCTAGGGAAAAACGAGATATTTCCTAGCTTCCCTTGATGCTGGATATGTATGGGCAACTAAGTTCTGACAAATAGAATGTGAAGGAAAGTGACAAGCGCGCCTCCCAGGACTCATCTTAAAAGAGAGAGGACAAACGGCTATTTCCTGCTCCCCCACTCAATCCCACTGCCTGGAACAAGAAGATACTGAGCTTTCCTGGACCCTGTGGATGAGAAATGAACAAAAATACATACTAATGAAGTTTAAAATCACAAGTTCCATCTTCTAATGAGCCTATGTTTATTTGCCTAAGTAGCATAACAGTAATTGTTCCAGAATGCAAAAATGTACGAGATGTACTCTGGAAATGGAAAAATACTTTTCTTCAGTTCAATGAACAGATTCTGAATTTTAAACAACCCAATAATTTTTAAAAGTAACACACCCAGCAAAGAATAAATGACCTCATATAGTGTCAATATTTCAAACAAATAAGAGAAACCAATATTCAGACCCTAAAGTTAATAAAATATGTCTTAAGACTTGTGAAAATCAAATTATTTGCTTTCCAATCACCAAGAAAAAAATATAGAAAAAAATACCATCTCTCCACAAAGGAGTTAGGAGTGCAGTATGAAAATTATAATATTGGTAAGGCTACAAAGATCATTGTAGAGTAGCACAGAATGGCTAGTCTAGACACAAAAAGTAGACACAAGTTAGAAGCTCTGGCCCTTCCAATGGTCAGCTGTATAAACCTAACCACATCAGCTTTCCTCCAGGAGGTTCTCAGTTGTGTTTAGGAATATGGGATACTTTGTGTTCTGCCCTCTTCATAATTCTGTTGTAAAACATTAAATATGAAAAAATATATCAGTAGATATTAAAAAAGAACACCCTTGGCAAATGTAACAAACCATTATTCAAATAACTATGAGAAAAGTACACATTGATTTGCATGTTTCAAAAGTAAAGAGGTCATTTGGCTTTTTTAAAGAAATAAGTCATAGTGAAAAACTAACCATTGGGTACGACATTCACTACCTGGGTGACAGAATCGACTACATGCTAAACCTCAGCATCATGCAATATAGCCACATAACAAACACGTACAGTATATCCCCAAGTCCAAAATATAGTAAATGCATTATAAAAAATCTAATAGAGACCTCCTCTCACTCAATCTTGACATTTTAGGAAAAAGATGTGGCTTAATTTGCTTCTCTGAAGATCTCCCCCTCACAACTAAATAAATAACAAGCCTAATATTTACCAGTACTAGTAAAAATGGCATATACCTTACAAAACATTTGTCATCTTATAAGATGCAAATCACATTGATTCCCTGATTGATCATAAGACAGAGTGTGTAAGACAGCCAACGGGCCATCCACACACACCAGGAGGAAGACTGTTGTGGAGTTAAGGGTGCTGGCAAACAGCAACTTTAAACATTTTTTTACATTAAATTTGTTATTTTTTAAAGAAGGTTTTTTTTCATTAACTATTTTAGAAAGCCTGAAAAAGTAATTCCCAGATAACACATTAAATGCTGTGAATTATGTTATACTCCATAGTATGTTGCTATGTGGTTTCTTGATTTTATCAAAATTACATCCAAGGGAATGAAAACCATTTGTCTACATTTAAAATTCCTCATCTCTACAACTCAATATTTTTCCTTGATGCATTCTAAATGCCCTAGTAGAAATTATTTTGAAAAGAAACCATTAAAGGTATGCTAATGACTCTGAATTGTGACAGATGCTAGGGAAACAGGCCTGTTGGCTGAGGCACAGCACCATTAACCATCTATCATAAAGTACTCTGGACCTGCTCATTCATTACTGCTGTGTTGCTCAAGGGGAGAGAAAAACAGCAAGAGTTTCTCTTTCTGAGGCAAAAATCATAAGCCACTCACTAATTCTAATGTCATGATCCCCCACTGTTTGTCTGCATGATAATTAGGAAAATCAGAAATAGCGAAATATTATTTTAAGAACGTGATCAGAATTAAACTGTTGAAAAGGCCAAGGAAGAAACTCCACACATCAACTAGTGGGTCTCCAAAACTAGATACTAACTGTAGGCAAAAGAAATCCTATTTCCTAGGAATGAATCAAGAAATAGAGTCCCTAGCTTTACAGGGAGGGGTGCAAGGAGAAGGGAAGTTATTTAGAAAGAAGCAACAGAAACACATCATTACTCTGAGAATCTTCTTTCTATAAACTGTTGGGAATATCTGTTGATCAACCATTTGGATGAGGTGCACTGATCCAGCCACTGTGGGAAACACATATACGAAGCCATATACCTACACTTTGGTCAGTGACAGACTGCATACTGAACGGTGACTGTGCATGGTTATACCATATAGCCTAGGTATGTAGGGTATGTAGTAGGATATATCACCTAGGTTTATGTAAGTACATTATATGATGTTGACACAACAACAAAATTGCCTAATGATGCATTTCCCAGAACATATCCCTGTCGCTAAGCTATAGGACTGGATATCAAAAATATATTTATTAAGAAATACAGAATTTGCAGTTTTACAAAGTGCTTGCTTATATTAATACATTGCCTCATTTGATCCTACCAAGAAAGCTATGACGAAAATGCCATCTTGATTTCAGAGGAGAGGAAACTGAAGCTCAGGTAAGTGAGGTGACAAGCTAAACATCACAAGCTCATTAGTTGAAGAGCCCATAAATCACATCTTTTGTCTCTAAAGCCAGTGCTCTCTTCTCTAAGACCTAATAGGAAGGAGGTGGTATCAAGGGAGAGGCCCAAGAGGAAAGATGAATAGAAATATTTTCCTTAAAAACAAATGAAGAGCATGACTGCTACATACATGCTTAATACAGATTTCACTGTCATACAATGTGGAGGAAGCTTGAAAGTTCATATGGGCACAGAGGCCTTGGCACCAACCAGCAGGTTTGCTAGGCAAGACCAAAGCCATCCCAACTACTGGGCTGCCAACCAGCAGCAAGAGGAGAATGACATCTTGCCTCTTTCATGTCCTTAATCCATTTTTCACATCGAGGGTTAAGCATTAGAATGGTGTATTTTAAAAATACACATGCCTAGGTCCCACCCTGTAAGTCTGAATCCACTGGGGCATTTATACTCTCTAATTGTTTGGCAGGGGGACTTTAATGACCAGCCAGACTTGAGCCTCTCGATGCTAGAACTGCACAGCTCTTTCTTCTGCACCTGCATCCACAATTGATGAAGAAAATGAGGTTGGCACAAAATTCGCAACTTTAAAAGTTGGCTACAGATTTCACAAGAGCCAGTGAAGGACAAGAAGTGTATAAAAGAATCAAACAGTAAACAATCTTGTCTAAGGAACTAATATCAAGCCTAAGTTATTTTAACTAAAGAAAGGAAAGTACTCAAGCCAGTCCTGAATAGAGAGATGAGAAGTTCACTTTCATACCAAATACTATAAACATAGGCCATATAGAGTTTGCTGATCATAGGTGTCTGATAAAAAGTGTTATAATATTGTAGGCTCAAAAGTTTGTCCTAACAGCTTTCCACTGGAGTCCAAATTATTGGCTGCAGTAAAACCAAATGCTCATTACCTACAAAAGGATTTTAAGTGTCCACCTTTCCAATGGGAGTTGGCCCCAAGGCACTAAAGAATTATGACAACAGGGAAGGTGGCAGTAAAATACTGCACTTTTCAAAAGACCTTTGAAGTGTTCTAAAGAGGTCTCTCACAGCCATCTATAAAGTAGAAGTAAATGTATCCATTATTTACTTATTTCAGAACCATGTGGTAATAAACTCAATATTATATTCAATACCTCACTTCATTATGCCAATAGCTGCCTACTCTGGCCAGTGAAAGGACTGTTTAAATGGCCAGTCCTTCATTTATATGTAAAAGTCCATGAACTAATGTCATCCAGACTCTTCATCAAGGAAATTCCTCAGTGACAGCTAGTCTATAAAATGAGCCTTATAGAGTCCTTCACTCTACGTAACTTTCCGCGGTCTTACTAAGTGATTATAACCTTCTCCAAAGCTGTGAATTTAATATATTGCCAGGAGGTATTGAGATGTAATGAGGACTCTGAAGGTGCCAGCCACAGCATGGAGAAACAGAGCCTGTCACCTGTCTACCTTCGGGGAGGCTCTATTTCTCCTCACAACGAGGCTCCTATGTCTACCCAGGAACCACAGCTCCACCACCTTCCAGACTGCCCTGAGGGACATCCTGACTTCATGCTCACATAACAGAACAGATCTGACCTTAGGTTGACCAAATGCAGCCCAGCATGGGACCAAATTGCCATTATACCAAGACTGGACTACTGGACAACTCAAAGGAGCCAGTCCACAGCTGAGCCTCCCTGACCCCAGCTCTGCCTATTCAGACTGATTCTCTTCTCACTGCCAGCTATCCTGGAGGTCCCAGCAGGTCTGCTCAACTTAGGACATGTATGGTGAACTGCATAAATTCCATTCAGGAAGTGTTAGTGAGCTCCTGTTGCATGTAAATCCCAGTATGGAAATGCAAGTATAAACAACTTCTGCCTCTCCCACCCCAAGGATGGACTTCACATTTGAACATGGCCATATTTGAACAGACTGTATTTCACTCAAACAGGAGTAAAGGTCATAAGTCGGGTGACCATATGTCTTGGTTTGCCTGGAGCATCCCAGTTTATGTGTGTTGTCTCCGTATAATTAACAGTGCCTCCTTTCACTTTCCCAGTTTGGATGATAAATTATCGGGTTGCCCTAGCCATAAAAGAGTTTGGAAATATGGAGAAGATTGTGATCATTTCTGTGTTAGGAAATCAGGAAGGCTTCTTGAAGAATGAGATATTTATGCTATGGGATGAAATGAAAGGCAAAGTTTAAAAGAGGGCTGAGAGGTGTGGTAGAAAGCAGGGGAGGATGTCCCAGGCAGAGGGACAGACAGGAGGAGGGTTAGGGCAGCAGCAGGCCTGCCATTTGCTTCCAAGGCACATGGGGGTCCGTCTTGCTCTGGTATATATGGCAGCCACTCTAAGCTTCTTGAAAGCAAGGATTATGCTCCATCTTGTGTCCCTATCTCCTGACACAGCACCTGGTGCAGAGGAGTACAAAACCCATGGGCTGCTATTCTACTGAATGAATCGAGGCATGGCAATATTTTGTCACCTATGTCTGATTACATGGCTCTGTTACAAGAGGAAGCTTATGGCCATGACACTAGACATTTTGCTGGCCTGACAGTTTAGGAGAATGTGGAAGAGACTGTCAGGGCTGGCAGAACCCATGTCCTTTGTGGACACAGGGTCAGGGATTATCCTCAGGCAACCATCCAGAGACAAATTTTGGAGCAGTGGTTGAGAGGTGAAGGCATGTGACAATGCCAACATGGGGCCACCACAGCCCTCAACCTGTGCTGTCTTCAGCATCTCAACAAAAGACGGACTCTACAATGTTCAGAGACAAGGGGAGCCCACAGCAGCAGGCCCAATTCCTCAGAGGGTACAATTCCCAACATTCCACAAAATCCTGCCCAGAAAAGCCACCAGGACAGCAGCAGTCCCACTGAGGGGCCAAGTAGAGCAGAAATCTCCATTCTGCATGCACTGGACGTCCCTCGCCATCTGCCTGTACCTCTAGACATCCATACAGCTTGCCCTGACGGAGGCTCATTGTGGTCCTACTCAGATAAAGCATAAGCCTGATAACAGACTACATGTGTCTCAAGCTCCATGACCTTGTCCTCCACAAAATTCCTCCAAAATGGAGGCCATACCATGTACTGCAGAGATGGGTTTCCTCTCTGAGCAAAAACATCAAGGAATTGCAAAATGGGAAGCCATCAAAAATGGTAACTGCAACTGGGGAAGAGTCAGCGTAGGCCCTTCTCTAAATGGGCCTTAGCCCAGGGAAGTCATAGGGTCCCAAACTATCACACTGTGTGGCAGGGCACATCACCAACAATGTCAAGGTAGAAAGGAGGCTTTTTCCCTCAGAGGGGGTGTGTGTGTGTGTGTGTGTGTGTGTGTGTGTGTGTTGTGGGGTGGGCTGGAAGACATTCCTCAATCAACTATTGTTCTTCCCTACCTATGCAGAAAAGACCCACAACCATGGTCATGAACAAAGCAAACACCTCTACACTCTACAGCCATTGGTGTGCATATTACCAACATGATTGCCTAGCTTTCTACATCATTTGGAATGCAGGGCAAAAAGTACTTGTTAGTTTTTTTCATCTAGAAAGTGGAGACAATTGCTTTCACAGTTAATTTAATGTCCATCAACTAGACTATGATATCCAGATGTTTGGTCAAACACCAGTCTAGCTGGGGTTTTTTGTTTGTTTGTTTTTTGGGGTTTTTTGTTTGTTTGTTTTTTATGTGATTAACATTTAAATCTTCAGACTTTGAATAAAACATTACCTTTTATAATGTGGATGGGCCTGTTAAAGAAAAAGTTGTTCATGATACTTGTTAAGACGGCAGAGCAGACTTTACTCAAGAGGGCCCATGGCAATAGGTGGAGGAACTAATGCAACGAGGTCTTGGAGTGAGGGGGAGAGATTGGCTCAATTCTGATTCTAACAAGGAAGAGCAGAGATTTATAACCAAGGAGCAGGATGGGGGGGGTCAGCGAATAGAAAAGTACCAAGAGGAAACATCAAGGATAAGGAGCTGACTTAATAGGATCATTGCTGAAGCCAAGGCCAGGGTGATAATATCCACGGTGGTCAGATAACAAGGGTGGGGGATTTTCCCAAAACTGACTTAGCAGGATTCTTGCTCAAAGTGGATTCTACAAGGGGGAAACCTAAGATCAGTCTATTCAGAAAGGATTCAACAGAGCCTGACTAAAGTTTTGCTCAAAAAAGAGAATCTTTGTCAGGCTTCATCCAGGCAGGTGAATCCATAAGAGAGAAAGGCTGAGGTTCTCTAACGAAGAGGGAATTCTGCCTCCAGACTGCATTCAGACACAAGACTGCAACATTAAGGCTTCCCTGAATCTGAAGCCTGTTGGCCTGCCCTGAAGATTACAGACTTGACAGTCTCAACAATCACATAAGCCAATTTCTTAAAATCCATTAAGCATGGTGTACACCAATTCCTCTTACTGAAACGTAAGCTCTATTAAGGCAAAGATTTTTTATACATATATTTTGATGTATACCCAGCATATAGACCACAATGCCTAGCATATAGTAGGTCCTATACAAATAATTCTTCAATCAATGGAAATGTAAATCAAATACATACACAAACACACAACAGTACAGACATAAAGAAGAGCGAGAAGAAAAAGTCCACTCTTGCTAAAACAATGGGTGTTGGTTATGATAGGCAAGTCATGTTATAAACTGTAAAAGCTTTATTATAATCCCACATAAGTATAATATAATGTCATTATAATCATAGAATGAGGTCTATCAATGATCATCATTCTCTGTATTCAGTGACTATATTTCTGCCTCTTTGTTTCAAGTAAGAACACACAGAGGCTGGAGATATTTACTCACTATCTCACTCATTATAATAGTGGACTTGAAGATAAGTGATAAATAGTCTAGGCCTTTTCCTCATCATTCAAGAGAGACTACAGCATAAGACACCAGTTTCACTATCTAGGAAGTTATGACATTAATCTTTGCCCAGCCACTTAGGCTGAGGAGGTAAGTAAATGGTGGAAAGGGCTGCTAAGAAAACTGCAACATATTAGGCAGAAAACAGGAGAGAATATAAAAACAAACATACATCTCCATGCCTCTTCTGAAGAGCGATCTACCCCAAATGCCCTCTGTGTGTCTGGCTTACCCAGCAGAGGGAGAAAGCTTCCCCACCCTCAGTGTAACTGTTAATCCCAAGCCAGCCCAAATGTGTAGAAAGATCCCTGCCTTCTTGTTCTCTGTTCAGCAATCCTGAGAGCCTCTCTGAAAACCACCACAAAGACTGAAATATACCCTAGACAGGGAACCTGGAGACCTGGAGGCTGGTTCTGACTCTGTCGGTTTATTCCCAAAACCCCTGGACCTCTTTCTTCATGAAGAAAAGGTAGAGATTAGATAGGGTGATTCCTAAGATCCCTTCAAGGTCTAAAAAGAAGTACAGTGATTGTGCAAGGTGAGTTGACCCCATCTACTCCAAGGGTGCCCAGAAAAGGGTCCAAGAAAAGGGAAAGTAGGAGCTAGGGCCCTAAAATAGCAATAGAATGGTGGGGCCAAACTGGGAAATGGCTGTGCCACTCCAATCTGATGAGGGTCTCACCTCACTGGGCATCCCTGGGCACACACCCTCTGGGGCACACCCTTCTTAATTTTCTCTTTTTTTTTTTTTTTTTTTTTTTGAGACAGAGTCTCACTCTGTCACCCAGGCTGCAGTGCACTGCCACGATCTCAGCTCACTGCAACCTCTGCTTCATGGGTTCAAGCGATTCTCCTGCCTCAGCCTCCCGAGTAGCTGGGATTACAGGCTGCACCACCACGCCTGGCTAACTTTTGTATTTTTAGTAGAGATGGGGTTTCGCCATGTTGGTCAGGCTGTCTCAAGCTCCTGACCTCAGGTGATCCACCCACCTCAGCCTCCCAAAGTGCTGAGATTACAGACGTGAGCCACTGTGCCCAGCCCTCAATTTTCTTTCTTCAATAAACTTTTGAAAATGAAAAGCCCAGTTGGCACATGGTACAGGAGCTATTACTTGAAACAACTTCAGGCCACCTATCAAAAGGTAAAGGATTACTTTGGGTGAACTTAGTGTTGCACATTTGGAAGACTAGTTTGTCAACAGGCTGAGAAATTAACACAGACTTATGAATCAACCAATGGGCCAAATTATTGCTTTAAAATAAAATAAAATCTGACCAAAAGAACAGATATGTGGGACCTCCTGCTAAGACATACTCTTTCTGCAGACCAAGTATCTGGAAAGCTAAATCATAACAGGATGGCTATTTGATAAGCTTTACGGCCTGAATGTATGACAGGCATGAGGCTAAGAGGGCTTATTATAAACATCTCCACAAAGGGCAGAGACCTACAAGGGCCAGAGTTGTTACACCAGGGAAGAGGAGAAGAACACAACCATTGCTTGTCTTTTACAATCTCTTCTTTCTTTCTACACATGTATTCTTTTCTAAATAATAATTAATGGCTGAAAATGTATTTTGTAAATTAATACTTATTCATTTCAGAGACTTCAGCAATCACAGAAAAGCATTTTTCAAGTATAAGAAAAAAATTCTCACACCTTGCTGTGATAATAAAAAAAATAGAAGTATGAGAAAAAAAAGAAAAAGAAAAAACAATCTTACTATGAAGGTTTCCATCCATGGAGATGTACAGGTATTAAAGAGTATCCTGATTTTTATTCTATTAAACATCATACTGTAAACGTCTCATGATATTAAATACTCTGGAGATACATTTGTTACTTGGTTTTTATTTAAAACTATGTTTTAAAGATTGAAAAATAAAGATTGGCACATCCTTTCCTTAGATGTATTAATATAGTCCATCGGCAACAGGCCATTCTTGCTCTGAAGCCACTCAGTACATTTCAAGCTTTATCCCAAGACCACTATTTCTGTCTTACTTCTAAGTTATTTAAGAGTAAGTGTCTTACTACAATCTGTGAGCACAGGTAAGTCCTCCCAAAACAACAGTGCCCTGGCCAGTTAGAAGCTTAGGTCTTATGAAATTTCCACAGTGACAAGGTAGCAAAATAATATGACAAATTGACAGGTATCATCATAACTGGGAGAGGAAGAAAACATGTACCCTTCTCACCCAAGTATTAACCAGCATCTTTCTTTGCCCGGGCAACATATGTGTCTACCAATGGTGGTCTTGCCAAATTAAACACTTCCAGCACACTTGCCCTTAATTCTGTCTTGAGAGAGAAGGAAATTAAGAATTTCAGGCCAAATAGAGAAGAAAGGGGAGGCCATGCCAAATGAGTGAAAAGTCTATTTTTGAAAAGGCATAACCTGGCAGTAGCCTCAAATCACAATGTTATTCTGCCTACACCTAACTCCCAAATGAGCTCTAACTCCCAAATGAGGCTATACTCACATTCCAGAAACTTTCACCTGCAAAGTATGTATTACAAATCTAGAGAAACAGCCCCACAGCCATATATCAAACTGTGAGCACTGTAAGAGCATTCCCTTAATACACAGTTGTCTGACTGTCACTTGCTTCTGTCCTATCTTCAGTGATGTGGGGACAAAAATGTTTTATGTACAGTTTCTCAAGGATAGCAGACATTAATAGAAATGCATGGATGGGGCTGGGCATGGTGGCTCACGCCTGTAATCCCAACACTTTGGGAGGCTGAGGCGGGTAGATCATTTGAGGTCAGGAGTTCAAGACCAGGCCGGCCAACATGGTGAAACTCTGTCCCCAATGAAAATACAAAAATTAGCAAGGCGTGGTGGCAGGCATCTGTAATCCCAGCTACTCAGGAGGTTGAGGCGGGAGAATCACTTGAACCCTGGAGACAGAGGTTGCAGTGAGCCGAGATCGTGCCACTGTACCCCAGCCTGGGTGACAGAGCAAAACTCCGTCTCAAAAAAAAATTAAAAAAGAAAAAGAAAAAAGAAATGCATGGGTGGGTTTACAGCTGGCATAGATCAATTTCTAGTTATTTTACAATTATTGATTAGGGAACTCAAACAGCCTTTGCTATTTGCCAGACAAAAAGCTAAATACCCCCTTTCATAAATCTTGAGAAAAGGCCAAAGAAAAATGAAAACTGGTGTATTCTGGAAAGAGAACAAGCCAAGACAAGATTATAACCAAGTCAAAGCTGAGAACCAAGTAACAAATGTATCTCCAGAATAGAGCTTGAAAAACTTGCAGTCTTGGCAAGTCCCTCTCACTCGCAGCAGCAACCTTTGTTGCAATCAGAATTGACGGAGGCTTTTTCACTCAACTAAAAGATTTCTGTCAGGGTGAACATATTTTAATCCAACGCATGCATTTGTACCATGTCATTTACAAGGACAAAACCTGACTACATCAAGAGCCTGCTTTTGTTGTGTCACTCTACGGGACCAGTGTACATGTTCCTAAGGCTCACAAAAAAAAAAAAAAAAATATTCAAAGAGAGGAGAGAGGAGAAGAGAGGATGGGGAAAGCAGTATTATCATACACACAGAGAGCATATGTACAGTTAGAGATGGAGCTTGGAAGTGGTGATGTGCAAGATGGAGAGACACAGTTAAAATATGCTGCATTCTAAAGGAGGATGTTATTTAGAACTTGTTCTTTTTGATGCCTCCAGGGTTGAAACTGAGCCACTCTCTTAATAATATATTGAGTTCATCAAGGAGGTAAAAAGTAATAATCAGTTTGAAGCACCAATACATTCTTCTAACACCTGTGCATGACAGGGAATGATGGGAAACTTTCTAATGATGCCACTGTCCGTATGCTTAAAATTCAACATGGAGCAAGGAGGTGTTTAGAAAGGAGAAAAACAACGTCAGAAATTAGCAAAACAGAAGATCCAATGGTCACATTAAAAATTAACAAACCGGGCCAGGCATGGTGGCTCATGCCTGTAATCCTAGCACTTTGGGAAGCCAAGGCATGCAGAACACTGAGGTAAGGGGTTCAAGACCAGCCTGGCCAACATGGTGAAACCCCATCTCTACTAAAAATACAAAACATTCGCCAGGTATGGTGGCATGCATCCATAGTCCCAGCTACTCAGGAGGCAGCACAAGAATTGCTTGAACACCAGAAGTAGAGGTAGCAGTGAGCAAATATGGTGCCACTGCACTCCAGCCTGTGTGACAGACTCTATCGCCAAAACAAAAAACAAACGAAAAAGGGGCTCAGGTGCAGCATCTCACACCTGTCATCCCAGCACTTTGGGAGGCCTAGAAAGGAGGCTCGATTGAGCCCACCACGAGTTCAAAATCAGCCTAGACATTATAGTGAGACCCCATCTCTACAAAAGATAAAAAATAAATTAGCCAGGTGTGGTAGTACACACCTGTAATCCCAGCTGTTTGGGAGGCTGAAGCAGGAGGATCACTTGAGCCCAGGAGGTCGAGGCCACAGTGAGCTATGATTGCACCACTGTACTCCAGCCTGGGTAACAGAGAAAGACCCTGTCTCACAAATATATTAAGTTTTAATGAGTTGAAGAAAGAAATGGAAAATAAGCAAGCATTCGAAAAGATGAATCTTTGTTTAAGCTTAGAGACAGCAAAGGGGTTTCATCCACTACGATACAAAAATTTGGGTCACTTAATTATTTTTTCCCACTGGTTCTTTATTTTTCCCCAGTTTTACTGAGGTGTAACTGACAAGTAAAAATTACATATGTTTTAGGTATGCAGCATGATGACTTTATATACATATACAATATAAAATGACTACCACAATCAAGTTAATTAACACATCTATCATCTCACACCTGTGCGTATGCACGCACACGATGCATGCATGCGGTTAAGAACATTTAAGATCCATTCCCTTGGCAAATTTCAAGTATACAATAGAGTATTATTAAAAATACTGTAGAACTATAGTTACAATGCTGTACATTGGATCCACAGAACTTATTCATCTATCTTATAACTGAAACTTTGTACCCTTTAACCAAATCTCCCCACTTCTCCCAGCCCCCTGCCTCTGGCAACCACCTTTCTATTCTTTGCTTCTGTGAGTTCAACTTTTCTAGATTCCACATATAAGTGAGAACATACAGTGTTTGTTTTTCTGTATCTCATTTATTTCACTTAGCATAATGCCCTCCAGGTTCACACTCACCATGTTGCCAATTTAAGTTTATTTTCCTAACAAAGCTCTGAGTTTTCATTCTAAGCCAACAAACACGTATTAGCAGAAAGATCCCATGCTCCCATTTCCAAGAATAGGATCCCTCTCTCATGTTGACACTTTCAATTCAGTGACTGTCTAAAAGCATTTATGCCTGGCCTGTGACTAAACCACTTTTACTAATCAGAATAAGTATTCAATAACAAAATTCCAATTTAACCAAGAAAATAGAGGCTTTCAACTTTAACTCTTTTTTTCTAAAATGGACTTTTTTAATAACCAAAGAAAATTAAAATAAATGTGACTCTTGGAATTGGTAACCTACTCATAAAACAAAATTACTTTATAAAAACTCAATTTATACGTATATAGAACTTTGCATTCTGTAAGAACTCCTATATTTAGATATTTATTCATCAAGGTAAGAGACTTGAAAGAGAACTACATTAACGACCTTGTCCTCATTTTAAAAAGACGGAAACAAAGGGCATAAAGAAAAGGAAGCAATTTGCCTAAAATTACATGGAGTTGTACCTGGAAGGGAAGGGCGGAGGGACAGAGAGAAGGCTATTTCAGATGAAATTATTGTTCAAAAATTGTCAAAAAATAGGAAGAGTTTATTCTCTAACAGTTTTTAATGATGTAAGTTGGATGCCTGCTGCATTTTGAAGATACGGGATCTATACAGATGCTGGTGAAAGCATTTTTAGTTCATGAAAAGAAAATTTCCAAAACAATGACTTTTCCTCAACTCACCCACAATATAGAATATTAATCTATAGGTCTGAATGAAATTCTTCACCTCTTTTTTGCCCATTCCACTTTCTTCTTACTAAAACTCTAGCAATGACAGCAGTAATTCATAAATTGAAGTTAACAGTATTCATCTTAATACTATTGTTTGCAAATCATGTTTAAAATGGAATTTTAAGACACAACTATAATAGTTGCCAATATATGATCCTAGAATACATCTTGTATCCAGAGGAACAGTTGCTATAAAGAACATTATTGAGAAAATTGACAAAATTGAAATCTGGGCTAAATATTACAATAGTCATCAATGTTAAATTTATTGATTTTGACAACTTTACTTGATTATGTAAGAAACACTGATTTTTAAGAGGCAGAAGTATTAAGAGGTAAATGAGCATGTCTTCTACCCATGCTCAAATGATCCCCTCCCCCAAATAAAAAAAAAAAAATATATATATATATAGAATATATGTAGGCAGAAATAGAATGATAAAGTGCGGTAAATGCCTAAAAATAGATGAATCAGAGTCAAGCTCTTTGTACTATTCTTACAACTTTACTGTAAGCTAAAAATATTTCAAAGTAAAAAGTTTAAGAAAGGAATTTTAAAATTGTAATTTTTTTTTTTTTTTGGCCAGGTGTGGTGACTCACACCTATAATCCCAGCACTTTGGGAGGCCAAGGCGGGCAGATCACGAGGTCGGGAGATCGAGACCATCCTGGCTAACACGGTGAAACCCCGTCTCTACTAAAAATACAAAAAAATTAGCAGGGCATGGTAGTGGGTGCCTGTAGTCCCAGCTACTCGCCAGGCTGAGGCAGAATGGAGTGAACCCAGGAGGTGGAGCTTGCAGTGAGCGGAGATTGCACCACTGCATTCCAGCCTGGGCGACACAGCCAGACTCCGTCTCAAAAAAAAAAAAAAAAAATTGTAATTTTTTAGTGTCTCTACTTTTACCCTATGCAACACAAACGATTATACACACACACACACACACACACACATAATCTAGCAATGTTAATACTCAGTTGTTAGTTTTTGCAATAGTAGACATGAAGTAAAATCAGTTACCAGCTCTTTCCTATCATTCTATCAGAGCTATGAGAAAAGAGCTTATTTTTTGAAAATAAACTAATTTTTAATACATTAGTTAACCTGCTGTTGAGATAATTATTCTTGGAAGTGGAAAGTATAATTGAAAAATACATTAACAATTATACAACTACATCCCCAATTATTTTTTGTTTCCTTTTTTGTCTGTTTAAACTTAACAAATCTCCAGAATGGTCAATGGCATAGTTTTTCAAACTTTATTCAGAGCTTGGCTTTACAAACAAACTGCAGAATATCTTCCTTTAAATTTCTCATAAAATTCAATGAAAATACAAAAGTGATTGAATTCACTACATGAGTAGACACTGCTAATGTATATCACATTTATTCCTAAAAATACTCTATTGCAGCAAGCCCAACTCTACTCTCAACAAGCATTCTCCCAGATTAATGCTTCTTTATTATCCAAAGTGACAAAAATAATTTAATCATCTCTTACCTCCCCCACAAATGAAGACTTTATGTTAGACATAAAAAAGAGTAGGCCGGGCACAGTGACTCATGGCTGTAATCCCAGCACTTTGGGAGGCCGAGGCGGGCAGATCACAAGGTCAGGAGTTCGAGACGAGCCTGACCAACATGGTGAAACCCCGTCTCTACTAAAAATACAAAAATTAGCCGGGCGTGGAGGCGTGCACCAGTAATCCCAGTTACTCAGGAGGCTGAGGCAGCAGAGTCACTTGAACCCGGGAGGTGGAAGGTTGCAGTGAGCCAAGATCACGCCACTGCACTCCAGCCTACACAACAGAGTGAGACTCAGTCTCAAAAGAAAAAGAGAAAGTTTCTGCCTTTATATACTAGTATTCCTTTGAGGCCAAGGGAATGGATAATTGCTACAAACCAGGTCCTTTTGTGTCTATATCAACCACTTCTCCCAAAGTATGACAGGCCATGGCAAACTTTCTTTAAATAAGAACATTCAAAAATGACTTGATGAAAGTGTACAAATAGCACTTCCTTTGACCAGTATCTTTTGCAATACAGGGATTCACATAAGAGCATGTTTCTAAATACTGAAATTTACAGTTTGACATGCCAGAACTTTTTAAATGCAAAATGGTTTAGATGGAAATGGTAGTGCTAATATTTCTTACCCATGCTGGTAAACAAATTATTCTCAATCCCTGATAGTATTATGATTGTGCATACATTATTTCACTAAGCAAGAACACACAAGGCCTATTCGAGTAGTTAAGGTTGCCTGCCTCTATGCTAAGTAGGCTCATAATGCTATGAGTTTTGTGTGTGTGTGTGTGTGTGTTTTACTTCCTGTGAGTGTGCATCACATGCATGACGATTAGTTGCCTTTTCTACTTTTAGCTGCAGTAATTTCTGCTTTGTCCATGTGCCTAAAAGTCCATTTCCCTTTCTAATGTAATATATCAAATCCATTACACGTTAAAAACAAACAACAACAACAAAACCAAATTTGCTAAATTGTGCCCAAAATAAGATCACCTCGGCACAGAAGATCAGAGTTGTAACCCTGGCTCTATCTCTGTGCAACATTTAGTTTCACAGTCTCTTTGAATGTTTGCTTTATCATCTCTAATAGGAATGAATGATACATGTCCTACCCATATCAAACACCCAAGAAGACAGTAGAGTTGAAGGCTCTTAGTTAAATGAAAAAAAAAAACTAAATCTAAAAACAAATATTGCTTTTACTGTGATGCTGTTCATCAGCAAAGCTAATAAGCTTCAAGACACTAACTAGAATCACTTTGTGATGCCTTTGGGGTTCACAGCTATGGTTCCAGGCAATGAGTTACCTGTGTTCCTGAGAGTCAAATATGTAACCTATGGATAGGTAAGAAAGGATTTAAAATATGTGCATACACTGGGCTAAAGAAACTGTAAATGGATGAAGTTTAATTTCTAAGCAGAAAATGTATATGAGTAGGTTTTATCATCTCCAATAAAACTGGCCCATGACACTAACTAGTGTTCTTTCTTATCAAGAAAATATTAAACACATATCTGGAGTTAAATTTACAGTCAGTGTTTGAAACAGGCAGAGGGTAAGTATGGAACTTTGTAACCATTTGTCATAAAAGATGGAAGAAGGGGGAAAAGCTAGCTAGAAAACTCTAAATGCTTTATCTAATCAACAAATTTCTATGACAATGAAGACATTTGATAAGTTTACCACAAGTAATCATAAATTATTGGTGCTGATCATTCCACTGTATTTTTTTCAAAATAGCATGGTGCTATCTGCGTAAATCATATTCTGCCTGCAGCAATGTAGCTTACCTCGAATTATTTCAGAATCATCTAAAATGACTTATTTTTCTATTAAAATGATGAATGGGCTAAATGAGGTATGTAATAAATACTGTAGGTTTGTAAACAGATTCCTGCTCTTGAGAGAACGGAAGTCTTACTTCATTTGGTAATTCTGCCTCTTGGTATTTTCAAGAGAAGTCATCCTTAAACTACAGTTAGTAAAGAAAAGAGTAGAGTGAGCAAGAAAATGTCCAATGTCTTTATGGGTAAGGGAATAGTTAAAAGATACATGAAGATAGTTGCCACCTGCCCCCACCCCCAAATCAGGACACAGGTCAGAACATCAAGAAACACAGAAAAAGCATAACTCAGTGCCATTTAGGAATCATATCAAAGCAATAAAAGCACGGATACAGAAAAGGAATACAGAGCAGGAATATTCAACACTGTGAAAAATTTAACATCCAATAAACAAAAATGAAGCAGGCCTCATTGCACATGGTATATCACATAGTATATCACATGGTAAATAATATTGCTGTTCAATTTAATACTGAATTCACTAAACCTCAGGTCCATGCACAATAGGTTGAAAACAAGTCACGAGAACTGTATCAGAACTGACAGTTGTGTGACTTGCCATGAAGACAATCTGGAAAGATTGCTGTAAGAATATAAGGAGCTCATCTGCCTTACATTCTCATTCAAAACATCATGTGCAAAACATGTATTTGGGATTGTTAAGGACTGACAGACTTGATTATGCTTAACTTTTAATTTGTTGCAGGTTAAAGCAAATACCAAGGGCCGTATTTCTTAGCCTATTTAGTAGGAAATGAGATTATGATGTCAGTTCAATAAAATTCCAACAGACCAGGCAATGAAGTAAATATGTTCACAATGAATGCCAGGTCATCATAAAGAGATGGAATTATAACCAGCCCTTTGCACCTTAACTGCCTATGGACTTTTACGCAGTGCTCTCCATATCTCACCTGGACACCCATAATGACCCAAGTGATAGGATGTCAATAAGTTATTACAGCTAACACATAGGACACCACTCAACAAGAACTGCCCTGAACCAACTGGTTTGCAAGTAACTTGATGAATTTTCAAAATCACACTTATAAAGTATGAGAACACATTCTAAGCAGAGTTATTCCCCCAGCTGTCCTTAAATATGACTAATTGTTGCCAAGAACATCAATAGCATTCTACTCAACTGTGCTGTCTTCTTTTCTAATCACTGCCAAAAAGGCCACCAGTCTGACACAGTTCCTTGGAGAATGGCGACACCGCGTTGACTGGATAGGCCCCCCGAGTCTTGGCAGTGAGATCTCCAGGACCAGAACACTCCACTGCTCTCCACCTCCAGGTCCCTCAATATCTAGTCAGCATAACATTGAGCTTCTCAGAGGCTATTTGGTGATGTTAAGATCCTAGGTATTTCTGGTCGGGTGCTGTGGCTGATGCCTGTAATCCCAGCACTTTGGGAGGCGAAGGAGGGAGGATCTCCTGAGCACAGGAGTTTGAGACCAGCCTGGGCAACGTGGCAAAACCCTGTTTCTTAAATAAATACATACACAAATAAAATAAAACAAAATTAGCCAGACATGGTGGAATGTGCCTCCAGTCCCAGCTACTCAGGAGGTTGAGGTGGGAGGATCGCTTGAGCCTGGGACGTCAAGGCTGCAATGAGCCATGATCATGCACTGCACTCCAGCCTGGGCAACAAGTAAGACCCTGTCTCAAAAAAAAAAAAAAAAAAAAAAGAACCTAGGCATTTCTGCCAACCTAGATGAGGAAAGGGGGTCTGACAATGTACATTTCAGAAATATATTAATCTGGGCAAGTTTTCAGGATACAAGCAAACTTTAAATCTGTAATCGCAGTCCTATTCATTCTTGGTGGGCAAACTGAAACAAAACACGTTTCTCCTTTTTCACTGCAGTAGCAAACATACCTAAAGCTGCCCTGCTACTCCACAGAAAATTTGGTTCACAGTCTCTTCATAAGGTTGTGTGTGCATTCCAGCTGATAATAATAATGCTGCCATAACATACAGGAGGTAGAGGCCACACGTGATAACAAAGAACACAAAGGAGAAAACAGAATCTGGATACTTTGTTCCAGAAGCCCTAATACACTACTAAATCCAAATGCACAGGAGGCTCCCACCTGTCGTGAGGGATACTTCCCTTTGAATTTCCTGGTAAGCTATTAAGAGAGAAGAGTCAGAAAGAACGGGACTTGCAGATGGATTCCAGAGCCCATTCTCACCAATAACACTGAGGAAAACGTCTAACACCTAAATGGCCCAAATCCTCCCAATACAACATGGAAATGCCATATTTCAATAGCTGTCAAAAGCAAAAGCTCGAATTCATTAACTTCATTTTTGGAATTCAAAGCAAACTAATATTCTACACATATCCAAATAATTGGAGGTTAGTGTCTAGGGCAAGAAAACCAGTACACAACATACATAACTGGAGAGAGTTTTAACAGAGATTATAATCCAAGTCTAAATTGCACCCAAAAACAACAGATTTATTTTTAAAATTATCTTTAAATGCCCAATGAAAGAACCCGGGAAACCACTGCCTACACTGCAATTTCGTTCACCTGGCTAATTTCAGTGATACTAAAAACCCCAAGTGATCACTCTTACTCTTCTCTTACACAGAACTTTTGAGTATGAACCATGTCGATCATTTCAAAATTACAACCCCAGTTGTTTCCTTTCCTCGTTGGATAGAACCTCACTTGGACAGCAGTAGTGTTCTTATCTGCTTCCTTTAATTTAGTCATTTTTCTCTATATCCCAAATTCAAAACCGTTTTCTTTTTTACCATGAAATTTCAACTGTCACAGTTTGAAGCACAAACAAAATACAGAACTGAAAGGCACACAGCACAAAATTAATCAATTCTTCTTCTTGATTGCTTCACTGGTGCATTTCAGACAAAAGGCAAACTGGGGATGAAAAGTGACATTTTGGAGAAACAGTCACTTAAATTTGCAAAAACTAAATTTATGCATTCACCCACCCTTTTTTTTTTTACTGTTTTTTTTTTTCTAAACAGTATAAGGTTTTACAAATTCAAAAATTATAGCTTAAGTTGGGACAAAATACACAAGGCAAGAATAACCTTCCCCACAAACCTGACACTTAACTGCAGACTCTGAAGAAAAGCAACCAGATCTAATTCATCTTTGCATCCCTGGCAAATAGTACCTAGTACACAGTAGGTGTTTAATAAATATATGATGAAGGACAATGCAGAAAGGGACAAAAATACCTAATGATCTGACTAATGTTCTTGCCCAGAGCTGAACAAACAACTGATGCAGTATCTGAGGCCAGGACCCTCCTCAATGCTACACTGAAGTCAGACTTCACACTATGCTTAGCCCAGGACATTTTTTACATTGATTGCTAATTTTTGTATTTCAAATGATATGAAGTTGCTGATACTAGAAACCTTGCTTGTAGTTAGGCTTGACATTTCTCTCAACCCTTCAAACCTAAAATCCTAGTAATACTACCTCCCAAACAGTTCCTACTCCTCTTCTTTTCTCTGCATCCCTGCTACCATGCCCTAATTTGGGTACCACCTGTTCTCACCTGGATTAACACAGGGCTTTCTAACTGGTCTCTGGGCTTCCAGCCATTTCCTCCTCTGCTCTTCCCTTCATACTTCATTAGAGTGTAAGCTAAAAATCAAACCCTAAGCCCCATGACTGACTAAATGGACCCCCTCTTGGCCAAGGGGACCTCAAAGAAACTTAAAAACTGAGGTCTCAACCATAAAGGGATAGGAGGTTGGACATGTCTCTTTATACACCCTCTCTTTTACAGTTTAGACACAACCATTGACCAGCATTAACGTTAAAATAGAGACCACAAGACTGACAAAGCCGGCTTTCTGTGGCAATCAGGTACCAATTATAAACAGGACCTAGGGCCAGGCCAGTCAAGGGTTAAGTCGTGAACCCCCCTGCACACACACACATGCACTTAAAGAATAGACTATGTTCTAACTGCCACAAGGATTCCCACTCAGCAACTTCTAGTAGTGTCCCCCTATCCTCATGTTTCCATGCTTTTGCCTGCAATACCTGAGGCTGTTTCATCCCACTCCTCAACCTTGGGAGCAAATCCTACTCATACTTCAGGAGTCAGCTCAGGGGTCCTTTCCCCAGAAAATCTTTTCTATTCTTCCCCATTTCCTCTCCTCCTATTTCCAGGGCTTCAGTAGATGCAATTAGTCATTTATTCAATCAACAAATATTTATTGACTGCTTACTGTTTGCTCAGCACTGGCATATATTAGGCACTCAATTACGTGTTGAATAAATAAATGCAAACATAGCAATTAGTTAAAAGAAAGACAAAGTCCTGGCTTTCCCAAAAGTGAGAATCCTCACAAGACTATAAGTAGCATGGCTCTATAACAGACTTAGCATTTTTAAACATTATTTTTAATGTATCTTCCACCTTTAATTCCTCAAGGACAAGATTTTGTCTTTTATTCATAGATCATTAGTACCCAACATAGTACATTTCATACAGTAAGCACTCAATAAAACATCTGTCCAAAGAGTAATGGAAGAATATTGAAGTAAATATTGCCTTAAGTAAGTAAACTGAGACTTCTTTTTAACATTTAGATTAAAAAAAAAAAAAAGAAAAGAAAAGAAAAGAAAATACTACATAATTCTGTGATGATAACAAGAAACATGTGGCTGGGCATGGTGGCTCACGTCTATAATCCCAACACTCTGGGAGACCAAGGCAGAAGGATCACTTGAGCCAGGAGTTCAAGATCCATAGCAAGACTCTGTCTCTACTTAAATTTTTAAAAATAATTAAAATTTAAAAAATCTAACATTAAACCAGCATACTGTAGTAAGACATAAAAAAGAGTGAGTCAAAATTTTAACTGGCATTTTAAAAAGAAAATATAACTGCAAAGTCAAAAAAACCAACTCACTACTCTTCAATTTCAAAAAAGAATCTAATGACAGCAAATATTAGATCACATATATAAGATCTTTACAATACACATATCAAGTTGCATTAACTTTACAAATTCCCTGGTCCTGTCCTTCTAGTCAGTCTTCATTCTCTACAGAGGTGCTTTCCTGCTCCTAAGAAGCATATTTTGAATGTGAGTTGCTTTTAACATTTTCACGCAGGTAAAATCATTATCAGTAGACTGCCTCTTCCAAAGCCTCTGGATAAAGTCAACTGATTAAAATGCTGGCATCACTCAGTGCTGAGTAGAGGAAGGGGCTGGTATACTCTTCCAGAATCTAGAGTGGGATTAACAGCTTCCTCAGCTAAAGCAATTCTTCCAAAGGGGAAAGTTTTGATCTGATCCTATTTTAAAACCAACAACAGGGCCATCATGACTTTGCCCTTCAAAGAGCTTCAATAAAGCTAGCTGCTAAAACAACTGTGGGAAGAAAAAGCCTGGACTCACGTCTAAGGAGACAGAAACCTAAATGTCAGCTGTTAGTGAGCCAGAAAGATGTGGGGGGTGTGGGGTAAGGGGTGGGAATCGTTTTATTTCACAGTCCCAACATCACATCAGCTCCCGTGCTTTCACCCTCGCTCTCCTGAAAGACAACTTTTTAATTACTTCACATGTGTGAAACACAATCTTTACTTTCCTGCAGAATGCAACATTTGAGTTCTAAATAAAGAGGAACAAAGCAATGCTTGGCCATCACTCAAAGAGTCCCACATATTAGAATTAAGAATGGCAGCAATAGGGGCCCTCCACACACAGCAGGAGCAATGCTAACCTTTCTGGGGCGACTCTCACATCAATTATGGGTTCTGAAGATGCCCACCTCTCCAGCTGGGGATCAAGGAACTAACATACAACAGCAGGCTTGCAGTCACTGTCCACACCACACAGCACTGGTTTGGAGGGTGGTGGGATGCATAATCTGAGACCCTAAAGCATGTATAAAATATATACATATGGGGAAGGCAGAAAGAACTTTATACCTCTAAACATTAATGACAGATGACAGAATTATAATAATACTGATTTTCTTTGTAATTTTTTGTTTTCCAAATGTTCTATAATATTCTTGTATTAATTTAGTAATTAGTGGAAAACTCAGTGAAACACAACCATTAAAATGTGACCACACAAAAACGTATTTATCAGTATAAAAACTTTTACCACATGGCCTAAATGTTTTAATGTGAAGGTTATTGTAACAGTTATACAAAAGAGTGTATACTATTATCTATGTTTGGAGAAATACAGTTATACACATAAAATCAAATGTTTTATACCAACTTAGTGGGAAGTAAAAAGGAATATAAACACAATAAACCAAAATGTTAACAGTAACTATCTCTGAATTGTAGTACATTGAGTGATTTTAGTATCTCTTTGTATTTATTTTCTAATCTTGATCCAATGAATATGTATGTCTTCCATAATAACAAATAACAACAATAAAGGGAGAAATCTGGTAAATAAATTGGGAATTGCCCAATAACTAAATGTCACTGGCAGCCATGTTGCTGTGGCCATGGCAGACCATGCAAATGTCTGACAACACTCTGGGAAGGAAGGGACTCTCTCAATCAGCTGTCATCCTATGGCATAAATTCCACTTTTATTCCCTAAGTGCTTTGAGGGCTGTATTTGGCAAATATCACAACAGATGCTGAAATACAGGAGTTGTGAGTACTACAATTTGTCATCTATACCACACAACCAGAATCTGTAAAGAGATCTACAAATCAGAATGTACGAGGCCAGTGTCTCATGCTTCACCAGCTACACAAAGCAGTAAAGACAGACAATAGACAAGATTCATTAGGTAAAATAGAACAGACTGCAGATATGCTATTCCAATCAAAACATGTTGCTTAATATTTTAGTTATGTTGAGTAACAAATCTTTCGATACTTTCACATTTTTTTGTGAAATCTCTTTTTATGTCTTGCTGAGTGTGTGTATATATTTAATGAGTTTTTTGAGTTTTTGAATCTTGCTGGTCTCCATAAACTAAGAGAATAAGACAGTATGTCCAAATTCAGGCAAAAAGAGGTAGAGAAAGAGTGCTTCAAAGATAAGATTCAAAAGAGTAAAAGCTGGGAGGCAAAGAGAAATGCCAACCAAGGTATTCTTCTGCCTGCTGGAAACTAAGAGTTTTGCTCTCGTACCTTCCTCAAACATGAGCACTATTAACCTCCTCCACTACATCCTTAGCCTCCAAATTTGGAGACTTTAATATACATAGAAATGACCTTTCAACCCACTGACCTGACATTTTTTCAGCTTCCTCAAAAAATCCTTCAGCTTAGACATACAACAAATTTAATTTTCAGTTGAGTTACTCAAAACTTACTGTCTTTAATTCTGAAATTATTCCCCTTTCACAATGACTGACTTTGCTTCCACCTCTCTTATTCCCTTTGTTCCACTCAATACATGTACTGTTCTCAGGGCAGCTGCCAGTCAGTCCACTGACATTTCTTTCTTGGTCTACTACTTCTATTCTGGCTTCACTATTTGCCCATGCAACCTGGACCCCAGATTTGTCACTGAAGAAACTGACTCATTAGGCATGGACTTCCTTTCATGTTCTGTTTGCAGCTGGTCATGGGTTGGTCTTTCAGAGAAGTGACTAAGGTAAAGAATGGGAGAGACTAGAAATTGGCCTTCTTCTTAGAAAGTTTTAGTGTTTCCCAATTGCCTAGTGAACTAGGAAAATCCCCCTCACTCTTGCATTCAAAGTTCTCCATTCCACGGTCCCATTTTCCCTGTCCAGTGAGTTCCCAACTGTGCTCCAATGAGGACTAAAGGTTCCAAGGAGTAACATCTGGGTTTCTAGGAAGGCCAAAGTGGAGGCTAAGCAGTCAACACTCTAGGTTTCACTCAGAGCAGCTCCACTTTTATCTATCAAATAACAATAAGAAATTGCTTAATAAATTATGTTGAATACAAAGGACAGAACATTATTCAGCCATTAAAAACTACATTCAGAAAAATGTTCAGTGGCACAGGAAAATGTTCATGAGGCTTAACACCATCTATAGCATTATCTAAATGCTTCAATATGTTAAAAAGCCTAGAAAAAAATAATCTCAAGGAAAACACACACTGGTGTAAACCATGGTTATAACAGAAAGACAGATTGATGGGTGTCTTTTAAACCTTCTTCTGTCCGTTAGTAATACTTTTAAAGACAACAAACAACAACAAAAACATGTCTATGTAATCTTTTAAAAGATTAAAAAATATTTTCTTTAAAAAAAAATTATCTTAGAAAAGACTGTTCCCCAAGGCCCTGGCTCTACATTTTCTCTTCCCTAAACCCCAGGGAGTGATTGATCAAACCTTACTCACCTTTGCCAGAGTCTTCCAGACTAATATCTGGTGGTTGCCAGCCGCGAGAGAAAGAAGCCTAGATTGCTGACCCCTGAGGTTTCAAAGACAACAAAACCAAAAAAGGCAAAGGAGAAAAAAAGAAGACAGGCCGGGCTCGGTGGCTCACACCTGTAATCCCAGCAGTTTGGGAAGCCGAGGCGGGTGGATCATGTGGTCAGGAGTTCAAGACCAGCCTGGCCAAGATAGTGAAACCCCGTCTCTACTAAAAATACAAAAATTAGCTGGGCACGATGGCAGACGCCTATAATCTCAGCTACTCGGGAGGCTGAGGCTGGAGAATCACTTGAACCCCAGAGGCGGAGGTTGCAGTGAGCTGAGATCGCACCACTGCACACTAGCCTAGGCGACAGAGCAAGACTCCGTCTCAAAAAAAAAGGAAAGAAAGAAAAAGAAAAAAAAGCAGACAACAAACCTTCAGGCGTGAAACATGTACACATGTCTGCATGTTGGTCTTCAATACTTCCAGTTACCTGCCTTTAAAGTCCTTGATGGTTAAACCTAAACTGTAAGCTACTTACAACAGGCAAAAATCAAAATCTGAGCAAAGAGAACATGAATAATATTATCAACACTAAAAGCTGGCACAGAGTACTTAGCTCTTCCCAAACATCAGAGATTTCGTTGTAGGCAAGAAAATTTCTCCTACATTTTTAATACTCACCAGGTGCTTTGCCTTAGCACGTTCCTCCTCGCTAGATATCCTCTCCCGAAGGATGGCTCTGGTTAACTGCTCATTGGCAGCAGCCCTCTCTCGGTCCAGCTCTTTGGCTTGCTTTAGTCTAAAATGACAAGAATTGTCTAAGTTAGAAAAAATATTTTATTAGTTGATATTATTTTCTATCAAATGAAATAATTGAAAAATAGAAACACATAGCCAAAAAGGTCAACAGCTGAAATCATCTTGGCCCATAATCTATCAAAAAAGCAGGTATAGAAGTAAATCCCCATGCAGCCTCCACCCAAGCATTTAAAATAACCAAATTCAAATACATGAAGAAGCTTATTAATTTGGCTGCCAAATATAACTAAGTTTTACAAAGTTCTTCTTATGTAAAATTAAAATCTGCCCACCAAAAAAATTCCATCCCTGGTGCTTCCATTTAGCCTCTGAAAATTTAAGTAATTAACAAACCATCTAGGCCAGGCATGGTGGCAGCTCACGCCTGTAATCCCAACACTTTGGGAGGCCAAGGCGAGTGGACCACTTGAGGTCAGGAGTTCGAGACCAGCCTGGCCAACATGGTGAAACCTCGTCTCTACTAAAAATACAAAACTTTGCTGGGCGTGGTGGTACATGCCTGTAATCCCAGCTACCTGGGAGGCTGAGGCAGGAGAACTGCTTGAGCCTGGGAGGTAGAGGATGCAGTGAGCTGAGATCATGCCACTGCATTCTAGCCTGGGCAAAAGAGACTCCGTTTCAAAAATAAAAAGCCATCTACATGACAAATATTTGAAGGTAACCATCATCTCTTTGTCCAAACTTATTCAACTCGCCCATTTACTGAATGCACACCAGGCACTGTGCTAGGCATTGAGGACACAGTGATAAGATGGACAGGTCACTGTCATTGTGGATGTTACAGCACAGCAGAGAAGCCAGACATTAGGGAACTAACGAGGACATCTTTCCTCCCAGTATATTACCCCTATTTTCCAACAATCCTCATATGCAAATATGACTACACCTTTCAACTGCAGGGCTCCTCACTTCTGGAATGACTCCAATCTATCTGTTAGCTCCAAACTAAACCTAACCCTCCAGACGTGCTCTAGCAAACTAAGACAGGAGAATCTTACTTCTCTGGATCTGTACACAATACTAATTCTATTAATGAAGCATAAGATTGCATTAGATTTGTCAGTAGCCTCATCACACAATTAGATCATATTAAGTTACAACCCACTAAAACCCCTCATTGTACATGATAAAGATAAATTACTTTGGCACTGATTTTTGCCATAATGCCTGGCACATAGAGGCATTCAGTAATCACTGAATCACTGAAGATTTCAGTCTAATCTCATGGACAAAGATTTTCTGACTGCCTTTTCTTCTTTGAGAGAATAACCCTACTATACCATCATATCCCTGAAGGTACAGCTATGCTTTAAAAAGGAAAAGTAAAATTATTATGTTGGTGTAAGTGAAATTCTGAGTGAAATCTACTTTATACGTGTGAATGATGAGCACCAAATTCTACTCAGTACTAGCTTATCAAATTTTAGTTTTAAAAAGATTTTTGAAAAAAATTAGAGATAAAATTTTGTGTTACTATTTTTAAATTGCTACATCATCCTGATACTCTGGAATTCTCAGAAATCAACTACAACAGAAAAAAAAAGTCACCTTGTCAGATATATTCCAAAGTTATCATTCTTTTCCCCTAAAAATCAAAGCTGTGTAGTTTTCTGTCTTAAATAAAAAAAGAGGACTAGAAACAAGTTAAAATCTGTATTTCGAAATTCTCTAATGCAAAAGTAACGTTTGGGAAACTTCCTAAGCAATAAGCACAATGACACTCATACAAACCAAATTTCTCTAAATTATTTCACAAGGACCATACAATAAATTCAGCAACATCAATGATATCAACACATTAACACCACTGGATATGTGTAATTGCAAGAGAACAGCAATAATTAGAAGTCACACCACTTCCTAGAACAGCAGTTCTAAAACTACAGTCCACAAACCAGCTGCAGTAGCATCAACTGGGAGTCTATCAGAAATGCAGCTTCTCTGATACCACCCCACACTTGCTGAATCAGAAACTCTAGGGATACTGCCTAGCAAACTGTCTTTTCATAAGCCCTCCAGAATTCTGATGCATGCTAAAGTTTAAGACCACAGCCCTTAATTACCAAAATACACTTGTACTCAAATAAATCCTGGAGATAAATGAAAGTAACATCAAAAATGAAGTGCTCCCCACGAGAATATTGTGCAAATAACTGCTGAGGTTATCATATCAGATTACAACACTGTATTTAAAGCATTTTTTGGACATCTTACCTCTAAGTAAAAAAGCGTTACCTATTTTTACCAGTGAGGTGGAAACTAAAATAAAATAATAAAATTACTATCATTTATGGATCAACTACTAAGCACTGTGCTAGGCACTTTACAAACATATATAAAATGTTTATTAAAATGCTATTATTAGTTCATGAACATAAAATGAATTCTGTACAACTGAATTATCATATCTACCACATTTGGTGTATCTAATTTTAAAGTACTGTTTAACAATTACTACTTTTTTTTTTCCATTTTAGTTTACTTATGTGTGGCTTAGATTTTAATTACATATGGAGTTCTACATGGTTCAACTTTAAGAAATACAGGATCATAAGGATTTTGGCAAGTTAATGAAAAAGAAGCAAAACATGAGCACAAAAGCCTTCAACGTGATAATAAAAATAAACATATTTAGCTTGCCATGACTGGTACAGATATGCAAACTCTGGGTCCAAATCAAGGCTCTATACTTCCTATCTGAATAAGTACTTTATTTAACCTCCGGTGAGTCCTGTTATTCTCATGGGTAAAATGAAATAGTGTAATACCTACCTTACAGGGTTCTATATAAACAAGGCACTTAGCACAATGCCCATAACATAATATACACTCAATAAATGTTAGGTAAGTAGCAGTAATAATAACAGTACCCACTATGCAGGTAGGAATACTGAGAAAGCAGTGATTTTCCGAAATGAAGAAGACAATCTCCAAATTCACTAACTACAATGTTGTCTCCATCATCTTTTCCAATTTTTCACCAATAAGTTCTGCTTTATTTTTATGATCTCTAAGGACTTCTAAGATCACAAATTGACTCTACTAACTCCAGCAGCTCGACCCTTTCATAAGCTGCTTCCTTTCCCTCTTGTCCATAGCTCCATAAGGACAAGGATTTGCCCTATTTTTGTTCACTGCTATATCCCCCGTACTTATAAAAGTGCCTGCCACATAATAAACACGCAAGAAAAAGTTGTTGATGTATGCATGTGTGAATGAATGAATGAATGAATGAATGAATAGCATATTTCTAACCACAAACAAAACAAGGAAAACAAACTGCAAAAGAACGCAAGGCGATGGTATATAAGAAACAACTAACGAGACAAACTGTATCCTCCAAGGGCCTAGCCACCATGTTAGATGTGGCACATCTGTGATATAATCCCAGGCTACATTAAATAGCCTACAACAGGAGGTGCCACAACAGTCCAGAGCCCCTCCAACATCAATACCTAACTATATTTGACACCTGGATTGAAAGAGGATTGGCAGTGGTGCAAACTGACTAAAAAGAATATTATTTTCCTTTCTTAATAAATTCTTATACTTTCATTCATCCTTACAAATAGAACTGCACAAATTCTCAAATGTTTTTAAAGGAATGTCTATAAATTTTTTAAAAACTTTTTTTAAGGTCTGTACGGTGACTGTTTAAGAAACCAAATTTTTTGTCATCAGGGAGTTTGGCAGTAGGACTCTGAACAAATTCTCATTTCCTATCAACAACTTAGCTGTACAATCTAATAAGCCTCAGTTTCCTCAGGTTTAAAATTTGAAGGTTGAACTACTATATAATCTTATGGTCCCTTGCATATAAACATTCTAAAAAGTCTATACCCTAAACATATTATTCCTCATTCCATAAAAAATCTTGAAAAAGGTGATGACAGGGGATAAATGAAACAGAGGGGCATTATATTATCTCCCAGGTTGATACTGTTATAATTTCTACTCGATGGGCACATATACTTCTACTGTAATCCTGAGATTTCTCACTACAGTACTCAACAAAAACTACACACTGGAATTCATAAATTTATTCAGTATATAATTACTAGGTGAGAGGGACTACTCTGGTTACTGAGAACGAAGTAGTGAGCAAGAGACACAGTCCCTACTTTCAAGAGCCATGATCACAAATAACAGATGCATTATTTTTAAAAAGTTAGGTAGGTATCTATGACACTGCATAGGTGGGACTGATATTTAACTTGAGCTCTACAGGACATTAACTGAGCAACATGGGGAAGGAGAAAGTGTCTTAGGCAGAGGAAACATCAGTTGGGTCCAGAAGCACCAAGAAAGGATTTCCTTCAGTTAGATTCCTGTGACACCCTTAGAAGGGTCTCTGAGGCCTGAAATCACCTCTGCAAAGAATCTTACTTGCTTTCAGATTCTTTTGGAGGACAGAGTTTCAATGGTATACTGACTGAGGTTCAGTTTTGACCAGTGCCCAAAGATGAGAAGCTTCTAAGTTGTACCATTTCCCATTTAAAAGCAATAGATTTGAAACTTTAAAATTGTACCATTCTCCATTTCCCAACCCTCCCCTCCAAAATATTGCATGGCAATTATTTTCTTCTAAGTTTCCTCTTTCAATGGTTCCTGTAAATTCTTTACTGAGCCAAAACCACTTTGCAAAGAAAAACTGCTTATGTTTTCAGAAACCCCCAATTCTTTTCAAAGCTTCCTCTCTGGCCCCTTGGTTTAATATCGCATGGAGCTATACTATTCAATGGCCATCTGCAAAAGGTAGATGAGTTGTCAACCAATTTTTCTCTTTTTGAACCAAATGAGACAGCCCTGCCATCTGGGCCTCTCTGAAAACTACTGCCCAGATAGTGGAGCTATAAAATCAGAAGCCATGTTGTTTTGGGAACACTTCACTAAGGAGAGAAGACCGAGGCTCTCACTGACCAAGGGAAGGCAGGACTTTATATGTAAAGGCAGGAGATAAAATAAGTCTCTCATTATTAACTTGGGTTTCCAAAGATTTAAGAATTATCTCAAAACAAAACTAAACATGCCAAGTATCTTAGAGAATACATTCCTTTTTTATTTATTGGCATTTCCCACTTAATATTTTAGATCTCCTGCTCTAATATATTCTACATTAAGCCCCTGATTTAAGTTTCATTTAAATTTCTTTCTTTTAAATACATATCTCTCCTCATTTAAATTCTCTAGAGTTTCAAGCAAAGAAGTAGGAGTTTAGTGTAAACTTTTCTTGTTTGCATTAAGTAACTGGATAGCTTGCCTAAGCTTAATGAAACAAATACCAGTCAGTACTGCCCTTAGACCTCAAGCCCTAGCAACTTAGCTCTTTTCCTCAGTATATTGTCAATCAGGCGAGGGACTTAAGGTACACCAGCAAAATGAATTCCTAAAAGCCAGCCAAATCTCCTATAATGAATATTATTACATGTCCTTTTAAATGGGAAAAAAATTAACTACTTATAAAACATTCAACTTTCATGGACAGCTGGTATAAAATCTAGTTCTCTATATTTCAGTCCCAGGGTAAAAGCTAGCCAGCTTGACTTTACTCTAAAGAACCTCAAGTTTTTAAGAAAGTAGAAAGAGAATTTTAAAGATAACTTTAGCAAGGCATTAACATATTGAACGTCATTCACCTCCATAAGGAAGGCATTACTAGCTCTAGTTTTTCTGTTTTTTGTTTTTTTGAAACATGGTCTTGCTCTCTTGCCCAGGCTGGAGTGCAGTGGCATGATCTCGGCTCACTGCAACCTCTGCCTCCCAGGCTCAAGCAATCCTCTCGCCTTAGCCTCCCATGCAGTTGGGACCACAGTTGCATGCCACCAAGCCTGGCTGATTTTTGGGTTTTTTTTTTTTTTTTTTTTTTTTTTTGTGGAGATGAGGTTTCAGCATGTTGTCCACATGGTCTTGAACTGGGCTCAAGTGATCTGCCCACTTCAGCCTCCCAAAGTGCTGACTACTATCTCCATTTTTAACATGAGAAAAACTGAGAAGTACAACAGAGGTGTGAAAGATGGTGATCTGACTTCCAAAGTCATGCTTCTTAAACATCCTAAAGAGTAAACTTTCCTATAGGAATTAGTTTCCATTATACTACTCACCTCTGTGGTCATGTAAGGACAGTTTTTAAATCTTACATTATTCACAGTTATTTTAAAATAGGCTCTTTTAAAATTTGTTTATACTACACTAAGTCAGAGTTTGCCAGAGTCTAAATTATTACCACCCCTTTCCCAAAGTGGTTTGGCTTTTAATGGCCCTAAATGTTTTTCTGAATTTGGATACTGCTCATTTGGCCATTCACAAATACTCAGATTTATCTTCATGCAGGTTGACACATGAGTAATTCTATACAATTCTAGCTTAGCAAATTACTTTATAATTTAATATATAAGGCCATTACACTATGGAGAGAAAGTTGATAAGAACTTCAGTAATGGGTAAGAATAAATGGGAAACGGAGATTGCTAAAGTGATTTGACTAAATGACTTATCTAAAGTTGAACCGTGACCATTATACACAGGCAATATCTACGAGATACTGCAATGCACTTGATGCAGAAAGGCTGTTTCAAACACTGAAAGGGAAAAATGAGTGACGACAACCTCAAAGGTCATTTTAATGCTACCAGTGAATTATATTTTAATGCATCATATTTTGTCAGAACCTGCCAAACCAGCATTCAAGACACTGTTTACCATCCATTTTTAAACAGAAGAGCTGAGCTGGGTAATTCAATGAAGTAATTATTAGACTATTAAAAATAATCACAAAACAAGTATACAGTTTTTGATTAATAAGACTTGACAAAAATAAGGGAACAGAGAAGCTTAATACTTCTCAGCTCAAATCGTTTCAAATCCTGGAAGAAAATATATGTGGATTGAGATTCCAAAATAAATACATAAACATGAATATGGCATCTTAAATTTTCTTTTTTTTGAGACGGAGTCTCACTCTGTCACCCAGGCTAGAGTGCAGTGGTGTGACTTTGGCTCACTGCAACCTCCACCTCCAGGATTCAAGCGATTCTCCTGCCTCAGTCTCCCGAGTAGCTGGGAATACAGGCATGTGCCACCATGCCTGGCTAATCTCTGTATTTTTAGTAAAGACAAGGTTTCACCATGTTGGCCAGGCTGGTCTTGAGCTCCTGACCTCAGGTGATCCACCCACCTCAGCCTCCCAGAGTGCTAGGATTACAGGCGAAAGCCACCACACCCAGCCTAAATTCATATATATCTGCATGTGTGACAGAAAAAGTGTTAGCATTTATTATGCTTACTTGTGCCAGGTACAACTGTAAGCATTTGACGGGTGTAACTCATTTAATCCTCACAACAACCCTATTAAATCAATTATATTTCAGATGAAAAGCTGAGGCACAGAGAAATTATGTAAAATTGAGGCTTACAGAACTTATAAGTACAGCTGAACCTTCAATAACACACGTTTGGACCGTGTAGAACCACGTATGTGCATTTTTTTTCAATAAATATATTGAACATTTTCTGAAGACTTGTAGCAATTTGATAAAACTCACAGATCAACCACAAATCTATAAATATAAATAAATTTTTAAAGTATGTCATGAATGCATAAAATATAGTTGATTCTGGTCAGTTTTATCATTCGCTATCATAAAATCTATACAAATCTATTATTAAAAAGTTAAAATTGGCCAGGCGCGGCAGCTCATGCCTGTAATCCCAGCACTTTGGGAGGCAAGGCGGGTGGATCACCTGAGGTCAGGAGTTCGAGACCAGCCTGGCCAACATGGCGAAATCCCATCTCCACTAAAAATACAAAAAATTAGCCAGGCATGGTGGTAGCGTCTGTAATCCCAGCACTCAGGAGGCTGAGGCAAGGAGAAGTGCTTGAACCCGGGAGGCGGAGGTTGCAGTGAGCTGAGATCACGCCATTGCACTCCAGCCTGGGTGACAGAGCGAGACTCTATCTCAAACAAAAAGTGAAAATTTATCAAAATGTATGCACACAGACTGTACATGGCACCATCTGCAGTGGATAGAAATGTAAACAGAGGTAAAGATGCAGTATTAAGTCATAACTGCATAAAATTAACTATAGTACATACTGTATTGCTATAATTCAGTAGGCACCTCCTGTTGCTATTGTGGTGAGCTCAGGAGTTACAAGTATCTGCTTAACACACTATGTGATGCTAATCATCAAGTGAGCAGTTAGTCTCTCCAGTAAATTGCAGGCTGCAGTAAAAAGTGATCTCTTGAGGTTCTCATGTATTTTTCATTGTGTTTATTGCAATACCATAACTTTGCATCACATCATGGGACCCATACAAAGTGTCACCAGTGATGCTAGAAGTGCTCCCAAGAAGCAGAGAAAAGTCATGACATTAGAGGAAAGAAAGTTGAATTGCTTGGTAAGTACCACAGATTGAGGTCTGCAGCTGCAGTTTCCTGCCATTTTGAGATAAGTGAATCCAGCATAAGGACTGTTGTAGAAAAAGAAAAGAAAATTCATAAAGCCTTCAATGCAGCTATGCCAGCAGGTGCAAAAACCCTGCACGTTTTGAGAAATACCTTTTAATCTTGTATTGAAAATACAACTTTTATGTGAGTGCTGGATTGCTAAGAAAGGCTTACCTATAGACCCTAATGCAATTTGAGGAAAAGTCAAGTCTCCATTATGTGACAGCTTAAAGGCGAATTTAATACCAGCAAAGGATGGTTTGATAATTTGAGAAAGAGGTTTTACTTAAAAATGTCAAGATAATAGGAGAAGCAGCTTCTGCTGACCAAGAAACAGCAAACCAGTTCCCAGATGCCATTAAGAAAATCATTAAGAAAGGATAACTGCCTGAACAGATTTTTAATGCAGACAAAAGTGCCCTGTTCTAGAAAATAAATGGCATAAAAGACATATATTAGTAAAGAAGAGAAGCAAGTACCAAGATTTAAGATAGGAAGGGATAGGCTATCTCTACTAGTTTTGTGCAAGTGCAGTTGAGTTTACGGCACAATTGTCCTTATCAGCAGCTCTATGCTGCTAACCCCTGACCCTCATAGGGAAAAGATAAACACCAGCTGCCAGTCTTTTGGTTGTACAAGAAGGTCTACACAATAAGAACCTATTTTCTGGATAGGTTCCATCAATGATTTGTCCCTGAAATCAGAAAATACCTTGCCAGTAAAGGACTACCCTTTAAAGTTCTTCTGATATTGGACAATGCCTCTAGCCACCCAGAACCCCATGAGTTCAATACTGAACACATCAAAGTGGTGACTTACCCCCCGACAGAATGTTTTTATTTCAGCCTACAGGTTAGGAGGTCGTAAGGACCTTTCTACATCAGACATGATAATCTATGAAAAGGACTGTCAACACTATGGAAGAGAACCCGGACAGAGAGAACATCATGAAGTCTGAAAGGATTACATCATTGAAGATGCCACTGTTGTTACAGAAAAAGCCATGAAAGTCATCAAGCCCAAAACAACAAACTCCTCCTGGAGGAAACTGTGTCCAGATATTGCACATGATTTACAACAGAGTCAACCAGGGAAATCATGAAAGAGATTGTGAATATAACCAAAAAAGGTGGGAGATGAAGGGTTTCAAGATGGACCTTGGAGAAATTCCAGAACTAACAGACACCACACCAGAGGAATTAACAGAAGATGGACGACATGATGGTGATGAGTGCTTTCGAAACAGCGCCAGACGATGAGAAGATGTAGAAGGAGCAGTGCCAGAACACAACTGACATTAGACAATCTGGCAGAAGGGTTCAGATTATCCAAGACTACAAATGACTTATTTTATGACAGGGACCCATCTAAGATATAGTCACTGAAACTAAAGCAAACAGTGGGAGGAGAATTGGTACCATGTAGAAACATTTTTAGAGAAACTAAAAAAAGCAAAAAAAGTCAGACAGAAATTATAAGGCATTTCCATAATATGTCTGCCTGTCCTTTCATCTTTTCTGCCGCTACCACCGGAGACAGCAAGATTAACCAACCCTCCAGCCTGAAGACAAGGAGGATGAAGACCTTTAAGATTACCTACTTACACTTAATAAATAATAAATACATTTTTTCTTGCTTATGATTTTCTTACTAACATTTTCTATACTCTAGCTTACTTTATCGTAAGAATACAGTATGTAATACACATAACATACAAAATATGTGTTAATCTACTCCGCTATTGGTAAGGCTTTGGGTCAATAGATGACTAATAGTAGTTCAGTTTTTAAGGAGCCAAAAGTTATATACAGGTTTTCAACTGCACAAGGGATCAGTGTTCCTAACGCTCAGGTCATTCAAGGGTCATAAGAAACTTACCCATAGTCAAATTTACCCAAAATAAAACCAGTGAGAGGTATAGCCAGAATTAAACTCAGCCCAACTTCAGAGCCTGCATTCTTACAGAAAATAAACACACCCACCCACCCCCACACACACAAATATATAGATACCATTAAAATAAGTGGCATGGGGGTAGAACTTTGTCTTATATACCATTGTAATCCCCACACGAAATAATACTTGGCACTTGGTAAGCATTCAAAATATATTTTGAAAGAATGAATACAGAGTGTGAGCATATTTTTATAAATATTATGGAACATAGGTACTCTTTATATAATGATTATTTAGCAATATATATTTTACATAATGGTAATTTAGCAATAAATTAAATAAAATGGGTTCCTCATCCACAGATTTAACCAAATGGGAATCAAAAATATTTAGGGAAAAATAAATAATAAAAGCCAGGCTCAGTGGCTCACACCTGTAATCCCAGCTGCTCAGGAGGATGAGGTGGGAGGATCACTTGAAGCCAGGAGTTCAGAACCAGCCTGGGCAACATAGTGAGCCCCCATCTCTAACAAAAAAAATTTTTTTTATCAGTCAGGTGTGGTGGCACCTGCTTGTAAGTCCCAGCTACTAGGGAGGCTACAGCAGGAGAATCACTTGACTGCAGGATTTGGAGGCTGCACTGAGCTATGATCACACCACTGCACTCCAGCCTGGGCAACAGAATGAAACCCTGTCTCTAAAAAAATTAAGAAAATAAAAAAAAACACACACAATTTTTAAAAATACAAATTTTTAATATACAGTATAACAACTATTTACATAGTGCTTACATTGTATTGTAAGTACATCTAGAGATGATGTAAAGTATATGGGAGGAAGTACACCAGTTATATGCAAGTACTATACTATTTTATATAAGGAACTTGAGCATCTGAGGGTTTTGGAATCCTTAGGGATCCTGGAACCAATCCTCCATGCATATCAAGGGAGGACTGTATTTAACCAGCATTAAGTCCTGGTTTCTGAATAAAACCAAGAGGACATTTATTTCGGTCATCTACATTTCTGTGTAAATAGCATTGAAAATGGCACTCAGAATTTAAGTCAAGGTTTCCTTCCTTTCCACAGGAACATAGAAAAGGTGATTTTATTTTAATTCACAATAAAATTTTGTCGCAATCTGGAAATATGCCTGCATAGCTTCAAAATGATGCAAGAGAAAAAAAAAAAACTCAGCCCATAACTGAAAGCCTAGGACTATAATTATGGATTACCTACAGCCATAATCCTAACTAGCTTTCACCTCCCGCTTCCAGATGATTGCCTCCCATTTACACATTGTATATTACTCTATACCTAAAGTCCCTATTTCAGTTCTCATTTGGGAACAAGTACCACCTGTCCTGGATGCTCTTGGACCTTCTTCTTAAATATTTTCTCCTACTGCACTGAAAAATACATTTATATTGAAAAGTATTCTGATTTTAGTTCTTAAGTTAATGTTACTATATCCATGGCTCCTGCACCCACTCTCTCTCAGAAATTCACAACCAAAACTACCTAGGAGGAAATTACACAACACCACAAAGTATCCTTGTCTTCCTCTACTGAAATGACCTATGGCCACTTCTTTGTCTAACTTGAACTGAATATTTAGAGGCATCTTAAACCGCGATCATAAAGTACACATCAAATGTCATAATATTCAATATACGAGTGAATAATGGTGGGAATGGGGAGGTAAAGACACCACCATTAAACTGTGTCTTATCAACAGGGCTTAATGGCCAATGTGGTGAAACCCCAACTCTACTAAAAATACAAAAATTAGCCAGGCGTGGTGGTGGGTGCCTGTAATCCCAGCTACTGGAGAGGCTGAGGCAGAAGAATCTCTTGAACCCGGGAGGCGGAGGTTGCAGTGAGCGGAAATGGCGCCATTGCACTTCAACTTGGGAGACAAGAGCAAAACTCTATCTCAAAAAATAAATAAATAACCTGTTCTACAGAAGTTATGGATGCTCATGCTTGACCTGTTACTATTGTTTAGAAAGTATCTATACTCCTCCCCATGCATCCTCCCCTGTAGCATCCTTCACTGGAATGGGCACTGCTGTTATGTATTTACTAAGATGCTGGAGATAGACAATCATGAAGTCAGCTGGAAGAAAAAGGAACCTGAGGTCAAATGCAGACATCTCTGGGCAAATCCCTTTCATGAGCCAACTATCAACTCCTCCTACAAGCAGCGGCCCCATCCAAAATGGGCAGCTTGAGCCCTGGACAGATGACAATGTGAAATGGCTTCCTCCTGAAGACAGAAACTAGGGCAATAATCCTGGTTCTGTGACCTGAGAGACATGGGTGGGGTCTCATAAAGAGGACCGTAAGCTATGAAATAATGTGAGAATCTCAGTATACTTCTGTAGACAAAACATACACCAACTCTTTTACATTGTTTTGCATTTACGTTTCTTTTTCATAAGGGACACGTTTTTGCCAGGACTCGAATTTTGAAATTATGTTCATTGATAAGGCTAGGGAAACCTTAGGCCAGACAAAGAGATGACATTACCATTGTAAGCCCTATGGAGGAAAACAATCAATAATTCTCCTCTTCTTTTTGATTTCAAAAGACCTTCCAACTTGAACCAAAATGCAACCTCTCACCCTATACCTGCATTTAGCTTCTCAGATGTGGAGCTGAGAGAGGTGGATGTGAGTGGCCTTTCTGCTCCCCTACACAGACACACACATACACATATACACACACACACACACAAAACCTAACTCATTCTCTCTTTTTATACTAGATGTGCTAAATGTTAAAGCTTAGCATGCTCCTCCATGAAGCCAGAGTAAACATTTTTAAGGAAAAAATAATTATACAAAGTCCCTTATTATTTTTGTAAATCAACTAGACTTTGAATTTCTAATCATTTTTGATTCATACATTGAGCTGCTAATTTGATTGATGCATAAAGGTTAATGGCTGCTGTCTTTATAAACTGTGCTTGTTCTCATTACATAATTTGCTTCTTTATTCTGTTTAGTGTTTATAAGCTTTGATTGTACCTTTTTTCATATTTCTTTCTGCTTGGCACAACTTTGCCAATCCATTAATTTTTAACCTTTATTAAGGTTAAAACAAATTACTTTGTTTTAACTGCATTTCATATAAATACATAGCTCTTATTGTGCACGTGGCAGCCTTGATCTTTAAATGGGTAATTGTGCCCAGTCACAATTATTAACAGTACAACTGATATACTTAATTTATTTCTTCCATTTTATATCATGTTTAATATTAATTTTACTTTTTTCCTTTTCCTCATTTTCCTGGTTGTATCAAGTTACCATACCCTCCCCCAACTCCCACCAAAAAGTCTCATACTCTTTTCTCTACTGTTGTTTAAAAACACAGTTCTATTTCCTCAAACACTACTCCAGCAAATCCAGTAAGATGAAATCGTTTGAATGCTTTGACTTTCCCCCAACCCAATTCTGAGCTAAGAGTTCAGTACTTTGAAACATAAAACTCTTAGCTTTTTTTCCTCAAGGATTTTTCTTCAATTTCGAGAATCTTTATTAGCACTTTATGAGACAATCCCGGTCTATCATTTATGTACACAAGGCAAAGACTGATCCTCAGGAGTGCTTCCCCTCCTCTCCATCTTCCCCTACATGGAAGTCTCTGTTGTAATTAATTTGGTTAGAATTATTTTTTATGTATTATCCTAAGATGGACTACTGTGTTCAACATTTGGCTACAACTCTCAGCTTCTCACCCCTCTTCTGCTCTCTGCTTCATGATGTGGAGCTGGCAGGGAGGGCAAGGTCTCTAAACACATTTCTGCTTCATAGCTGGGTCCCTACTAGGACCCATCAAGGGAAGCCAGAGGGAAACTGCAAGGCTGGTGGAAGAACAAGGAGCTGTTTCCCGTTTGCTTCCTATCGCATCACTCGGGCCTCACTGCTTCCCAGCAGCAGCAGCGCTTGCTCCTGCAGCAGCAGCAGCAGTTGAGTATGCACTTTGTTCGAGCTGAGTCTGCTTGCAAAATCAGCCCAGTGCACCCCATTCTGGAGACACTGACCCTACCTACTGGCACACTCTTGAAAATCTCAGTCCCAGACCCACAGGTCTCTCCTCAGAGCTCCATGACAGCAGTCTACCAGCTAGGAAATGCCCCTTCCTCAGAAGTCTGAGCTACATCCCACAGAGCCTCTCCTCCAAGCTTTAATGTTTTAACAACTACCTCTTCCCGTTGCTCCCCCAGTGCTACATCTGAGATACCTTGGAGCTGCAATGTCCAATACAGTCCCCATTAGCCACATGCAGCTACTGAGCCCAGAAATGTGGCTAGTCCAATCCAAGACTTGCTTAATCATAAAATATACACTGGATTTTGAACACTTGGTATGAAAATAAATTTTATACTCATTATATGTTATTATTTTAGATATACTGAGAAAAAATAGAATTATTTCTACCTTTTTTACTTGTGACAGAACTAGTAGAAAATTAACTACAATGATGGCTCACATAATATTTCTGTTAAACAGTACTGCTTTAGAGTTACTTTTTGTTTGTTTTTGCCTTTTCAGCTCTTAAATGCCTCATTAACAATTCTTACATTAAACTCTCTCTATAAAAATAACTGGTATGTTTGATCTCCTTAATGGATGCTGCCTGCTAGAGTTAAAATTAATAAATTTTCTAAATCCTTGCATATCCATGGTCCTCTTTTTCACCCTAACAGCTGAGTAAGAGCTCAACAGAAAATTGTGGGCTTGCAGTCCTTTTAGGTGTCATTCCATCTTCTAGCTTCCAGCCTGGCAGAAGAAAAGCCTAAACCCAGGCTGATCCCATTTCCTTTATAAATTAGTGTTCTTTCTCTCTGGAAGCTCATAAGGCTTTCTCTGTATCCTTAGAGTTCTGAAATTTTAGCAGTCTATGACTAGGTGTGCATGTTTTCTCATCAGTGCCTCCTAGAATAAAGAGTCCTTTCAATTTGCAGACTCCAGTTTTTCTTCAGCTCAGTGAAATGTTTTATATCATATAATTATCACCTCCTCTCAAACTCTTCCCTTTATCTCCTTCTGGAATTTAGTCTAATTCATCAAATATAACATGCATGAAGTTACTTTCTTCTACTCTTAACTATCTATGAAATCAAAATGCAACTTAAAATTGAAGGCGTATTAAAATCAAGTAGTAATCATTGCCAATGCTACAAACATCAAAGCACCACTGAACTATTCCAAGAGTTCTTCCAAGACACACCTCTTCTAAGTTCTCATTTGTCTCTTTCTCTCTGCCTACTGTGTCCCATAGATGACCCCTTCTTTTTCATCTGCCTACACACCAGAGCTCAGGTCCCACTGTTGGGCTGCCTTAAGTGGAAGGATCCACTAAGTGGTGGGAGATGAGGCAGCCTCTGCTGCTGAGGCCCAGTGGTATGCCACCAGCTGATGAGTTTGCAGCCCCCTCTTAAGAAAACCTGGAGAAAGTCTCCCCCCATCCCTCACCCACCCAAACCAGTGGACAGGGACATGAAAACTAAAAGATTATCTCAGGAACAGTCACAGAGACTGGGGCCAACATGGTTGATCCCTGCACTTTGCCAGAGCTAGCCCAATGGCTCACATCCATCATCAGATGTGCTTCTGAGAAACAGCAGCTAGTGGCGAGACTGAAATTGATAGCAGAAGGTGCAGAGATGCTTCAAGTCTCCAACTCCCTAGAATCCTCTCCATTTTTAAAATGTCTATTTCATCTTAATGTTTTAACATTAAAGGGTTACTTAAAGAATTTTAGGGCAGAGTTAATAAGTAAAAAGTGCAAGATAGTGCAATCTGGGGCACTGTACATTAGTTCTTATGGAAATAATTTCCTTGTACCATCTTTTCACTATAGGCTACATTTTTCTAAAAAGAAACCTTGAGGTTTAACATAGCCCCCTCCCCCACTCACTGTAAGTACTATATGAAGTCTTTCTATATATGTAGGATGAAAACTGTGAACACCACAACAATCAAATAAGAGAAATTTGATATAGAGAGACAGAACAACATGGTCCAGTTTTGTAGCTCACTAATAATAATCAAACATAATGAAAAGACAGGTCTTAGACAATCAAGAAATAGATGGATTGCCTATATTTCAGAGCACGGCTTTGAGTAAACATTACACAGAAGTAAGTTCAAGATTAAACTTCATGGCCAGCACCTATTCTATAATGTTAGAGAAAGACACCGCCAATTGCTGTAAAGGTCAGCCAATCTGAAGGAAGAGTGATATCCGTTTTTGAAAGCTAGGAGTCTAATGAAGTTGTATGAGAAAACAGAACAACCCCTCTCCAAAGGAATATATGCTGCAAAACCAATTTTATTCTCAAAAACTATTTGAAACCCATTCCAGCAAAAGGATAAATCGCCTCTTAAGAATCAAATTTTATATCATTGAACACAATCACAACAACTATTATTAGCTAGTTAAACACAGGCCTTAGAAAACAATTTCCAACAGTCTTACTTCTGAATAAAGATGGCCCTATATTTTTTTACCTCAACTCCTTACAACCTCAAAAGAAATATCAAGAGTTGAAGGGGCCTTATCCCCTAGACCAAGCTCATCTTTCTGTTGAAAGTCACCTTGGTATACACAGAGAGACCAACAGACAACATCAGCACCCACCATGCCTGCTCCACAGCGCATTCTCCTTAGATCACAGCGATCAATTTCATGCCTCTCTGACACTACTCATCTGCAAAAAATTCATTCCTTGACAGATGTTTTATTTCTAGTATTCCCTATGAAATAACGCTAAAAAAAATTCAAATACAAATACATTGATTTGAAAGCCACACTAAGCAGTATACTAGATTTTTTAATTTTCACTTCAAAATGGTAGAAACATGTATAGAAAGAGAAAAAATGTGAAATTCGGTAGGATTTTCTTTACTGTCATTTTAGGATAACTCCTGTTCATTCCCTTACTTGGTATTTTCTTTTTTTAAAACCATTTTATTGAGGTATGATTGACATACAGAAAGCTGCACATACTTAATGTATACATCTTGATGAGTCTAGGAATAAGTAAACACCCATGAAGCCATCACTACCATCAAGGCCATTAACAAGTCCATCACCTCCCAGACTTTCCTTCCGCTCCCTTAAGACCACTTAATATATAGTCCACCCTCCTAAAATTTAAGCCTATAATACAATATTGTTAGCTGTAGGCACTATGCTGTATCCTCACTTGATATTTTCCATCTTTGACTCAAAAGTGAAATCATAGACATACTTCAAGAAGAAGTATCATTCAGAATTCACATCCAAGACAAAAACAACAAACAAATGAAGTAACCTGAAATTGAAGTGCATTTAAAAACACTTTTTGTGAATCTAATGTGCAGGCCATAGTGTGAAGCTGCGGAATTGGCTGGCAGGAGACAGCGTAAAACCTAGGACTTGCTCTTAAGGTGTCTCCAATAACATGCAATTCCAACTCATTCTAACAAAAGGCATCAGGCCTATGTGCTCCTTCATTTTTTTCACTCCATTCATTTTGTTATTTTTAGTATTAACAATTTTAACATACAAATTATACCATTTCAACTAAAAACTATGCATAATATTCCACTACCAATAATATCATAATAGCTACCATTTGTGAAGTACCTCCTTGTGCCAGGCATTTTAACAGGTGTTTTATGTATGTTATTTCATTTACTCCTCACAAAAATCCCACATAGTAGTTGTTAGTCCCCATTCAGAGCTAAAGAAACCACAGCTTAGAGAAGTTCAATAGATTACTCAAAATCACATAGGAAAACATGTGCTGGAATGCGTATTCTAGATTTATGGTGAAAAAACCAAATAGCTAGTCACTATGCTACATCTTGATTATGTGAACCGAAACGCTTAGCTCAAGACCCTCAAAGTAAAATGCTCCATGTTCTGATTCAAACATTGATGTACATGTCTCATCTTTCTTCTTTCCCCTAACGAAGGCCACCCTTCTGTGGACCTTTTATGCAGGGCACTGTTACGTGCTCTGCCATCCAACTGGCCCTAAAGCAACTGCAAAAGCACACGCAGGTATTGACATCACAAGGCAACAAGTGGCAACAAGTGGCATCACAAGGCAACAAAGTTACAAATACGCGTGTAAAATTACATTCCGTGAAGAAGCATAAAACAAAATAGTCCAACTGACTGACTATGAAATACTGTGTGTAAGATTATATCATACAAAAATGAAAAGAGTTTTATGTTAGGTCTCTTTCCCTTCAGAGTTGCTAAAATTGAGAAGGTAATAAACTAATGTCGGCGCTGCTTTGTAAAGGTATCAGTGCCTATGCAGTCCCCCAAATTGAATCATTACAGAGGTGGCAATCCTTTCAAGCCCTGTCACTAATCAGCAACCTAATGTGGAAGAGAGAAGCAAAGGGAAGAGGCAGCGGTGCGATGCTGAGGGAGTGTGCTCACCAGGCTTTCAAAACGGACCATTTACTACAGAGCAGCCTTTCAAGAAGAAAAACACCATGGGGTGGGACGCGAAGCAAAGGGAAGGAACTGCAAGATTAACTATCGTTAAAAACATCTTCGACATACTGCCTACATGCTACACAAATGTTTCATAAAGTCAAAACTTCAAAACGGCTAGGTAAACAGCATCTACTTATACAAATAAAACTATATTTCCATGATGTTAACAATCATTTCTAAATTCCAGCTACATTCTAAGCCCGAGGAACTGAGGCTTTTTAATTATGCAATATTAGTCATTGGCATAGTGCTCAAATCCCACGCAGCATGAACCATGTTAGCTAAACTAACAAAATGAATAATTTAACTCTGCCAGCAGGAATTCACTATGCCACCTTCATTATTTACTTCACAATATCCATTTCTATCATTTTTGAAAGAACGGCTGTAGGTGTTCAAGATGAGCCTGCTGGCTGCCTATACAGTTTTTGATCCACGTATCACAGGAAGATTAATCTGTCCTCCATTCCAAAAAATCTATGTAATCAAGGATGTTTTAAAATCAAACTACCTCCCCCTCATTAAGTTCTAATCCATTGTGTCAATGATAGCTCAAGTAAAATATAATCAGTATTTCACCTACTTCAGATAAAGCCCATAAGCTATATTACTGTCACTGTACCAAAAAAAAGTATGCTATCACCTCATCAGTTGTGAATTTTTACACTTTCTACTATTTGAATTTGCTATTTCAATTTTTTGTTACCACACCAGAAAAAGATTCTTTTTTTTTTTTTAAGAAAGAACAATTTTAGACACAAAAAATGCTTCTACCATTTTCCTGCATAGGAAGAATTTTATGGCTTCTCACTGTAACTAACAGGGTTGTAAAAAAAAACAAACAAACAAAAAAAAAAAACAGCAAGAGACCAAATGTGTTCACAGCAATCCAGAACAAATTTTGTCAGAGACCAGTGCTTGAACTCATCACTCTCTTACACTCTGCGAATATCAAAAGTTTCCCAATTACTCTATGGTTCACAGGAGGTCTAAGTTCAACTCTGTGGAGATGATGGCTATCATGGAGATCTGGAAAATGGTCCCTGCATCCGATACTGTCATTTTATATGCAGCTAGAATGGTATCAACTCATATTCAACTCCCAGTTAAAATAATTTTAGAAATAAATAAATACTGTCAAGAAAGAAAAATTTCAGGGATAACTATAAATTTCATTAAGATGTATAGCAGATGTTACACAGAAGATGAATATTCATTATATCTGGCTTCCTCTGCAATCCATTTTATCTTTACGGTAATTTCCAAATATCCCAACACAAAATGCTTCCTATACAAAAATTCAACTGTAACACGTATGTGATGCAGTCTGTCATTTTTTGCTTAGTTTAACATGACTTAAGTTTGTTAATGTACTTTGACAGAGTTGCATAACATCCTAAAATGTTTTCAACAATGCAGTTTAGGCTGCAATGCAATATTAATGAATGAATAATGTTCCTGAATATAAGGTTTAATATTTAATGATTCCGAGTGCTGCCTGGATTTGATGCAGAAGAAAAATGTGGTTTGGAATGACTGCACTTATCAAGGGACCTGAGAAAAAGACTGCGGATGCCAGGCAAACCTTTAACCTAAACTTGGAGCTGGGGTCTCAGGTGTGAAATTGATGCTTCACCAACTGAATTTCGAGTGCTTATCAGTATTCATAGGATCACACCATTTATCAAATGTCATTCATCAGAAATTTTTAAATTACTAGAAGCTCACATGTTATGCCAAAGGTGGAAAAAATAATAATAAGGTTAGTGCAAAAAATAACATTGGGTAGTCTAGCTTCAAGTGCATTTAGGAATCAACTCTACCAGCTACATCAACATGTCATTTTGATTACTCCTCTTTTTAAAAATGCGTGAAACTGTAATAAAGTAGCAAGCTCAGATCAAATAATGACTTGTCTCCGCATCTTCTACTAAGGGAAGTACCTAATCTAAAATATCACACAGCAAAGTTGGTCAATGAGTCAATTTAATCAAATCAATGGGTAATCTGCACAGATTATTGGATTTGTCTCATTTGCAAACAATCCTGTCTTAAAAATTAGCATTAAAACAGCAAAGAGAATAGGATTTACTGACAAATCAGTTAACTAATACCCAAAATCACAGTGCTCTGAAGAAAGGACTTTAAAGTGTTCCTAACTGGAATGTTAGGAATGTTAGCGTTTTAAAAATAAAACACTATTCATGCTTGAGCCCAGGAGGTTGAGGCTGCAGTACACCATGATCGCCACTGCACTCCAGCCTGGGATACAGAGAGAGACCCTGTCTCAAAACAAACAACACTATTCAAAGAATAAGGCCCAATTTCCAATATTTATCTGCATTTCCAGTTCGCAATGGCCATTTCATCAATCACTAAAATATAATCTAGAGTTCGAATATCTGGGTTTTAGACTCTATTTTGCCACATGCATTATAACATCTCCAAACCATTGGTTTTCTCACATGAAGATGGTTAATAGTACACTCTATGTCAAATGATTATTGTGGAATCCAATTAACGATACTGTTAAGCATATTGGTTAAACATTAACCAATATGAACAAAGAAAAGTCTGTTTATTGAGCACCTACAATGTTTCAGGAAGGTACTGCTTTAGTTATATTTTCTTTACTGAAATTTCCATTATGGTTATTATAATAAAAGGAAATGGCAATTTGTATATTGCCTTATTCTGTTTCTATGAAGGAGGAAAATAAGCACAAATACGTAGGTTAAACATTTTCTAATGTCTAAACTTTCATTAATGTCATATTTTGATAGTTCACAAAGTATCTTAATTTAGAAAAGGAAATTGTCAGTGACACTCAATGATCTATTATTCAATTTGATATTACATGTTTTAAGCATTGATTAAAGTATTTATTGAGCATTTATTATGTGCTTACAACATTGTACAAAAGCATTATGTTTAAAAAATCAGATGGATTCTACCATCAAATATAGTATCATTCCTTTTTTATACCATGACATTATATAATGCTACTAAATTCACCTATCTCACTTTTATCAAATCAGCAATTTTATCAACAATTATTTCAAAAAGTGACAAAGAGAAACAAAACTGCTTAAAAATTTACACTGCAGAAAACTTGATACATTTGCCAATGACAGGTAATACTCTTCGTTCAATATGAGACCTTAATTGCTACCAGAGTCATTGAGAGTCAATTTCTTCTGTTAAACCATTTAAAAGAATTGATGCTACAATTTCAATGAAAAATAATTCATCCTGAGCACCAGTCCTAATCCTATCAAGTAACAGTGGGATCTCTGTAAAGGTACACAGATTCAGTAATTAGACTTTTCTCAAGTATGAGTAACTGAGACAAAAAGGCATATAGATGTTCATTTAGAACATTTTTACCAAGCACAATCCAGAAATCTCTATTAAATTACAGTGGCTTTTATGATTATTCTATAATCTACAACGTACTTAAGGGAAGAAGAGAATACCTAGAAAAATGTCTACAAGAACACAAAAAAAATTGTTAATGATGGTTACCATTGGGGAGTGAGATAGGGTACTGGGATTTAGCTTTTTTCACTTATGTGATGTTGTCACTTTCATGCAATTATCTTATGCTTAAATATATTAGAGCAACACTGACTAATGCAAATATAATGCAGACTACATCTAGAAGCCACATTAGAAAACTAAAAAGAATCAGGCCAAATTAATTTTAACCATGTATTTTATTTAGCCCAATACATCCAAAATATTATCATTTTAACATGTAATCAATACAATAAACTAGCAAAGAGATTGTTGTATTTGTCACACTGAGTCTCTGGAATTTGGTATACACTTTAGAGCATATTTCTGTTTGGACCAACCACACTTCAAGTATTTAATAGTCACCTGTGGCCACAGGACAGCACAGAGCTACAGTAAGCCTCAAAATCATAGCTAGGCACAAGTCAGGTATTTCTCTTCCAAAACTTCAAAGCAATACAGAGGTACATGTTACAACTTCTCATCAGTTCTCGTCTCATAACATACAGCTGTGTGACTGTTAATTTCTAAGATCTTTATCAAGGCGTAGCTTTAGATGGCATCTCCCTCACCAAAAATGATTTAATTTCTCTCTGCAAGGCCTGTGTTTAACCTACTATTCAATGCCCTCAATCCTTGCATGTTACCTTCTGGCATATAAATGAGAATTCTTAAAATTACATATTTGTGTGCAAAGCCACTGACTACCTTCATTTTAGGGCATTAACTATATCAGCAGAGTCAGGTACTGCTAACCCTCTGGATCTCCTTTCAGAATGTCTTTTTTAAAAGCCAAACACAATGTTATCCCTTTCTCTCACATGTAACACTGCAACATTCCAGCAGCAGAGATCCTTGGATTTTACAGAGGGTCTCCAAGCCCTTGAAAATGATTATCTGAGCAAGCAAAAAAGCAATGTACAACAATCAACCACTTAGCACCAATAGCAAAGTGAAAACTGAGGTCAACTAAAAGGAATATTTTTCAAACTAAAAACTAAGTTGGTTTTTTTAATTACTTGTTAATCTGATAAGAAAAAAAGTCTTCTTATTTCTCTCACTTAGCACTTTTGGAATTACACATGGCATAGCTTTCCAGAAAGGAGCAATGGCTCCTACAAAAGAGAAAAAGCTCATCTAGCTTCACTTAGCTAGTTTTTCTTCCATTTTCATCAACAAAGAGATCTTTTACAATCTTCAGAAATTATACAGGCAAGGAGAAATGAAAAAGGGCACATGTAGAAGAGAGCAGACAGATTTTTAACACTATAGACTAGGAAACAATTCTCTGAAATGAATGAATTCACAGATGGATACGATAGATAATCATTTTTACAGAGCGTTTACTTTGATTCTGTGTGAGTCGCTGTGCTGTACTGTACGAACCTTCTGATCCTGAAAACAACCCTGAAGGTAACCCTGTGGTAAGAGTTATTATTGTCCTCCATCTTACAGATGAGGCATCTAGTTATTATTGTCCTCCACCTGACAGAGGAGGTATCTGAGCCCTCAAGAAGTTAAGTAATTTACTAAGTGGTCTCAGAACTAGTAACCCATGAGGCTGGAATTCAAACCCAAGTGGTCTGACTCCTAGGACCACACTCTTAACCATCACACTCTAGCGATCTCCACTTCAAAGAGAGAAAAAGAGTTACCTGTAAGAATAAGTATTTTGTATCAAAAGTTTATTATGTGCCAGGTGCTTTATATATGTTAGCTTATTTAATCTTCATTTGAAAAACATGCTTATCTGGTAGGTATTCTTATTAACTTGGCTTCCTAACTGAAGAAAGTGAAGCCTCGAAGGGTAAATCATTGACTTGAGATCACAGATCACTAAGAGACAAAGCTGGCATTCAAATCAGATCTCTCCAACTCCAAAAAACATTAACTTTTGGCCCCTGGGTTTTTTCCTGAGATTTAGGTGGATTTGGTATTTGCTAATGGTAGAAATCCATGATAATTAGGCTTTCATAGTACAAAAATAATTTTATTTGTAGTTCATAACAGTTTACAAACAGCATTCCTTATAGAGATAACTTAGGTGAAGGTAAGCACTATTAAAAAAAAAAACACTCACATAAAAAGACAATTTGAGGCTACAACATAGCTTCAATTTCTAATCATTTTTAGCTTCCTTAATAGAATTAACTCAGAGTGGGAGTACTATTTAAATAGAAACACATTTACAAATTCTTTTTCTTATCAAATATCTATAGAACCCTTACTAAAATTGCTCTTCCATTTAATGTCACACAATAATGACCACCTCCTGAAACCTTCATATACAATACTCTCATATTACAGTAAATGTTGCAATGATACTAACTTTCCATTGGTTTAAATAGCAATTGAGCAAAAATAAAAATGAAAATGAATGACACTGTTATGTAGTTTGATTACATTTTCCAGGGTGAAATGAAATGCCCAAGTTATTGAAAAATAAAACATGTATTTGAATGTCTAGGAGTTGCAGTATGTATACATGCCTATGAGGAAGGAAATGGGGTGGAAAACAATGTAAGCAACCAAGGAGGTCAATTCAGATAGTTTATGAAAAGTAAATCCTGAAAGCATTAAGGATCTATATACATATATATATAATTAATCAAGATGAACCTCAGAAGGCAGTGTCTCAGATAAATGTTTCAGAGACAATGTGAAACACGACTTGCAGAAGAGTGCTAGCAGAATGTGAAACTCCCACTATTGCCAATTCTTAAAGATTCCCTTAAGACTCATGTTTACAGGGCTAAAGCAGCACAGAGTTGGCAAACATGCTCTTAAAATAAATTGAGGCCTGTGTGCTGTAAAAATGGGCTTCCAATAGTAAATTAACCTTTCTGGGTTTGGGGTCAATCCCAGGAGAAGACAAGAAGATAGACAACTAGTTTTTAAAAGCAAACAAAAGAATAACAAATACCACAATCAAGCCTTTATTTTTGTCTGTATGAGACACAGAAAACTTAAAGATCTGGCATGACTCAAAACTGTGATAGCTGAGATGATAATTTTGTCACTGTCCATCATATATGACAGTGGAAAAGCACCATTTGGCTGTAAATACCAATTTTACTTCTTTTTTCTTACTATGACAATGCATTGCAATTTACAGTTGCCATGTTCAAATTTACACAGTCTTCTGTTTTACACTTGCTGAGGCTCAATGCTGACTCAAGCTCTTGCCCAAAGTGATCTGCCACCTTTGACTGGCTACTTCCCAACCCACCTGTTCTATTACTACAAACACACCTGCTGAGATAAAAATACATGGAGGATAAAAATACATTGAAAATAAACATATGACATCATCTTTATAAATCAATTTAACCCTAACATTAACCCTTTTTAAAACTTGAAAGGGTCCTGATGAAAATAATTTCCATTAGAAAGTCAACACTTAGAATTTTGAACCTGAAAGATATCTTAAAGATTTTTTTTTTTTTTTTTTTGAGACGGAGTTTTGCTCTTGTCACCCGGGCTGCAGTACAATGGCACAATCTCGGTTCACTGCAACCTCCACCGTGGAGCGATTCTCCTGCCTCAGCCTCCCAAGTAGCTGGGATTACCGGTGCCTGCCACCACGCCCAGCTAATTTTTGGTTTTGTTTTTGTTTTTCAGTAGAGACAGGGTTTCACCATATTGGCCAGGTTGGTCTTGAACTCCTGACCTCAGGTGATCCGCCTGCCTCAGCTTCCCAAAGTGCTGGGATTACAGGCATGAGCCACTACACCCAGCAGGCCTTAAAGATTTAATATGAGAATTAATGCACACCTGGGTAAGAATTACCAAAACAAAACCAGATCCATCAGTTTTTCCATATATCTTATCAGTCATCTATCCAAGGAGGAGAATACCAGAGTGGCTTCAGAGTTCACAAAAGATAGGACTGACTGCAAAGGTGAGCTGTAAAAGCAAAAGGTAAGTGACAGCACAGCTAGCTTGCAAGTAAAGGTAAAATTCAAATACAAGAGGGATTTAAAACCATCTAGCCTAGAGGTCAGGTTAACTAATGCCATGGTAGAAACTCAGCTTTCTGAGAGGCCGGAGCAGGAGGCTCACTTGAGCCCAGAAATTGTATATCCAAAGAGAATGAGAACAGGACACTAACTGAAGACACTGAAACAATTAAGTAGCAGATGAAAGATAACAGAGCAGAAAGGCAATGTGAAGGGGAAACTGCAGTAGGCAAGGAGAGTGGGCAAACTTTTTTAAATAGCATAACACTTTGCAATGAAGACAATTTTCAAATGTTGGTACTTTTTATTTGAGTTCAATGATCTGATTACCATGGCATGGCAAACTGAAAAAAAGTGTGTTTGGGATACTGCTGATTTAACATTTGTATCAAACCAGTGCTGTCTTATTTGTAATAATGAGGGAGTTTATTCCAGAGATTATATAGTAGAAATATTTATGGTAATAATAATCATTCTTATTTTTGTTATTAAAAATACATTATAAAAGTGCATGGGTTCAACGCAATTTCAATATATTATTTCAATATATTGATCTTTACAAAAAAGTAGAATAGAAGCAGTATTTAGTGCTTTTAAAATTGTTTCCATTTTTAAATATGAGAAAACTGAGCTTAAAAGAAACTGTGATTAATCTCTGCTCAGTTAATAAGTAGAGAGACAGGACCAGACTCTGGTCTTCTGATTCCCAATTCTGGGTTATTTTTGTTATTAAACAAACAAAAAACAAACCTAAAATCTCTTCCATCTCTAAACCACTTAGGTGTATTCATTATATTAAGTCAGCATATGTGGTTTAAGGGTGAAGCACACACGTCTCTCTAGGCTCACCCTCACTCGAGGGTGAACCTGAACAAGGAACTAGACCTATGCATCTCTTATTAGTGTGGGATCAAGAAAAGATCCAACAAACATATTTACTTATTTTCTCAGAATTAAGATCAACATTCAATTTGTTTAATGTGCTCATTTTTAAAAAAGAATTTGAAAATCAGGTCAGCATACAGAATCAAGAAACAAAAATCACAAAAGTATAAGATATATAATTTTTTAAGCCCAAAGCTCAGTCACTGATTTTCGCTTCTCATGGAGTTTTCATTTCAATCTACAAATCTATTTGATTTTCCTTTTTTTGTATGTAACAAGCAAAAGGCAAACATCAAGTTATCCTTCAAAAAAATGAAGGAATGGTCAAATTCAATAATCAACAAATATTTATTTAGTATCTACTATATAGACGGTATTGTGTTACTTATAAAGCTAGAAATGTCACAAAGCTGTTTTATTTCTTCTGTGACATTTGATCTTATGGCACAATTATACATTTATAGATATGGTGTAACACTGACCAGTTAACTAAATCACATTTACGCCAGATCTGCTGTGGCAATTTTAGAAATACTGAGTCCACTCCAGGGCAATTAGAGTATTCCCAGCTGTATCGTATCTCACCTATTACATATCTGTTGTATCTCGCCAGCTACATATAGGTCTCAGTGACAGGATTTTGTATGTACAGACAGCTAACAAAGAACATTATTAAGTTACAGATTTCTTAAACTATATTAACTTAACATTAACCTAAAATGATCTGGCAAGAATTGAAGTATCTAAACTCTCATAATACTAACACAAAAAGACTATTCCATCCCACCAGTAACCACCCATCTAAAATAAATGAAAATAGGCTGGGCGCAGTGGCTCACGCCTGTAATCCCAGCAGTTTGCAAGGCCAAGGCAGGCGGATCACCTGAGGTCAGGAGTTATAGAGACCAGCCTGACCAACATGATGAAACCCTGTCTCTACTAAAAATACAAAAATTAGCCAGGCATGGTGGCACACACCTGTGATCCCAGCTACTTGGGAGCCTGAGGCACGAGAATCGCTTGAACCTGGGAAGGCAGAGGTTGCAGTGAGCTGAGATTGTGCCGCTGCACTCCAGCCTGGGCAACAGAGCAAGGCTCCGTCTCATAAATAAATAAATAAATAAAATTAATGAAAATACTAGCCAAATAAACAGATATGAGCAGCCATGGTCATATGGGCATAACACAACACTGGTTTAACCACGATGTTCCCAAAGTTTGCAACAGTGAGAAAAAAACAAGGATTCATATTGGTGGTGAATTAAGTAACACAATTTCTGGAGGGCAATTTGACAATAATAATATTTAGTATAACCTTTGACCTAGTAATTCCATTTCTAGGGATTTACCCTAAGGAAATAACACTGGATATGTGTAAATTTAATAATAAGGATATCCAATGCAGAGTGTTCATAAAAGTGAAACATTCTGAACCATTTATTTGGAACCGTAAATGTCTAATAGTGAACTACAATTAAGTTATTTATATATGTACTGACAAAATATTTTTATGATATATTATGAGCAAAAATAAAGCAGCTCATAAAAATAGTAAGGACACTATAATACCACTTCTGTTATTTTTTTCCCCCTGTGTGTATAAGCCTGTGTACCAAAATATTTACAGTGGTTTTGTGGGAATAGTGAGATTATGGGTGATTTTCATTTTCTTAACTTTGGCTTCATTTCTCTAATTTTCTAAACAGTGTGAGTTATTTTTGTAACTAGAAAAAAATACTTATTACTATCATGTGCCTTGTGATTTTCACTTTGATCTATATTGATAGGTACCAGGAAGCTGTTATGGGTTAGGTAATGATAAAACACCGAAGAGCAGACCAGGCTAATAAAGAATTGACAATGGCACAAGGTAAGAGAGAGAAGCAAGCAGGGCAGACCCTAGAAGAGACCCACTTGACTGTGCCCATGTCTTTAGTTATTGCCTCGTTCTCAGTCTCTTTTTGAACATATACCATAACTCAATTTCTACCGTGGGATTAGTTAACCTGACCTCTAACAATTTTAAATCTTAGTTTTATTTGAATTTTACCTTTACTTACAAGCTAGCTTTTCTGACACTCACCTTTTGAGACCCTAGCAAGCAGGTCGGTGTCCAGAAACCAATCCTAACGGAATGGCTGGCCCCCCCACCCCACCAGCAGTGTGCAGAACGGCAGCAGTATCATCACTACGGCTGCTCACTCCAGGTCCCTCCAACATTTAAAGACACAAGGGTAGAGAGAAACTAGCCACTCTCTGGACCTCCTTAGGGATGCCCTGCTACATCTCTGCTGAGCCTCCCTGTCTCCTCCCATGCTACAATACACGTGTCCCAACTTTCTGATTCTTTAGCTTCTTGATTAATTTACTTGCCCTTTCAAAATGTCCTCTAATTCATTACAGCCTTCCTGGAATTACTGTCTGGCTTCTCAACATCTGATATTAGATGTCCCACAAACAACAGGACTATTATATTAAAACCATGAATTAGATCCGAGCATCCTATTTCTCCCCAAGCCTATTAACAAGATGTTCTACAGGTTGAATCTCATTTAATTTGCCATTTACAGGATAACCTTTCCAGGTATGTCTCTCAAGTCCTTCCTGTTATTCTGGATACCTCTTAATATCCGTTATGTTGGGGGAAATCATCTGAATGAAGTAAGAAAATTGATTCTGTTTCTTTCCTAATGGAAAAAAAACCTGAGGAGATAAGAATAGTGCAACCAATTCATGACTGGACAACATCCTTAAGACGACTATCTTCCTAAGTGAAATGTGCATGGCCCCACAGGGTGAAAAACAATAAATATTTCTGTCTTTGAAATGACAAGATTGAGTGATCAAAGGGATCAGGTAAGAAGATTTCCTATTCTTCGACATTTTGCCATTAGTTATACAGTAAAAGACAGCTGTCTTTATGCATAGAACTGTCACCAAATGTTCCCAGACTTGGCAGATTAAGCTATCAATGGTTTTTAAGAGAAGAAAAAAAAAATCAATCAAAATGAGACTTTTCTGTATTCTACACACATGCAGAAAAGCAAAAAAAAAAAAAAAAGCAATTTCATGGTGAAGGAAGGAGAGATATTTATACGTCACAGCAAGGCCAAGAGTATTTCCAACAAAAATAAAAATCCCCTTTGCCACCTTCATAACATCTCAAAGTCTTACAATGCATAAGCATATGTTAAGTACATACATATATAACATTAGCCATATGAAATGTTTGAGACAAATTTAAATGACCACCGTAATAAAGAATTTGATCTTTTCTTTTTGTATTCTCTGTAGGCTTATGTCAGTAAACTAGAATAAACATGTTATTAAAAGAGAATCAATAGGAGGCTTTAAAATATACACTACCACAAAAGGTCAAGCCCTGGTATCGATTTTAATATAACATTTTTTGTGCAGCTTCCCAAAGGATTCTTTTCTAATATTGTTCTTCATTTTTCTCTCACTTTGTTCCCTGACTGGTGAATTTGTTGTTCTTGTCTGCAAAAAGCTGTCTAAAGCTGACTCTGCTGAGTATGTGTCATTCCTATGACAAGCTGCTGGCAAATGAAAAAAACAAAAAAGACCAAAAAAAAAAAAACAACAACAACAAAAACCAGAACACACAGGTAGTGAGTGGGAGGACAGATACAAGAGGCCAAGAAGCAACAGATAATCTTCAACTCAAAACGCACAAGGGCTGGCCACGGTGGCTCACACCTGTAATCCCAGCACTTTGGGAGGCCAAGGCAGGTGGATCACCTGAGGTCAGGAGCTTGAAACGAGCCTGGCCAACATGTGACACCCCATCTCTGTTAAAAAATACAGAAATTGGCCAGGCATGGTGGTATGCGCCTGTAAGCCCAGCTAATCAGGAGGCTGAGGCAGGAGAATCGCTTGAACCCAGGAGGCAGAGGTTGCAGTGAGCCAAGATCGCGCCACTGCACTCCAACCTGGGTGACAGTGCGAGACTCTGTCTCAAAAAAAAAAAAAAAAAAAGTACAGGAACACACTGAAACTCAGAACAATTTGCCATCCCAGGAAGCTCTGGGCTTTTGCCTTCCCTGGTGCCTGGAGAGAGCCCCGATTCCCAGGAGCCAGGGAGGCTAAGGGGGGCACGAGGAGAGAAGAGATGATCTCTCAGGTTATGACAAAAAAAAACTCTGTCACGAAACCAGGGAAAGAATGCAATGTTTCAAGACACAAATCCATGTTACGCCAGGCACGTCTTGAATCTAATGCACCAAATGTTCAAAGGACATCTGGAATCCCTTTGACAGGGTTCATGGGGGCAAAAGTATATGCTCAGAGACACAAGAGACTTCTTGACTTCTGTCCCAACAGACAAGGCTTAAAGACTTATACAACACGATCTGGTTCAGTCTCATGTAAAATGTAAGTGCAAACTATAGTACATGTTGTTCATGTCGTTTCAAATTTTGATTATGTTGTTAGCCAACAATAAAAATACTCTGAAAGCTTAGATAATATTCATATACTGTCAGGTTTCCACTTTTAGACAATGCTCATTAAAAATGAAGGAAACTGAGCAACTGTCTCAGGACAGGACCCAAAACCAAAAAAACACTGCTCCTGGAGTAATAAATGCAGTCCTCATATCAGAAAATGAAAGCCAATTAAGCCTACTCAACAGGAAGACATGAATCACAGTCACTTCCTAAGTACTATGAAAATCTGAAGTGTTGGGAACGGGCTTGGAGTAAAAGAGAACTGGATTTGAACCTGATGCTGCCTGTTGTCAGGGCAAGGTACTTACTTACCCGCTCCAAGCTACTTTTGTAAAACAAACCTGTAGAAAGCAGAGCTACCACATCCAATTGCTCCCCAGTTTGATGGCAGAGTGGGGGTCACCTAGCCTTGGATTCTGGAGGGGAATATGAGGAGCATCATCTTATAGGCCACAATACAGGCCACAGCAGGCTTCATCAGAAGGCTCTTGGGGAGTTCAGAGTGAATATATACAAATACATGCACAGTGCACAGTACACAGTGGACAATCATTAAATGGCAGTTGCTATTGTCATATGATGATTCTCCTGTCTCTTTTGACTTTTGGACAAATTCTATCCCATTTTAACGTATTTAGCCACAACAGTAAAATATTATCATAATTTACTATAAAATCCCTTTTTGGTACCTACTATATGACAGACAATGAATTTTGCCCTAATAGACTTTCTTTTATTTTGAGACAGGGTCTTACTCTTGTCACCCAGGCTAAAGTGCAGTGGCGTGATCTCGGCTTACTACAACCTCTGCCTCCCAGGTTCAAGCAATTCTCGTGCCTCAGCCTCCTGAGTAGCTGGGACTACAGGTGTCTGCCACCATGCCTGGCTAATTGTATTTTTAGTAGAGATGGGGTTTCGTCATGTTGGCCAGGCTGGTCTTGAACTCCTGACCTCAGGTGATCCGCCCACCTCGGCCTCCCAAAGTACTGGGATTACAGGCATGCCCAGCCCTCATAGACTTTTATATTCCAGTGCAGGAGACAGACAAGAAACAGAAAAAAAATACTATAAAGAAACATAAAGCAGGAAAAGGACAGCTAGGATGAGAGAACAGGAAAGAAAGAAGAGTAATTTTAGACAAAATGACCAGGGAAATCCTCTCTGTAGGGTTATTTGGGAGAAACTGTCATAGTAAGAGGGAGTCAGCCATGCAAAATATGAAGTGCAAATATTCTGGACAAGGAGCTATAGGCACAAACAGGTTTGGCAGCCGAGGTGGTTGAAGTGTTCAATGAGAGGGTGGTAAGATAGGAGATCCAAGTATCAGAGGGTGTAAATGTGTAACAATAGGTAGAGGACTTGAAGGTCAGAGAAAAGGACTTGGACTTTACGCTAAACCTAATGAAGACATTAGAGGGTTTTAAGCAAAGAAAGTGACATGATTCAAAATGCATTTTTTAAAGCCGACTAATGCTGCTTCGTGAAAAATAGAACCTGGAAGACAAGAATAGCCCAATGGAGGTGACTTTGTAATACTACAAATGAGAAATGGTAATGGCTTACACCAGGGTTTCTTGGCCTCGGAGCTATATCGACATTTTGAACTGAACAATTCTTTGTTGTAGAGGGGCTGTCCAGTGCACTGTAGGATGTTTAACAGCATTGCTGGCCTCTACCTATCAGATGCCAGTGGTACCCCCAATGTTAGAACAACCTAAAAGGTCTCCAGACATGGCCAGAAGTCCCATGGGGAAGGGAGCAAAATCTCCTGCAGCTGAGAACCACTGGCTTAGCCTAAGGCAGGGGTGGCAAAGGTGAGAGGTAATTCATTTGTAATATATTTTAAAAGCAGAGACATTAGGGCCAATTCACTGGAAAGGGGAAAACAGGGACATAAAGGCAGGAAGAATGAATTTGGAATCATCAATAATAAAAATTCTTTAAAAAATTATTTTATCTTAGGACCAAGCTCTCTTGAGAATCTGTCTTTACAGTTAATATTCTTTCTGTTACGTAGAAACACTGACATTTATTTATTTATCTACTTATGCCTGACATTTATTGAATGGTTGATTGATTAATTGAGACAGAGTATTGCTCTGCCACCCAGGTTGGAGTGCAATGGCGCGATCTCGGCTCACTGCAACCTCAGAAAGTTGATCAGGGTTACAGAAAGTTGATGGTACCCTCAACTTTCTGTTACCCTCAATTTTCTGTTAGACTAGCATTATCCACATTTTCAGTAGTTTGAGGAGAGAGCTTTTCTAAGGCAAACTATGTAAGGCAAACCTATGTAGGGCTAAATAACATAAATTATAGAAACTCATTTGGGCTCCTTTTCTTTAATTCTATAAAAACTGAATTGTACAGCTGACAGATATATTCATAAAGAAATGCACAATTTCCAACCTATTACAGCTAAATCTACAGTAATATTAATTTTTACCCACCATTTGACAGTATTTTGACAGTTTTATTTCAAAACATAGTCATGTGAGTTAAAAAACAAAACACAAAAAGTCCTTTAATTTGTGAAATTCTTTTCAATCTAAATTCCTTATTTATTGAGCTCCATAATTAAGGCACAGTGTACTGGTAAAACCTATAAAACATAAATCTTCAGGCCAGGCACAGTGGCTCATGTCTGTAATCCTAACACTTTGGGAAGCCAAGGCAGGCAGACGGCTTAAGCCCAAGAGTTCGAGACCAGCCTGGGCAACAAGGTGAATCCCTGCCTCTAACAAAAATACAAAAATTAGGCAGACATGGTGGCATGCACCTGTAGCCCCAGCTACTTGGGAGGCTAAGGTGAGAGGATGGCTTGAGTCTGGGTGACAGAGGGTGTAATGGGCTGAGATTGCACCACTGTACTCCAGCATGGGCAACAGAGCCAAATCCTGTCTCAAAACTAAGAAAGAAAAGGAGGAGAGGGGAGGGGAGGAGAAGAGAGGGGAGGGGAAGGGAGAGGAGGGGAGGGGAGGGGAGGCCAAACCTTCAGTAACGGACATCAAAAGGTCAGGGCTGGGTGTGGTGTCTTAACGCTTGTAATCCCACCACTTTGGGAGGTCAAGGTGGGTGGATCACCTGAGGTCAGGAGTTTGAGACCAGCCTGGCCAACATGATGAAACCCTGTCTCTACTAAAAATACAAAAATCATCTGGATGTGGTGGCGGGTGCCTGTAATCCCAACTACTTGGGAGGCTGAGGCAGGAGAATTGCTTGAACCCGGGAGGCAGAGGTTGCAGTAAGCTGAGATCACGCCACTGCACTCCAGCCTGGGCAACAGAGCAAGACTCCATCTCAAAAAAAAAAAAAAAAAAAAGAGCATTCAGACAGACATATAATAGGTAACATTACTGCTGGATCAGAAAATAATTAGCCTCTGAAACACAGTCTGATCGAGTGATGGTAAGTATGGGTGACTCCAGATGCCGACTGCCTGCGTTCAAATTCCAACTCCTCTGCTTTCTGGCTATGTGGCTATAAGCAAGTGACCTCTGTGTTTCAGCTACTTCATCTACAAAGTGAGGAGACTAGCAGGTCAGAACCTGCCCCATAGGGCTGCTATGAAGGTTAAATAATCACGTGTGCAAAGGGCTCGGACCAGTGCTTAGGACAAAGGAAGTATTCAAAACTGTTAGCTATTACTATTACAAATGATTACTTACTATCACATATTAGTAGTAGTAGTAATATTACGTTTCTTAGGCAAAGTCTTCTTAAACGGCATTTATTATCAGATAGACGGTCTATTTGAATCTATATATGCTGACATGGGAAGAGGGACCACAATATATGACTGAGTAGAAAAAAGCACGTTATATAACATGCTCATTTTGTTTTAAAAAAACAAAATGATAAATAATCTAGGGTACGAATGTATAAATGATTTTGTAGGGAGTAAGAATAAGGCAAAGGAGGGAGAAAGAAAACTATTCATCTGTATTTACTGAATTCCTTTAATAGGTATGTATTTCCTTGGTAATTTTCTCTTTTTTTTTTTTTTTTTTGTTAAAGAAACAACACAATATCCATGTTTTCAGTTGTTTGAGGAATGAATTTTCTATGTCAAACCTACCTGGTTCTGTAGAAATAATGGAAGAGTTGCAGAAACTGTTGGATAAGGGTTTCTTAACTAGCAGACACTTGTCACATTAGTGGTTTCAGTTGACTTTGTGGGGTACTTTTTTGGTATCATTTGGTTTTAATCCATCAACCCCATCAGGAAGTCAAAAGGCACTGTAATTTACGGATTTTTATGAGATTTTTGTTTTAATCTAAATCAACCTTGACAAAATGGCACCAAGAAACAAGGAATTTAAAAGATCCATTCTGAGAAGTTGTGAAGAAACTTGAATTTAAATCAAGAACTGAAACATTTACATGGTTAATCTGTGTTTTAATGCTTTATACCTGACACTTAAATCACACTAAAATTGTTTGGGGGATAACTCAAAAAAAAAAAAAAAACCTTTCAAATGAAATGGCTGCAGCTTCAAGGATTCAGATTGTTTATATGTAAGGAAGCAATTGTAAATAGCATATAACTAACAATTGCTCCCATCGTGGCTGAATATTTTGACAGAGAAATTCAATATTCTAGTTACAACGGCAAATTGTCCCAGCAGCTGTTTTTAATTGATTTCAAAACATCTAAGTTTGTAGACTAAGTGTGATGACTTTGACTATCATACAAAAGGCAAATAAATACTAACAACAGACACTACAAGCCAAAAACCCAGCATATCAAGCAACACAAATATATAAAATAACAGAATAAGCCAGTCTTCCATTTAAAAAAAACAAAAGTCTAAGAATGAATATAGAGAGAAACGTAAAAATTTTTCCCCTCTGCAATCATTAATTAAAGTAATTCCTGCACTTCTTTATTGCTTCCTAACTCCAAGAAAGAAGTTAACAAATTCCCCCACCGTGAAAGGTGCCCAACTTGCTCTACTGAACTCAGGAAATCGCTAGTGAGCACACATGTGCCTCACTGACCAGCAGCAGATCCTCATCTCTAAAGTTCATGAGGCAGGGTACCAGCTGCTTCCACATACTCCCCACTGTACTATTAAGAAAAATGTCCCAATCTTAAGCTAACAAGAACTGAACTCATGAGAAATTTAAACTGCCATTATCACTGAAAATGTGCACAAACAAGCATTTAGAAGTCAAGTATAGAGCCAGGCACAGTGGCTCATGCCTGTAATCCCAACACTTTTGGAGGCTGAGGCAGGTGGATCACTCGAGGTCAGGAGTTTGAGACCAGCCTGTCCAACATGGCAAAACCCTGTCTCTATTAAAAATACAAAAAATTAGCTGGGCGTGGTGGCACACACCTGTAATCCCAGCTACTTGGGAGGCTGAGGCAGGAAAATCACTTGAACCCAGGAGGCGGAGGTTGCAGTGAGCCTAGATTGTGCCACTGCACTCCAACCTGGGTGACAGAGCCAGACAACGTCTCAAAAAATAAATAAATAAATAAATAAATAAATGTCAGGTATAGCCTACATAACAAAAAGAATATTAACTGTAAAGACAGGTTCTCAAGACAGCTTGGGCTTAAGATAAAAGAATTTTTTTAAATACTGTACAGAGTAGCTATCTAGATCTAATAACCAGTAGCACAAAACAGAGGTCATTTTTAAGAGACCTAAGAGACCTGTTATTTACTAAAGGTTTATAAGAGAAAATCCAAGTAACTGTTTGACATTTCTTCCCCCACAATTGTAAATGAAAGACTTTAAAGAAGGTATTCCCTGTCCACATAGAAAGTAATACTGTAGGGTGTTTAAATGCAGACTTGGATTCAAATCCGAGCCCCACCACTTACTTGATAGATATGACCTTGGTGTATTAGTCTGTTCTTGCATCACTATAAAGAAATATCTGAGACTGTGTAATTTATAAAGAAAAGACGTTTAACTGGCTCACGGTTCTACAGGCTGTACAGGAAGCATGGCAGCATTTGGGGAGGCCTCAGGAAACCTTCAATTATGGCAGAAGGGCAAGACGAAGTAGGCACATCTTTCATGGCCAGAGAAGGAGGAAAAGAGAAAGGGGGAGAAGGACTACACACTTTTAAACAACCAGATCTCATGAGAAATCTGTCACAACAACAGCCTTAGGGGGATGGTGCTAAACTATTAGAAACCACACCCATGATCCAATCACCTCCTACAGGCTCCACTTCCAGCACTGCGGATTATATTTCCACATGAGATGTGAGTGGGGACAGAGAACCAAACCACATAACTTGGTAAATTTCTTACCCTCTCTGTTTCCTCACTTATAAAATGAGGATAACAGTAATGCCTACCCAGTAGACGTGTTGAAATGAATGAAAATACATAAAATGCTTAGAACAGTGCTCAGCACACAGTAAATAAGAGATGACCCCTGTGTTTGTTAATGTTTGCACATTGTAGTTGGGCATATGGGTCCTATACTCTGAAATCGTTTTCACAGATTATATGTGACTCCAGTGTGCATGTTCTATGCGTATGTCTGTACAAAACTGTGAGGAAAGTTTTCAAAGACAAATGACAACTGCTTCTGAATAAGAATGGGATACAAAAGAATGTGGTTCTCTCACTAAAGTATTAAACAGAAATTTAAGATGGGCTACTCCTGTTTTAACAGTTTGCTCCAACCAGAAAAGAAGGGGGGTAAGGTTATTATTTAAACAAGAAACGGTGCCAATGTTTGGAAGTATTATAATCCGGAGAGAAAATTTACATTTGATTTACAACTCTGTTGCCCACATTCCTTTTTAGCTCGAGGCTATACTGGCAAAGCTATGGAGGTCAGGAGGGGAAACATGGACTCTCTCTGAATATTCTCCAGTATTTCCATATCCTGCAGAGAAGGACCTCACACTCTTCTCCAGTGTTCCTAACACAGCATTACCAAAAGGATCAACAGATGGCTTCCAGAAGGCCCAGGACTAAGAAACAGCCAGGGCTAGGTCCAGCCTATGGGGACCACTCCCCATAAACACGGACTTCCAGATTAAGGAAATGGACAACAGGCCACTGTCCACCCACCTTTTAAAACAGAAACACAATCGAGTCTATCCAACAAATGCTATTTGGGTAAGGAAAGTACACTCCTCAGACACTAAGTGTCCAAATTTGAGAGAAAATGACCTTGACCAAAGTTTTCTTGAAGAAAGCCCCAGTTAGCACAAGGGCCTGCGTCTTTAGGAAGGAAAAAGAAGAAAATAGACTGACACAGCTCTAAGTCCCTAGTCCTAGCTTTAACCAGACAGCACTTAAATCAGCTTTACTTTGGGTTCCATGTTGCATTCCCTTTGAAAAATGTTTATGTAATAATGGCAGCCTATATGATTCTATCACTTCAGCAACAGACCAGGTAGAGCAATGCAGCAAGCCAATTCTAATCTAGTTCTGCTGCTAACTGAAAAACATTACCTGTGTCTAACTCAGTCATCTGTTTTTATAAATCAGTGATAATACTGACAATAAATATTAATCATTTATGCAAGGAATAATAAATGACTGAGTACATTACAACTCCACATCCCCAGACCAAAAAGTAATGGAGACACTTCGACAAGACTATTACAGCTATATAACACTGAGAAACCAATTCCTAGAAACTTCCAAATGCAGAAATCAACTTTGGCACAAATGACTTCAAACATTGCACTTCATGAGAGAAAACACTATAATTACTGTCAAAAGAAACATGTGAACAAGAACTGGTCAAACATACTGCTGCTATTATAACCAGTAAAAAAGTTAGATGTCTATGGCATGCTTGATTGACTCTGGTTTTCCAGGTTTGATATTAACATGTAAAAAATATCTTCTCAAACAGGATTTACAACAGTGTAGCATCAGTAGGAAAGAAAATTGGATTTGAAAAAAGAAATAAAACAATGAGAATAAAACAGAGCTGGAAAATCCAAACTTCTATCACTGTTAGTTATAAAAAAGTAGTTGACTATTAAAAATAGAAAACTGCCACTTGAAGAAAAACAATGAAAGTAGCAGATGGCACAAGATTCCAATACCTAGTACAGACACAGCACTTCCAATCATCTTCCAGTGAAAAATACTGGGTGGCTAGGACGTGTTCTTCCTACTACATTCAGAACTGGTTAGGTCTTTTTATCAGTTGTTAAGCAGAATCAAATGGAAAAATATGAGTATAAAACAACAGCAATGCAATAAAGCATTTAAAAAAACAGCAAAAATAGGATTAATAAGAAAAATAATCTAAAATAATGGGACTTTTATACTACAGAAGGATCTCTTAAATGTTGGCGTATATAAAGGAATATTTTGGAAATAATGCCAACAAACCATCTACTACCTCCAGTGAAGCCTAATGAGCCTGGGAAATATGCTCACATCACAGCAGGATGGTATAGGTTACACCTGGACATCAGCTGTGTGTCACTGAAGAGCTACAACTCAAATTTCTGCAGTAACCTTCTTTGCAACTATTTATAAATTACAAGTGAAATTCATTTGCCTGTGTCAGTTGTGACTGCATTGAGAATATACTGACTGCTAACTGATCTCATACGATCATTTCAAAACTATGCCTTTATAAGCCTTGATCAATATTAGTTATCAATAGTACTGATTCCCTGAAAAGTTTTTTTAATTACTTACACCTAGAAATTACATGCAGGTTGAAGGTATGTAATTTTCATAACTGTGTAATTTGTGTCTATGACAGGAAAACAAGTGTTCAACACTACACTAAATTAAAAGAAAGATTTTTAAGACAAGTGTCTATAGTCTCTGGTCAGTAGCCAATTTCAAAGACATAATTTCTGTTTATATTTTAATATAATGTAGAATAGATATATGCCCACATACATAATATAGAACTGCACCTTCTAGAAAAAAGGTTATCATAATTTTCCAGACCCAGTGATTCATTCAACTGAGCAAATACTTGTGAGACTCTACTACGTGAAAAGCACCATGCTAGGTGCATGATTTCTCTTTTTTTTTTTTTTTTTTGAGATGGAGTTTCGCTCTTATTGCCCAGGCTGGAGTGCAGTGGCGTGATCCTGGCTCACCGCAACCTCCACCTCCTGGGTTCAAGCGATTCTCCTGCCTCAGCCTCCCGAGTAGCTGGGATTACAGGCTTGTGCCACCACACCCAGCTAATTTTGTATTTTTAGTAGAGATGGGGTTTCACCATGTTGGTCAGGCTAGTCTCAAACTCCTGACCTCAGGTGATCTGCCCACCTCAGCCTCCCAAAGTGCTGGGATTACAGGCATGAGCCACCAGGCCCAGCCACATGATTTCTTGTATCATGTATTTTAAACATGATGCTACCCATAAAATCCTGTTTGTTTCAGGACTCTTTCCTCCTCCTTTTTTCTGCTTTTTCTTTTGCCTTTTTCTTTCTGCCTTTTTCAAAGGCAGAACATATGTAATAATAAAAATCAAGAAAAATTATCATATATAATGAACTTAAACAGATGGTACCATCCCTGTAAATTTCACCATTACTATGAGAAACTAAAAGGTACAAATAAGCTTTAAGCCCTTATTTGATGATATCAACAATGCTATCAATGGAAAAATAAATAGACTACACTATACTCTAACCCAGATGGCTGATAAAATTTATGACTAATTTATTAAGCCACTCATTAAACCAAATGGATTATTTGAAGTCTTACAAATCTAATGTAACTTTCCAAATAACTAAAAGTGAGGGAAAAATCTCAACTAATGTCCATTGAAAAATAGCGAGCAAGTAATCTTGGTTGATGTACAGTTAGTTCCAACATCAAGCAGCTATTCCCTTTCTTCTTGGATTCTTGAAAAAAAAAAAATGTTATTATAACTGAGACACTTTCACTTGCCTTTATAGGTAAAGAGGTGAAATTCAAATGCCAAAGGTCAGAGGTCAGAAGTGGTCACATTTTTCTGGCTGTCAAAGACTGACTTTTGGATGTAGGGCACAGGGGAGAAGTAAATCACATTGTTAAAGTCTATACTCAAACTGTAGCATATTATGTCCTTGCTATATTGGCCTACACAGTTACAACACAATATGGTCAGCTATAATCCAAACACACCATTGAGTATCACAGCAAAAACAGACTGCTGACAGAGGCATTTACTCTGGATTCTCAGTACGCTGAGCAACTATTCTGTCTACTAGATGTTTTGATAAGCAAAACCATGATTTCAAATTAGACCCAAAAATTTTAGTGTGCGGACTAATCTATCAGCGATTTGTGGGGGGCATGATTTGTGGAAGCAAATCACTTAAGATCCCCATAAAACAGGATAAATCTATGATAAAATGAATTGGGAGTCCATATGTAAATGTTTTGTAAAAATGAAAATATATATAGTCTTCATGCTTATAATTAGCAACTGTATTGTCACTGTGGCCTTAGTAAGAAACCTCCTCTAAGGCAACTTTTAAGTATGGCAGGTCTGCATTAGATTTAGGAGTGGGGATTTAAAGGGGTTGGGGTAAATTTTAGATGACCTAATGAAATATCGTCAGTTTCAATGATTTTGAATCAAATCTAAATGCATGTGGCCCTACCAGTCACAGATGCCTAAAAAGGGCTTCTGCATTAAGTAGAAGGTAAAGTAAGACATTCAAGAAGTCATTCCAAGCTGACAAATTTTATGGTCTGGAGTGTAGACAGACTGCATTTTATCAATTCTAGGATGCATATTTTTCCACGTTTTCACAAACCTAAAAGCATCTGAAAATTGCTATCTGCCAGGCGGCAGTCCTGCTGCTGTTGTCATAGCTTGCACAGAAGCATCAAAATTTGCAGAACTGATGTCAGCAGCTTGGAAAAGTTCCAGGAACAAGAGTGGAGCAATCTTTTAAGGAATGTTGTGTCACTGAGATTTTGACGGCATAGAATATGATATTGTGTGGAAAAACAAAGACATCAAACCCTTAGTCCAAAAGTGATCCAGAACAATTAAATCCAATGTGGGCTGGTTTGAAGAATACCTTAGCCCTGGGTTTCTCGCTATTGGTACAACTGACATTTTGAGCCAAATAATTCTTTTTTGGTGGGGGAGAATGGATAAGAGGGGGGACGGGGGGCAGCAGGAGGTGAGCACTGTCACGTGCATTACAGAATGTTAAACAGCATCCCTGGCCTCCATCCACTAGATGCCAATAACACTTGACAAGTTGTAACAACCAAAAACATCTCCAAACATTGTCAAATGCCCCCTGGGGACCAAATGCTCTCCCAGCTGAGAACCACTGCCTTAATCAATTTATTTTGCTTACTCTTTCCTTCTTATGAATATACATATATTTTCAAAAATTCAAAATTAGTGTTAATGAATTGTTTCAATAAGAAAATCCTAAGAGATAAAGTATTGTGTTAAAACTTGCAGCAATATTTTTCATAGGGTACACCAAATACACTAAAATCTTAAAATCAGTGGCATGCAAAGAAATTCAGCCATCCAGCAACCGTTCCCCCTCCTTATGGAATGCTCATCATGATTTCCTGCTGGGGAACTATTTCCTCACCACACACAGTTTTAGAAATATCCAGTTCTCCCCTTACTAATGGTTCTCTAAGTCCTCCATTTGTTTCTTTTGAGCTATATATCCTTTATGCTCCTAAAAATTTCCTTGCTTTCTAAGCTAATCGGAGTTAAATTTCAGTCTTCCAACTAAATAAATCTAACTGAAACAAAGTACTTATTTCAACTATGCTGATAGAAGACATTTTGGAATATTTCCCTGCCATAAAATTCACCAACCTGTTTAAAATTGTACTACTTTTCCTCACCACTCACCACATGTGTAGAGTGACTATATGTGTGGATGAAACAAGAATTGTTAAAACTGCGTCATGGGGTATGGGGATTCACTATACTGTATTTTTCATGGAGCTTTAAAATTTCCATTTAAATGCCGGGTGCGGTGGCTCATGCCTGTAATCCCAGCACTTTGGGAGGCTAAGGCAGGTGGATCACAAGGTCAGAAGTTCAAGACCAGCCTGGCCAATATGGTGAAACCCCATCTCTACTAAAAATACAAAAAAATTAGCCGGGCATGGTGGCAGGCGCCTGTAATCCCAGCTACTCGGGAGGCTGAGGCAGGAGAATTGCTTGAACCCCAAAGGCGGAGGTTGCAGTGAGCTGAGATCACACCACTGTACTCCAGCCTGGGTGACAGAGCAAGACTCCGTCTCAAAAAAAAACAAAAAACGAACAAAAAAATTTCCATTTAAAAAGGGTTACAATGATAATAGATATTCTATAAAGAAAAATATCACAATCGAAATTAATTCCAAAGTCCTTGTCAAACGAGTTTCTTCAAAACGTAAGAAGATGCGTATGCCCAGATATGAAGTGCTTGAGAACTGGTCAACAGGTTTGTGTGCATTTGGAGGGAAAAGAGAAAACTTGGCATGCAGGGTACATACCATATGAGTAACAGTACAAAGGCAAGAGGAGCTATTTTCTAAAACTGCCTACAAATCTCAATTCAATTCAGGCAACACATACAATAACGTATACATGCTCTGTGACTCCAAAAAGTTGCTGCTAAAAGACTGCACACAAAACTTTCTTAATGCTGTTTCTGAAGTTTTTTCTCTGGTAGAAAGAAAGAAAAAAATAGCTATTGATTCTCCTAAGAACTATCATATAGATGAACACATATTTTTTGCCAAGATTTGACAGCTGGAAGTTTTCATGAAGGAGGCTTCAAACAAAACTTTTTTTAAAAAAGAAAAAATAATATAAAGGCTGTACCATCCTCTGCTCTCCTTAAAGGTGACAGAAAATAAATTCTTTATCAATAGCCATTTGCCCAGGTTACAGCTAGGCTGCCAACCCTATTCCACCTGAGATATGAAATTGGCTTTCACTAGCACCTTTTATTCATCTCATCTGCCCTTTCCCTTTCATGAGCCAAGGCAGAGCAAATGGAAGCTGAATAATGAAGAAGAAGAAGAAGAAAAAAACCCACAGTGAGTTATTTTAACAAAAAGCCTGCACCATATGGAGAGAAGGGAAGACCAAAAAAAAAACTATGTGAAATATAATAAGCAAAGTAAATATGAGAATCTAACCCAAAAACCCCTATTAAAATAAAACTCAATTAAAAATAACAAAATTTCAAAGACAAGAAATTCTACCATAACATATTGATTCTCTTTTTTTAAAAATTGATTCTGAATTTTTTTGGAATATTTAAACTTCACTATCTAATTATATAGTCTATCAACCTAACCCAATTAAATAATTATAAAGCACTGCATGGGAAACTGTGGAAATATACGGAGACCTTTCTGGCAGTACTAATTACATCTTGATTTTTTAAATTGTAAGTCATAAGCCTTCTCTATTTCCTGAGAAAATGGCAGTCTTAATCTAAAATTCATATTCTGTTCTGTATATTTTGTGCAAATTGGGAGTTAGCAGTTTGTCAAAAGAAATATTCAATAATAATTTTTCACAACCCTCATTTTAAAGATGAAATACTTAAGGCTCAAAGAGGTTAAATTATATGGTGAAGGTCCTATGGCCAGTGAGGACTACAATCCAATTCAAAGATTCCTTACCTCCAGATCTCTCAAGCAAAATAGTTGGGCAGTTCAAAACAAAACAAATACAAACTAAGCACCTGCTCAGTGGCAAACATGTGTTTGGTGCTCACAGTAAAAAGACATTCACATGATCATGTAATCATAATTCTCTAAGCTATATGCAAACTCCAGAAATAGTACAGATGGGAAGCACTTTATCTTAGATTAAAATGTTTTCCCATCTTTTTATGAATAAGTAGCTACTCTAAAACTTCAAAAAGTAGTATTTAAAAAAAATGCTTTTTTAAAATCCTTTCATGGTGTTTTTTTCAGTGGATAGCTCGTCAACATCTTTTTGAATCAGCACACAGGGCTATAACTGACGGTCTAGTGTTCCACTGCAGGCATGTACCGTAATTAATTCAGCCAGTCCTCCAGGATGGTCGGTTTGGATTGCTTCCAATTTTCTACTGTTACAAAAACACTTCAATGAACATTCTTTTAGCTGTTGTTATTAGTAGTATTAATAATGGCAACAATCAGATGGAAGTGTGTGCAGAGGAAAAAATCTCGAGCAATAAAATGTTAAAAAGTGGTTAACTTCAGAGGATGGAAACAGGATTTTTATTTCCAACCTTACTTATGTCTGTAACATCCTAATTTTTTTACGTGAACAGAATAATAATTAGTGCTATTTGTTAATCCAGGCACTATGTATCACACATGATATTCATCATGAGCCAAAATATTTACTTTAGTGCCTGTAGCAAGCAATATAATTTTCAATCATGAATACATTTGCTGATCGACTGGGAAATTCCTGGAGAATCCTCAAAAACTCCTTCTCACATATTGAGAAAACAGGGCTCAATATTCAAGCAACCAATACAACAGATATAATGGTAATTCACAGTCAGCTTTGGGAAGCAGGTAACCCAAGGCTCTAAGAGGCACAATCTAAAACCGAAAATGGCCAAGTTCATGTGTTCAGCACATTCTGAAGTTCAGTCATACATAAATAATGAGACTTACCACAATCATTCTTCTCTAAAAATATTGGTAAATATGACAAAACCACCAAAACTTCTCTCCGATACCACAAAACTCACCGTTTCTGATCTTCAGATTCTTTCTTGGCTTGCTCCAATGCCAGCTCCTCAGCTACTCTTCTTTTCAATTCTTCATCAGAAACTAGAATCGATAAAGAGCAGAAGGAGATAAAATAGGTGACTTCTTAAAAATAAAAGCAAGAAAATACTCAGGAAAGCCCGGCTGAGACTAGACTTGAACGGGCAAAGTTCTGCCAAGTGGCCAGCGTCTCCTTGGAACTTCTCGAGCACTGTGGAAAAGGCCAATTAGTGCACTTCAGGAGTAATTTAATCAAGAGTTCCCTAGTGACCTAGATTTCCACTCCTGCCAAAATTTATAACAAACTCAAGGAACTGCTTACTGTACAGTGGGGACTGAGTCAGTAAGGACCAATTCTTTAAGATGATGTCCTAACATTGTCCTAACATTAAAGTCTGACAATGGTGTGTAAGGAGAAGAGACGCTGTAAGAAAGGGGCTTTGGAGAGGAAAATGACAAAAAAAAATGTTCTCATTTCAATAATTAAACACCTAACAAAATCATGTATTACAAAGAGCAAATCATTTGTAGTTACATTCATTTTTCCATTATTTTTGAAAAAAGCCATTTGTCATTTATGAAAATTTTGAAACCCTATTTTTTGGAATACATGTCATTCAAATTCAAGTGCCAGCAACTGGAGAGAGACAGAGAAGAGGGCTGAGAACACAGCTGGAGCTTTCTAAATACCTGGTGACTGGATTTGAAACATCTGGTCTTTCCAATTAGAAGATTGTGTATGGTATGTTTTGTAAAGTTTCTTACAGCTATGATGGTAAATAAAATGGACAAATTTCACACACTTCTTTAAGAGCCTTCCACAAGAAATAAACAAAGACTAACTCCTCTTCAGTACAGACCTACTACCTAAAATTACGAACAAGAAAGCACCAGAAGCACTTAGGAGGATCTAGGAATATCCACAGAACCTAAGGTCTTTTTTGGTTTTTTTTTTCTTTGTTTGTTTGTTGAAACAGAGTCTCGCTCTGTTGCCCAGACTGGAGTGCAGTGGCACGATCTTAGCTCACTGCGACCTCCACCTCCCGGGTTCAAACGATTCTCCTGCCTCAGCCTCCCGAGTAGCTAGGATTACAGACATGTGCCGCCACACCTGGCTAATTTTTTGTATTTTTAGTAGAGATGGGGTTTCATCATGTTAGCCAGGATGGTCTCAGTCTCCTGACTTTGTGATCCGCCCACCTTGGCCTCCCAAAGTGCTGGGATTACAGGCGTAAGCCACCGCGCCTGGCCAGGACCTAAGTTTTATTTCAAATAGTTGAGCCTATTAGATGGAAAACTAGACAGCAGTGTCTCTTTTGATAACCTCGACATTACAAATGCTTAGTCCCACAGCATATGCAAAAATATTATTTACAATAGGATAGGCAAAAGCCCTTTTAAATATTTCATTGGCATGAGGCAATAACAAAGAAGATACATGAAAGATCAGAAGGATGATTTCTCTTAGTTGTAGACTATCAGAGTGCAACAGCAGCATCCAGTGACACCATCAAAAAGTTAAAAAGCCCTCAGAATGGGAGAAAATATCTGCAAGTCATTAGCTGACAAGGGACTCGTATCCAGAGTATGCATGTATATAGGATATACAATATATAAAGAACTCTTACAGACAAATAATAAAAAGACAACTCAATTAAAATGGGCAAAGGCTATAAATAGGCATTTCTCCAAAGAAGATATACAAATAGCCAATAAGTACATAAAAAGTTGTTCAACAGCATTAGTCATTAGGAAAATGCAAATCAAAATCATAATGATATGCCATTTCAAACCCACCGTAATAAAAAAGACAAACAATAGCAAGTGTTGGTGAAGATGTAAAGAAATTGGAACCCTCACACATTGCTTGTGGGAATGCAAAATGGCTCAGCCACTATAGAAAACAGTTTGGCAGTTTCTCAAAATGCTAAAGAGTTACCATATAACCCAGCAATTCTAATTTTAGGTACCATATATACTCAAGAAAATTTGAAAACATGTCTATACAAAAACTCATACATGAGTATTTATAGTGACATTATTCACAATATCCCAAAACTAAACACAACCTAAGTGCCTAGCAACTGATGAATGGACAAACAAAATGTGGTATATCCATTCGATATAATATTATTCAGCCATAAAAAGTAACGAACTACTGATACATGCTACAACATGATGAATCTTGAAAACACTATGCTAAGTGAAAGAAGTCAGACACGAAAGGTCACCTACTATATCCATTCATGTGAAATGTCCAGAATAGAAAAGTCCATAGACACAGAAAGTAGATTAGTAGTTCCCTGCAGTAGGAGAAAGCAGAAAATAGAGAATGACAGCTAATGGGTACGGAATTATGGAATTTCTTTTTAAGATATTGAAAATATTCTTTTTTTTTTTTTTGAGACTGAGTCTTGCTCTGTTGCCCAGGCTGGAGTGCAGTGCCGTGATCTTGGCTCACTGCAACCTCCGCCTCCTGGGTTCAAGTGATTCTCCTGCCTCAGCCTCCCGAGTAGCTGGCATTACAGGCATGCGCCACCACGCCTGGCTCATTTTTGTATTTTTGGTAGAGACGGGGTTTCACCATGTTGGCCAGGCTGGTCTCGAACTCCTGACCTCAGATGATCTGTCCACCTCAACCACCCAAAGTACTGGGATTACAGGCATGAGCCACCATGCCCAGCCGAAAATATTCTAAAACTAGATTGTGTGATGGTTGCACAACTCTATAAATATACTATAAACCACTGAACTGCACACTCTGAATGGATGAATATTATGATATGCTAAATGTACCTTAATAAGTTGTAAAAAAGAGAGAGAGAGAGAAAGAGAAAGAGAGAGAGAGGGAGAAAGAAAGAAATGAAGAGAAGGAAGGAAGGAAGGAAGGAAGGAAGGAAGGAAGGAAGGAAGTGAATGAGTGAGTGAGTGAGTTCGGGAGGGAGGGAGGGAGAGGAAGAGGAAAGAAAAGAATAAAAAGAACACTGTACAGGGAATCAGGGACTAGAGGAAAAACTATTTAAGGTCTAATCCCACCATGGCCATCAACAATCTAGGGGAACTTTGGGAAAGGTATTAACCTCTCTGGGCAGCAAGAGAACAACCTTTTCTCAAATGGGTGTTTAGGGACCCTTCCAACTGTATACTATGCTTCTGTTTTGCCTCTCTCTCTTACTTCATAGTCTATATAGCATAAGAAAAATACAAGCCTCTACTTTGAAGGGGTCAAACAAAACCTAGAAAACCCCTAGAACAGAATTCTGTTTGCATTCAGGCAAGTATTAGAGCTCTTTATGAAAGTATGAGAGATTTTTAAACGATCCAAATAAAAGCAGAGAAAGTTCAGGCAGTAAGAGCTCCACAAAAAGTCCAAATAGTCTGCTTTTCAACTAGCCAAATTTTGGATAAATCAGTTAATCTAACTGAATTTTAGTTTCCCCACCTAAAAATATGACATATGGGTACACCTGTTAGCTATGAAATTCTAGACTATAGACTGCACAAGGTAATGATTTTCATACTTGCATCCACTTCTCATAAAAAAGTAAAACAACCTGACACTAAAATTTTTCAAGTTGCATACAACCAGTAGCTCCATTCATAGCAAAAACTGAAACAAATATTTAACACAATTAGTATGATTGATCATACCAGTTAGTATCAACTCACAGTCAAATGGTATATGTAAAATCATGCTGCCTCTCCTAGACTACTTCAAGTTACAATAGCAAGATATTTCTCAGGCAAAATTCAATCGGATTCTCAATCAAAATTCAATTTAATTTAATTTAATTAGAACTAGGCTCCTGTAAAACCTCAGAGAGTAACTTTGATGCACTGGGGTCAGTGTTCTAAGTAAACCGATAAAATTGTATCACATCTTTCTTATTGTTGTCTTGGGTTTTTTGTCTGTTTGTGCTTATGGCTTGAATGTTTCTCCCCTTCAAAACTCACGTTGAAACTTAATCCCCACTGTGGCAGTATTGAGAGGTGGGACCCTTAAGAGGTGAGACTGGGACATGAGGGTTCATGAATGGGTTAATCCATGCATGGATTAATGGTTTATCATGATAGTGGTGAGAGGTGACAGCGTGCTGACAGTCCTCACAGCCCTCGCTCACTCTCGGCGCCTCCTCTGCCTGGGCTCCCACTTTGGCGGCACTTGAGGAGTCCTTCAGCCCACCGCTGCACTGTGGGAGCCCCTTTCCGGGTTGGCCAAAGCCGAGCCCACTCCCTCAGCTTGCAGGGAGGTGTGGAGGGAGAGGCGCGAGCGGGAACCGGGGCTGCGTGCCCGGCTTGCAAGCCAGCTGGAGTTCCAGGTGGGCATGGGCTTGGCGGCCCCGTACTCAGAGCAGCCAGCCGGCCCTGCCGCCCCGGGCAATGAGGGACTTAGCACTCGGGCCCGCGGCTGCAGAGAGTGTACTGGGTCCCCCAGCAGTGCCAGCCCACCGGCGCTGCGCTCCATTTCTCGCTGGGCCTTAGCTGCCTTCCCGCAGGGCAGGCCTCGGGACTGCAGCCCGCCATGCCTGAGCCTTCCCCTACCTCAGTGGGCTCCTATGCAGCCCCAGCCTCCCCGAGGAGCGCCGCTCCCTGCTCGACGGCGCCCAGTCCCATCAGATCACCCAAGGGCTGAGGAGTGAGAGCGCATGGTGCGGGACTGGGAGGCAGCTCCACCTGCAGCCCGGGTGCGGGATCCACTGGGTGAAGCCAGCTGGGCTCCTGAGTCTGGTGGGGCCTTGGAGAACCTTTATGTCTAGCTCAGAAATTGTAAATACACCAACGGGCACTCTGTATCTAGCTCAAGGTTTGTAAACACACCAATCAGCACCCTGTGTCTAGTTCAGGGTTTGTGAGTGCACCAATCCACACTCTGTATCTAGCTGAGTCTGGTGGGGCCTTGGAGAACCTTTATGTCTAGCTCGGGGCTTGTAAATACATCAATTGGCACTCTGTATCTAGCTCAAGGTTTGTAAACACACCAATCAGCACCCTGTGTCTAGCTCAGGCTTTGTGAGTGCACCAATGGACACTCTGTATCTAGCTGCTCTGGTGGGGCCTTGGAGAACCTTTATGTCTAGCTCAGGGATTGTAAATACACCAATCGGCACTCTATATCTAGCTCAAGGTTTGTAAACACACCAATCAGCACCCTGTGTCTAGCTCAGGGTTTGTGAGTGCACCAATCCACACTCTGTATCTAGCTGCTCTGGTGGGGCCTTGGAGAACCTTTATGTCTAGCTCGGGGATTGTAAATACACCAATCGGCACTCTGTATCTAGCTCAAGGTTTGTAAACACACCAATCAGCACCCTGTGTCTAGCTCAGGGTTTGTGAGTGCACCAATCCACACTCTGTATCTAGCTGCTCTGGTGGGGTCTTGGAGAACCTTTGTGTCAATACTCTGTATCTAACTAATCTGATGGGGACATGGAGAACCTTTGTATCCAGCTCAGGGATTGTAAACGCACCAATCAGCACTCTGTCAAAACAGACCACTCGGTTCTACCAATCAGCAGGACGTGGGTGGGGCCAGATAAGAGAATAAAAGCAGGCTGCCTGAGCCAGCAGTGGCAACCTGCTCGGGTCCTCTTCCACACTGTGGAAGCTTTGTTCTTTCACGCTTTGCAATAAATCTTGCTACTGCTCACTCTTTGGGTCCACACTGCCTTTATGAGCTGTAACACTCACCACGAAGGTCTGCAGCTTAACTCCTGAGCCAGCGAGACCATGAGCCCACCAGGAGGAATGAACAACTCCAGATGCGCCCCCTTAAGAGCTGTAACACTCACAGCGAAGGTCTGTAGCTTCACTCCTGAGCCAGCGAGACTACGAACCCACCAGAAGGAAGAAACTCCGAACACAGCTGAACATCAGAAGGAACAAACTCCGGACACGCCGCCTTAAGAGCTGTAACACTCACCGCGAGGGTCCGCGGCTTCATTCTCGAAGTCAGAGAGACCCAGAACCCAACAATTCTGGACACAGTGGGACTGGTACCTTAAAAAGAAAAAGAAGGCCAGGTGCAGTGGCTCACGCCTATAATCCCAACACTTTGAGAGGCTGAGGTGGGCAGATCACGAGGTCAGGAGTTTGAGACCAGCCTGACCAACATGGTGAAACCCTGTCTCTACTACAAATACAAAAATTAGCCAGACATGGTGGTGCACACCTGTAATCCCAGCTACTCAGGAGGCTGAGGCAGGAGAATCGCTTGAACTCGGGAGGCAGAGGTTGCAGTGAGCCAAGATCCCACCACTACACTTCCAGCCTGGGTGACAGAGTAAGACTCCATCTCAAAAAAAAAAAAAAAGAAAGAAAGAAAAGAAAAGAAAAAGAAGAGAGAGCTGGACTAGCATACTGAGCCCCTCACCATGTGATGCCCCGCACGACCTAGGGATTCTATAGGAGTCCCCACCAGTAAGAAGACCCACACCATATGCAGCCCTTCAACCTTGGACTTCAAAGCCTCCATAACATTAAGTAACAAATTTCTTTTCCTTATAAATTACCCAGTTTTACGTATTCTGTTATAAGCAACAGAAAACAGATTAAGCAGTTTGGTTTTTCCAGCTTTATTAAGGTATAATTGACAAATAAAATCATATATATTCAAGGTGAACTATGTGATGATTTGATATGAATCATGTAATGATTACCACAAATATATCGAGCACCACACAGTTACCGTCGGGGTGGGGAACATTGCGGACACTTAAAATTTGTTCTCTTATGAAATTTCAAGTAAAAAATATTATTAACTAAAGTCACCATCTTATAACTGAAAGCTTGTACTCTTTGATCAACATCTCCCTATTTCCCCATCCCACATCCCCTGGTAATCACTCTTTTACTCTGCTTCTCAGAGCTCAACTTTCTTAGATTCCACATATAGGTAAGAACATACAGCATTTGTCTTTCTGTGTCTGGCTTATTTCACTTGGCACAATGTCATATCTTCATAGTGCACTTTATGCCTATGACATAGGAATGTCTTCCTACCAGAGGAAAAGCTCAAATCAGCAGCGAGCTGTTTATTCCAGTGTGATCAAACAGTGACCAGCTGAGTGGATAGGCACGAAGCCATGCGGGTGAGAATGTGGAGAGGAAGTGGTTTGGGGTGAAGAAAATGCAGATTTGCAGATTGGAGGCTTGCTGTTTCCTTCTCTATCCCCTTCTCCCTACTATCATCAGCCCCGCCACTTGCTGTGGGGTGAGGTGAGAAAGAGATACAGATTACAGGTGGCATCGTCCAGGTAGGCCATGAGAGGAGAGAAAAACGTGGGAAGAGGACAACAACAGCAATGAAAGGGACAGAAACACTCCCATGGCCACTGAAAAAGACATGTCCAAGTGACCAGCTGGTTGACATCACTTTTGGTCCATAAAGGAGCCAAAGCACAGCTGTCTTTCTAATGCCCTACCTATTTCCAGAAAAGGAAAAAAAAAAAAAAAAAAATCACAACTTTTGGGTCAAGTCCAGGGTCACAACTGAAAAAGTAATTATCTTAGCTACAAATGAGAAGTTAAAATAACAGAAAATAAAAACATGACCTAGCATAAAGAGTTTAAAATCCAAAATAGCAAATCAAAGCACAGCCAGGAAAATAAACCAGTGTGGTAATGGGTTCTGAGCACATCTAAGCTTCATGGTATTTGTTTTTAAATCAATAGAATACATAAAGCAATACTGTATTTCTTCTGATAGGTCTGACCCAAAGTGCATGAGGGAAAAAGATACAGCATTTGGAGACCACTATTTAAAATGGCCTTTCTGAAAACACTCTTTTCAGCTCCCAGGATCTGAACATTTTCTCAAATAAAACTGTTATTAAACTAAAAGGTCAGTGTTTCAGGATGGGCTAGTTTAAGAGAAGCACAAGAAAGGCCAACTTTGCCTATTAGCACAGTGAGTTTCCAAGCAAATCTTTGGGAACTGGCAAAGTTTGTGAAATGAGAAAAGGAGTAAAAACAAAAAAATGTTTAAGCCATATAAATCCCATTTCCCATGGAAATTTCCAAAACTATTTCAAGTTCAGTAAGTATGATTCCATGGCTTTTACATACACACATACTCTCCTTTTAGAAATGTGTTAAGACAAAAGAATGTTTTCTTTCCATACTTGTATAGCCTGTATTTTTTAAAATTCTTCTCAGAAACCATTTTAATTTCTTTCTCAATGGTGAATATATCTTAACGAATACAAACACTGGCATTTTGTCAATTAGTTATAGATATAAACACTGACCATAAAACATGTCAGAAAAAGCCAAGCATTGCCATTGTTTAGTTCTAGCAAGTGTGGCTCTAAACCATTTACTTGAAACCATTATTGAAAATAATAAATACTTGGATGGTTGAAAGCAGCTCTGGATTCCTAACAAATTTTTGTTTGTCTTTACTAAACAATATTCTAAACAAATGCTTTGGCTAGTCCAAGGGCCGTCTTTAAGGCTTGCCTAGGAATCTTTTGACCCACTTAGCCACCAAAATTTCTGGGCTATAAATTTGAGTTCAGGATCAAATAAGAAAGTCCAAGATTCCTAAACTTATACTTGATCCTGAGTATTCTTAGGAAATCTGAGGAAATTCTTATTCCTCAAAGAAAGTGTAACATAAGTTCAATACACATCACCTGTCTTCTATGTGACAGGTGATGCTCAAATTCCCGAGTTTACCGAAACTGGTTAAACTAAAGATATGAAGGGAGGGAATGGTACGGGGAGACATAATTATACATTTTAGATAGATCCTTGAATGGTGAATAGAAATGACTCCAAAAGATGGAAGGACTTGATGAACTCATCAACTATGAAAAACAGAAGACTGAAAATGCAACCATGAGCTGAAATATACATAGATTCCCTGAACCTCAAGGAACATACTAATTTCCTTTGTAACTTTTCCCACTTGTAATTCCCCTTTACTTCATTTTTTTTTTTTGCATAATCCTTACACTATAATTCCCTCCCCAATTACAGTATTTCTTAAACAATCTCTTTAAGTTGCTTAATAAAAGTTATACCTTGCTTCTTAGAGAAATATCAGTTCCTTTGGGATTTTTCCTTTAATGTATTTTTCTTTCTGGTTTCACCATTTGCTGATATAGGTCATGGCCAATTTTGTAAAGTCTATTATTTTCATGTGCTAGTTTAAACACACTAAAGAGAAACCATGAAGATCTTCCAAGAGAACAAAATAAATATATGTACCTGCATAATATAAGCAGCAGATTTCAGATAAAGACTCTGATTCTCCCAGGATTGAGATAGTTGAGCAAAAAGTTATACCATAAGATATAGCCAAATTAAATTTTCAGCTCCATAGAAATACTCATTAATCTTATAATTTCAATAAATTCATTAAAATGAAGAGCAATTATTAAGAAAATAATAAAGCATCCATGCAATCAGTGAAATACAACACAAAGTATATTAGAGCTAAATGACTAACAGCATAGATTACAGGATAAATCTTGTCCTGCTCCTTATCTTCTAAAAGCTACAGGATTTGACTGGAAGAAGAGCCAAAAGATGACTAGGATAAATCTCAAGAGTTAGAAATAAACATGTAACGGTTTGCCATTATCCATTTCTGGCACCATTTAGTTGGCAGACAAATAAACCTGATTTAAACCACGCACACAGAGAATATAGGTATATTCAGCTGACAGTTACCTTCACCAACTTGTAAGGAGAATATATCTTAAGAGTGCCTTCAAAACAAATGCCATCTGTCTACTACCTGGCAGGGGTAACGGTGGCTACTTACGCGTTAAAGTTAATGAAGATGGTAGAATGAAAGTTCCTCACTGCACATTCATAATCATAAATATTGTACCAGAAGGCAGTGTTAGGAAGAGTTTGGCAACCTGAACATTAACAGCATCAAGTTAATGGCTTATTTTGTAGCATTATCACTCCATCAGGATTTATATACCTTTGTAAATTTCTAATCTGAATGGCATATTATGCAAATAGTGTTCATTTTATTGTTTGCTTCACAATAAGCACCCATAGAAACTAGCTCCATGTTCCATTCCATGTAGGAAAAAAAACATCAATACTGGGCTATAGCCGTATATAGCAAGAGATAAGCTCGTAATCCATATTCTACAGTTTAGACATCTTAAGTAGACAATTCCTAAAACCCGTATTGAGAATCAGATATATCTAGTATTTCATGTCTTAATATTCTGAATAATAGTTGCAAGATCTCACACAGCCTCCAGGAAAATAAGATCTATAATTTAAATTAAAAAATAATAATTACCTTTGGATATTGCTTTCTGATACATAGCTTAATTTTCTTTGTTTCAAAAATGATTATATTTTGTTCGCTGGAGATAAAACTATAACACAGTGTTAACTCTCCAAACTAAATGAAGTACAGAAACCACCCAAGCCCTTTTCCATTTCACGCAAATGGTCCTGTGTGGCCAAATTTAAAGGTTTCTTCAGGAGTCATGAAATGCATAGAGAACCAAGTTGGAAATGAAAGGTAGTGGCCACCACAACCACTAAGCTTCTGCTCCTGGAACCTCCTTTACAAAAAACCTAGAGCTGTCGCTAATGACAGTGTGTTGTTTACAAAGGAGAGAAGAGCAGGTATTCATTACAACTTTAATGCCCTGGCTATGAAGTTTGCGTTTCAATGCTGAAGCTCAGTTTTCTGTGCTCTGATCAACGATATGAAGTTATTTTTGTTTTCTCTAATTGTTTTTTTCCAAATCAAGTCTGAATCAAGTTTGATTCCAAATTAGGTGACTCAATCAATTTGTACATCCACACTGACGTAATCCTACACTAGGCTTCATGAGAGATGAAGACATATAAGATGATCTCTACCATTAAGGAGATTACAGTCTGAGTCAGTAAAATTGTACTATTGAGGTTCAGTATTAAGGAAACTTATCAAGGTCAGCTATAGTTAAGGATGTGGAACTTGAGCAGGTAGATGAAAAGGAAACCAAACAAAACTTGTTTGTAAAAACAGAAGGGTAAATTAGGCTAAACTGCAGGGAGTCTTGGAAACTACGAAGGACTTTGGATAAGAAATATTAAGAAATAGGGCATCCCGGACAGTTGGGAAAAAATGACAATAATACAATGAAATAGAGTGTTAGGACGGGAAATTTAATTTGGTAAAGATTTGCAGGTAAACTGGGAGGGAATGCATAAGGCAACCAGTGGTTCTCAAAGAGTAACCCCACCTTTCCCTCAATGTAGCAGCCTCTCCTGGGAACTTGTTAGAGATGCAAATTATTCAGCCCCACCTCAGACTTAAGGAATCCAACACCCTGGGGATGAGGTCCAACCTTCTGTGTGTTATCAAGCCTCCAGGTGATGCTGATGCACACTGAAGTTTGATAGCCACTGGCAAAAGGTGAGAAGGGCTTAAAGTAGGAGACTGGCTGTGAAGATACAGTCTAAGATTCAAGATTTTTCATGGGGAAAAAATGATCACCTGAGACTGACTGAGAGATGAAAGAAAAAGTCAAAGGTGCACCCATGCCAGAAAATTAATACCCATGATGGTCAATTAAGTAAAGAAGGAGAGGGTGTTTGGAGAAGAAAGATAACGAGTTAAGGCATATTCAATTGAAGGTAATGGTAGAATCACCACATGGAATTGTAGGCAATTAGATACTTGAACCTGAAACTGATATTTGATTTGAGACTTGGCTCGACATGCTGATTTGGGAATGGCTATTACAGATTTGAGCTCAGTGAATGCTACTGGAAAAAAAATAAATTTTATATATATATATATTATATATATATATATATATGCGTCAAAAATATGCATAAAGGAAAAAAAGCAAAAGGCTAAGGGATAGGCCTTAAAAATTCATCAGATGAGGGAAGGGAGTGAAAGAGGAACATCATTAGGGGCAAAGAAGAAATGGAATGGAAAGGAAGAAATAAACCAATATAGCAAGTGTAGGAATGATAAAGAGATTTCATCTTATGTGCCAATTCCGATCAACTGGCAGTAGCTGCCTGAGTTGCTGTATGGAGAAGGACTCTGAGGCCAAGTCCAGGTTCAGTGAATTCATGTCTACTCTGGGCACAGGAGGGAGATCTGGCAGCATGGCTTACAATTACCTACCATCCCATGGAGTGCATGGAAATCAGACAGCGTGAGCCTCCAATCAGTGGGAGGAGAACAATGGAAGGCAGCAATTACAGGCCTCCCTTCAACACGTTTCAGAAATGAAACAAGAAGGAAAGAAGTGGAAGAATTATAAATAAAAGGTGTTTTTCACAAATAGTGGATTCTGTACATATTTGAAGGGCAGCCATAATCAATAATCTGTAACTAAGTTATACTGACAAATGGTAGTTGTTGTTTCTCAAAAGGAATTTAGAGAATAAAACATACAATTACTCAGGAAGATCTGCTTGTTTAATATACAGTAACGCAAACCAATTAATATATATTACACTCTAGTCTACTTTTCTAATTACCATCCTGATGTGGGGCTCATAGCACATTTTTATAAAAAGAGTATTTCATAACAGTAAAAGAAAAGTGGACAAGCCTTTTCACGTGCTAAAAAGCTTTAACCAAGACTAATATCCTTACCTAAATAGTTTGCTTTGGTATCAGAAAGTCAAACACCACTCTGATACTTAGGTTCATAAATCAATCTTCCCTCTTCTTTTTATTGAGACAGAGTTTCGCTCTTGGTTGCCCAGGCTGGAGCGCAGTGGTGCAATCTCAGCTCACTGCAACCTCCGCCTCCAGGGTTCAAGCGATTCTCCTGTCTCAGCCTCCCTAGTAGTAGCTGGGATTACAGGGGCCCACCACCACGCCTGGATAATTTTTTTGTATTTTTAGTAGAGACAGGGTTTCACCATGTTGGTCAGACTGGTCTCAAACTCCTGACCTCAGGTGATCCACCCGCCTCGGCCTCCCAAAGCGTGGGATTACAGGCATGAGCCACTGTGCCCAGCCCAATCTTCCCTCTTCTTATTGTTATGAAGTAGAGTGTACTTTTTAGCAATATAACTGTTATTTAATCCCCAAATTCATTATGCACTAATAAACCTTCCTAAATTCAACTAAGATATTTAATTCTTTAAACTCTGACCAACACTATGTTCTAAGCGAGACTTAACCTTTGCATGTAATCAAAGCACAAGGAAAATAAAAGATTTTAAAGTCTGAAAATAAAATCTATCTTCTAATCCACCTAACTTTCTATAGCCCTGGGAACTCAGCTAACCCCAACCGCAAGACTTTTCTTCTTCTGAATGAAAAGAAAATTCATGACCCAATTACAGTCTTTTTATAAGGAAGAAAAGTAAAGTCCTATTCTTAGACACTGGCCTACTACTAGACAGCAGAAATAGTGAGAGGATCACATATAGTCAAACCTCTGGGCTTCAATGGCTTCATTTACAGCCCATTAAGGGTGAGGATGCAAAAAAGGACCTATTTAAGACACTAGCTAACCACTGCAGAACAATGGCCTCTCCTGGGAAGTTTTAAATAAAGCAATTCAGATTTTACACCCATGCTTAATTCATATTTTATTTATGAGAGTTCAAATATATTAAAACAGTGAGGCAGCATAAGACATATTGGTATAAGATATTTCATTAAACTATAGTGCAATATCCTGAGTTTGTTTTTTATTTTATTCACATTGTGATAATTAGATCACCTTCGTTTGTGAAATCAGATTATAATACCTATAGCCGTTATTTTTCCCTTCACCTAAAGTAACAAATCTCCACTCAATGCTAGAAAACATCATTTCAATGTATTCATAAGTAGTCATATAATCTCTAATAAAACAAAAACAATTCTCTGTGAAGCACTGTGGAAACTCTGTAACTTAGCCCATCACAGCTGATTTTACCATCTTTAAAACACAAGATTGTGCACAAGGATTTCAAGACCAAAGCATTGTGCTGCCTTTAACTTAAATTCAAGAATGTACTTAACCTTTTTTCTAAAAGTAAAATAAATTATTCATGGTAAAGTTAGCCTGAAAGGAACAGTAAAAAACATTTATTATGATTACATTCCTAACAATCTCCTTAATACCAGTACTATATAGAGAAAAGTGATGGAATTCCTTCTTATCCAGCATTTCATTTTTGTAATTTACACCATGTGCTATGTAAGGTTTCAGGGTGTAAATCCTTCAGAATACCTGGGACTACATAAAATAGCAATGAAAAAGACGCGCCTCCATTCAGACCAGTGGTTCTCATTCTTATCAGACCCAACTCTGCTTTTTTATAGCAAATCTATTTTGCAATGCTCCCTTCACTATCCTGAAATGAAACTGATTATAATCTGACCAAGAAAAGTAATCAATATAATGCCCTAAGTGTAATATTTAAATAAAATAAGCTAATTTATAATAAAATAATGGCATCTCATTATGTAAACATTCAAACATAACTACCCTAGTAGACATACTAAAACAGTCTGAATCTTGAGTTTGTGTGCTAAATCATCACAAATGCAAAAGCTATTGTTACACAGTAGTTGCACTCTTGGAAAATTCAGTATACTTTAAAACCATGCAAAACATACTTTCTGTTTATATATGAAACAACTAAGTTCTCGGCCAGGTAAATAGGTTTTCAGCTCCACGAATTTCTGATGGGACATTCAGAAGTTGGAGGGCACAGGACAATTCTTGGAGATGGGAAACTACTGCCAGGCACTGCTAGCCATGAAGATCCCTCCCCGTGCCACTAAACACCACAGCTTCCCTCAAATTCCTAAAGTGCCTGAAGTGGTGCCGTACTCCTCAAGTGGGGTACTACTCAAACACTTTCTAAAGTGGTACAGTATTGCCCCACCACTGCGCACCATTGTTTCAGACAGGGCTAAAATATTTACCCTGATAAATGAAAAAAAGTGGGAAACCTAGCTATTTTATGGTTTATATGACCACAGATAGATAGTCACAAATAATCTACTAATATTTATACGGATTTTTCAAACAGATAAACATTTGGATGACACCAAAAACATTTGGATGACACCAAAATATCTTCCAACATGATCTCTGCCTTAAGGTGTGCAAACATGACTAGCTTTCTCTAGCTCCATACTCACCAAAACTACATTTTGCCCGGTCCACTTATAAAGATCATCTTAATTTTCCTTAGGGTAATCAAAATTACTCTCTGCTAATCATCAAATTGTCTATTTTTTTTTTCTCTCCTGATGTCCTAGAGGGATGAGGGCTCCATTACTAATTCAATAGAAATGGAAAAGGTGAGTACAAATTGCAACCTAAACACTCCAGGTCTCTGTGATGATATCACAAGAATGTACAGACGCCAGAGAGATACAGATTAAAACTCATCTACCCCCAAACTGTACAAATGTTTTCATTATTTAGCATTCACATTTTCAGATTACCGTCTTTAAGAGAACAATTTCCCAAACATCGATTTATTTCAAGCTGACACACTTCCCATCAAAATTACCTACACAGGATAGCGCTTGACCATTTAAAACTATATTTTATATATGACAATATCAGAATGAATACTGAACAAACAGTTCAATAAGGCCATATCATGTTTATAATGAAGGAAAACGAAAAAGGATTTAAAGCTATTCATCCTGAATTAACTTATAATTCACAGAGATTCCTTTTTGAAATTAAGGAAGTGAGAGTATAATAAGAAATAATTTCTCTATAAACAGCAAAAATAAGTTAGCTTTCACTAAAGCATACAATATGAAACTGTCTAGAATAAATGGTAAGAAAGCAACAAGAATGAGTAAAATCTAAACATATATGATACTTTTAAAAAAATGCATCTATAATTCTTTTCAAGTCCTTTCAGCAATTGGATCCAGTCTTAAAAGTGTTATCAGGTAGGGGTCCTTAGGGAAACTGTTTTAATGAAACTAGTAATTAGAATACCAACTTATTCTCCATAAATAGTAACATCCAACATACATGATGATTTCATAAAATAATTCGCTAGGCAACTGAGATTTCCTCTAAGGGAATTTTCTTACCAAACCCTCCCCAACTCTCACCCCATGACCCCTTTCCCATCCTGTTAGTGTAAGTAAACATAATTCTTCTCTAATTTTCTGACAAATTGTAAATTAAATGAATCCAAATGAATAAGATTTTACTGCATGTTTTAACACTTTTAAATGATTGTAACATTTTTATCTCAAGTTACACAGTTCATAGGGAATTTAACAGGAAGAAATTAATCTAATAAAGCATTACACATATATAATATTTAAAATCTTTAAAAGAATAGTATAAAATGTTCACATTTAAATTTATATGCATTTCAAACAAGGCAGTGAAATAATAAGAATGTTACGACATGTTACACATGCAAAACTTTCATTTTACAGTTATAACCACTGTGTGGGTGTTGGGGGTATACACCATAGGATTGTGAAATAAAATACAGAAATATGTCATATCTGGTTCATCTTAAATAGGTAGAAAAACAGCTCAATGAAAAGTATTCATGGCAAAGTATGTTTAACAAGAGTCAGGTTTACAGAGACCTGTGTTCTCCTGACTACCCTCTGTGACTTTATTTCTAATCTACAAATTACTAATAAGGTTTCTCTTGAAGATGAAATGCCGTAGAATGAGGAGGTATTTTCAGGTCAAACATGAACATCATACATAAACAGAACGAAACTCTTCAATTGGAGAACCAACAGCATTTTATTTTAAAAATCCTGACTGATGCTGTATAACATTTCATTGAGCCAGTACTATAGTTTGCAAGAGACTGTTTAAAGCCATATATTCTTCAGAATGTCAACATGCTAGGATTTGTTGGTTTTTTTAACCTACAGAAAAGGTTATGTAACAAGAAGAATTTGTGGTGCATTTTCATAAAGATTTAGGATCTGGCTTGATGTACAGGTTCAATAAGTATTTTAGCTTCTGATCATCAAGATTCACATACGTATTGTAAATGAATTTGATCTCAGAGTAACAAGAATTTATCTGAATCTCTTTCATTATCTTTGAATGCTGCTAAAGTAACAGAATATGATGAATGATGATAAGACCAAAGGGTAAAAGTAAAATTGATGTTGATCAAGCATTTTTTAAAAATTCATTTTCATGACAAGCTTAAAAGACTATTAAATCTTCCTCCTAAGAAACATGAAGTGTAGCGTGGCAAAGAGAAAGATTTAGACAATGAGGGAGAACAATATACATTTTATATATAAAACAATGAAAAACTAGAAGCAAATTAATGTCCAAAAACAGTGAAATGGTCAAATAATACAATGCTAACATTAAAAAACATGCTTTAAACCCCATGAAAAATTTCTCACAAGTGAAAAGATACCAGGCTGAACACACTGTTTGGTCTTCATTTTGTTTTCTATATGTACAGTACTGAAAAAAGCCTAAGGACACCATCACAAAGAAATACATACATATGGCCCGGCACGATGGCTCACACCTGTAATCCCAGCACTTTGGGAGGCTGAGGCAGGCGGATCACCTGAGGTCAGGAGTTTGAGACCAGCCTGGCCAACATGGTGAAACCACATCTCTACTAAAAGTACAAAAATTAGCCAGGCGTGGTGGTGCACACCTGTAGTCCCCGCTACTAGGGAGGCTGAGGCAGGAGAATTGCTCAAACCCAGGAAGCAGAGGTCGCAGTGAGCCGAGAACACGCCACTGCACTCCAGCCTGGCGACAGAGCGAGACTCTGTCTCAGAAAAAATAAATAAATACATACATAAATACATACGCCAAAATGATACTAATGATTACCTTTATATTTGGGAAAAATGGATCATTTTCCTTTCTCTCTTTATACTTAGTTGTAGTTTTTACCAAGGACACATTTTTACTTTCATAATCATTTAAAAGTTATTTTTAAACAATGCATAATGAGGCATAATTTCAGTTTTTAAAAAACACCTTTATCAATTCAATCATGAACATTACATAGTATATCAGTTTAGCTAACAGAAGTCCAAACCATTCTTATACCAAAGAGAGTTGGCTGGGATTAAAGTACCTAAAAGTAGGTAGCACAGGCTCTAAGAAAACAAAATTGGTTCATGTTCTTTTCCTTTGACCTCACAGGTGTCCTACCCATATACCATTATAAGACTATGTGTTCTTAAAAGGTAAATTACAATCAAACACCTGTATTATATTATATGATATATTATATTATAGAAAAATACAATCATATACCTTTATAACATTTGGGTAAGCAGAATTTACAGCACACAGTTTCTTATGTACACTATCTAGAAGCACACCATACAATAAGGGTTATTTGCTGAAGAGTTCCTCTGTAATTGAAAACAATGAGATTCAAAGTGTCTCCAAAAGGATATTCACGGCCATATTGAATACAGGTAGAAAAGAGAGGAAATCTTAGAGAGCCAAGATATTCTCTTTTCACTCTAGCTTCTCAAGTAGCATTTAATTTTTTGTCTTCCATTTAGATTTTTCAATTGATAACACCAATCATCCTAGTATGATGAATGATATATGTTACCAAGGACAGCTGATGAAAAATTCTTGGCCACTGACTTAAGCCAACAGCTGAGGTTAAGCTAAGTCAGATATAAGGAATGAAAGGTAACCCGGGATAGCATTTTCTACATCATGCAACAAATACCCCGCAACATTAATAGCAAAGTTCTATAGAGATCCATTTCCTACATGTGGCAGTCACTGCCACAAAAAGTCACTACATATTGGGGTGTTCTAGAAAATCACTCTATAAATTGTCCATTTTGGCTAGGAAATAGAGACCTATTTATTTTATTCCACACAATTGAAAATATAACTTCAACTGTAAATGTAAACTGTATTATATCCAACATTACATTCTTTGCTGCCACTAGCAAAATAAAATATTTAATAGTCCTTGCTTGCTGTTTGAATTTACACATGGTGGGAAATGCATAGAAAGTTTAGCTTTGCCTCCTTAAAATGGAATCTGACAACTGCTCACTGAGGTTTTGTGGACTTTAGTGTCTCTAGTGAAAGCTGTTATTCAACAAACCAATTTCCTTTTTTTTAAGTTGCTTAGTCCATGCACATGCCACAATCAACTGGCTAAGACAAAAATATTTTAAATACCTATTTGTGGGTATTCTATCTCAATAACAAATATCAAAACCATTACTTTTCCACAAAGCTTTCAAGACATGGTAGCAATGACAAATGACAGGACACGATAAGAGATATTACAGCTTTATCTTGAGTTTAATCATCTTATTTATTTGGATTTAAAGAAAAATCAAACTAAATTACTCATTCCTTATAGTAGCAAGAGGAATCCTCAGATGCTGTCTCTGCCATTTTGGATATAATTTTAAAATACCAAGTCTTTTCAATTTTTAATCCATGCTGATAAATCAAGAGTAACTAAAATCCGAACAGGAATTCAGACAGGTGAGAAAATGAAGTCTTTGTAACCAAAATACTCCAGCATAACTCAGCTCTATATGGAAAAGAACTTGCATGTCAGAGTTGCCAACATTTTCCGCACTTGAAGTCTTGACTATGCCTTTTTCCACTGTCGTCTGGGAACCCAAGGAAAATTATAAATCTCAAATAACACAGCAGAGGCTGCCCCAAGCAGCAGCCTACAAAGCAGCCCCATATCTATTCTCTCTGCCCTCCAATAACTGAAACTCGATTTGTGGTTGAGCACATGGCTGGTCAGAAGGAAGACTACATCTTCCAGCTTCTCTTGCAGTTAGGAATAGCCTAGTGACTAAGTTCAGGCCAAGAAAATGTGAATGAACAGGGTGTACGCAGCTTCAGAGTCATTCCCCATGACACAGGCTCAAGGACAGTTGTGAGCCTAAGACAGAAAAGACTGGGTCCCAATATTAGGGAATCATCAAATTATCCAAAATGTTACATGAGAGAAAAATAAAATTTTAACTTTTTGAGCCATGTAACTTAGGGTCTCCATTAGAACAGTGGAACCTATATTCGACCCCACATATCTTACTAAAATATATGACAACCCTTTGTCAGACCTAGAAGAATCAAAGGATAGCCTCAAAAACATGCAGACTTAGAAAGAAAAGCTAAAATCAGCTATGTTGGGTATACTTGCAAGAGCTGGAAGAGACCTCAGAGCGGAAGCCTATAGCTGCCCCAAGAAAGTCTCTTTTTTCATTATCCCTATTGAAGGAGTGAAGGACACGCCATCCCAAAATATGCCGGAATGGCATATTGACTATTTCAAGTTGAAAACACCAGAGCAATTGTAGTTTCAGAAGGGGCTAGCTGACCTGTCCCTTCCTGCATGCAATAAGCCATCAAGATTCCTCTGGGAGGGGTCCCCTTCCAGTACTCAGGTGAGAAAACAGCCCTTACCACCAGACAGTGAGAATCGGGGCTGCAACAGACCTGAATAAATATACTTAATGAAGTAACCCTTATCTTCCACTAGTTTTACACACCCCTCTATATATCTCAGTTACTGCCCCTCACCAAAGTTTACTTGTCCTGTCATTTCTTCTCAAATTCATTGTTCTTTGTCCAAAAAGTATACAAGCATCTTGCTGTGGTTACTTCCTCAGATTCACTCTCTTGTGAAGATCCCCATTAACACGTAGATGATGTATATGCTTTTCACTTGTTAATATGCCTGGTGTCAATTTAGTTTGCAGATCCAGCCAAAGAGCCCATTTATGCAAGAGCAAAAAGGGGGGTCGGAGATGATCTCTCACTCCCCTATACTACCTGGCTATGCATAATAAGAGGAAATTAAAGAGTCATTAAAATGCTTTGTCCATCCCAGGGTAAGTAAGCCATAAAACAAGCCATTCAGTCGCAGTTGAAGAGCCCTTTTATTATTTCTAAAATGAGGGCCATGAATTAGATCACCTCGAATGTCCCTGCTGGTAAATGTATTTCTGAATCTGTGGTTCTCTGCCCATGGCATCACAGCAGAGCAGCTAAGAAGGTCGCCTGTAGAATCAGAATGCCTCGATCTAAAACCCTGCCACGCCATGTGTTTATGTATATTGTTGGCCAAGTTTATTACCTTCCCCATAACTCAGTTTCCTTGCTTGTATAGCGGGAATTATACAAGTATCCAGGTAATAGGATTGTTGTGAGAATTATATCACCTTCTGATAAATACCATTACCTCATTAGATTACATTTTAGTTCCCATAAACCTACTTTACCCAAATCCCTATATAAATAACACTCAAATTTCAAATAACAAGGAATTTATAGATTGCACGTCAATGACTAAATTACCTTTCCTACTCTGGTAATTCTTCAAGGCTCCATCCAGTCATCTACTTCCTGTTTAATGATAATCTAACAATCATAGTACCGACATACTAATATTCACTCACTCTCAACCACCTTTCTGGCAAGCTAAACCTTAATGAAAAAATGTCTCAGCTATCCCAACGTTTGCTGAAAACCTAAGTGAAGCGATGCTCTTGATTTATTTTTCCATCCTTTCTTCCCATGTAGCATTCTGCATAATAGCAGCAAGGATCCAGTACAAATCCTCCTAAATCTTCCTTTTTCACAGGTTTTCTTTTATTCAAAATTCACTAAGCAGAATTTGAAATGAAAGGACTGACTGAGTCATAACTTCATTATTCCCCCATCTCCATCTACTCCAGTCATATACGCAAAACTTGAATGTGATTTAGAACACCCTGTCCTGGCTGTCCCCATCTAAGAACCCACTTTCACTGTGCTATGTTCTGCTGCTAAACTCTGGGAATTTCTAAGACCCAAAACAAACAACTGCTCTAATTCAATACTGCCTTTGATACGCTAATAGTCCTATGAGGACTTCGACTATCAGCTAAAAAATAAACATAGTTCAGGTCTAAAGCAGTCTGCCTGGGCATAAGTTAGGTAAAATATGAATACGTAAGAGGTGCTGGCAATGTTTTTGGCATTAGTGTAAAGTTCTGTAAGAAAATAATTATTTTTAAGCATGCAATGACAGAACTGCCACATTCTTAAGAAATGTAAATTATATCCAAGGGCCCTTTTTTTCCAGCATAGCATGTCCAATTTTATAAAAGATGTAAATGGAGAACTATAATCCACTTATACATATTCACTTAAAAGCAAGCTTGGTTGAAACACATCTTTTTTTTGTGAGCAATATTTATACTTTCACAATCTTAAAAAGGCTTCTTTTCATCACACTGCAGTAGTATTTCTGCATGTCCCTAAGATTCTCTCCAACTATCTTACGTTTCCCTTTGAATACTCACAAAAACACACCTCCAAGGCTTAACACCAAGAGAACACATTCTGAGACAGTCTTATGTTGCTTGCTGCCTCCAGACAACCATGGCAACCTTTTACTCAAACCATCCTTATCCCAGAAAGATGTAGGGAGATTGGCATTCCTGCTAGGTTATACTCATCATTATAATCAACTCTGCAATGACACAGGGGACCAGGCAAGGCCAATATACTGCAGAAATCATTCAAAACTGGCTCTAGTCTGTGCCAATGTGTACACATTTTCATACAATCACTCTCTGATGCAGAAACCAGGAAGATGTTCCATGTCCCTACCCCAAGGCTCTTCTCTCTGCTACACATTCCAACAGATGACTGCATTTCTCATAATAACACAATTTTAAGAAACCTTTGGTAATATTTTTAAATATCTGTAACTTGTATGTTACATAAGTGATTTTACTTAAAACATTTTATTTTAAATAATGAATATTATTAATAAAGATCATGACAAAGTTTTTTGTTTGTTTGTTTGTTTTGGGTGTTTAATTTTTTTGATGCAGGGTCTCACTTTGCCACCCAGGCTGGAGTGTAGCGGCACAAACACGGCACACTGTAGCATCAATGACCAGGACTCAAGTGATTCTACCACCTCAGCCCCACCGAGCAGCTGGACCACAGGTGTGCACCACCACGCCCAGCTAATTTTTGTATTTTTTGTAGAGACGGAGGCTTCATTATGTTGTCCAGGCTGGTCTCAAACTTCTGAGCTCAAGCAACCCACCTGCCTCAGCTTCCCAAAGTGCTGGGATTACAGGCGTGAACCATCACACTCAACCCTTAATAACAAAGTTTATTGTAATAATCTTTTTATACCATTTATAATATATCAAGATTAAATTTAACTTGTTGCAGCCTTTAATTATGAAAAAAAATTAAATATGACAGTACATTGTACTTCATTTGTGGACCAACTATATTTTTTAATGTAGACAAAACTGACTTAACTGTTACAGTTTCAAAAATAGTCAAAATCGACTGGACACAGTGGCTCACACCTGTAATCCTAGCACTTTGGGAGGCCAAGGCAGGCAGATTACCTGACGTCAGGAGTCTGAGACCAGCCTGGCCAACGTGGCGAAACCCCGTGTCTACTAAAAATACAAAAATTAGCTGGGTGTGATGGCGCATGCCTGTAGTCCCACCCAGCTACTCAGGAGGCTGAGGCAGGAGAATCGCTTGAACCCGGGAGGCGGAGGTAGCAGTGAGCTGAGATAGCGCCACTGCACTCCAGCCTGGGTGACCGGGTGAGACTCCATCTCAAAAAAAATAGACAAAATTCCCTTTCATGCTCTACTGTTCAGAATTCTTACATTTTGCACTTAGGGAAGTTAACTCGTTTGATTTTAGAACTTTTGTGTTTTATTTATGACAAGATAAAAGATTTCAGGGTACTATTTGCAAATGCAAATAAAATTGGGTGAGGATAGTTTTTATTCCTAATAAATGAAGAGCAATCTTTCTAAGATTAAGTAGCAAAATATGAGACACACCCCAATGTGCTATATGAGCATTTTAGCAAATGAATACATTTTAGTAATCTAGTGAAAAGCATCCTGACGCTAATTTTCAGAGGCATCATCACATTTACGATGCTCATTAACCTGCTTTTCAGCATCAGTGTCCCATATGTTTCCAGATTTCTACCAATAATCTATTATGGGCATAAATTAAACATTGCATGACTATGAATAAAAAGTTTAAACTATGTAAATGTCTAATCACCATGGCAGGTAGCAGCATGTGTGATAAACCAACTGTGGATAAAGCAACTGGAGGGCTGAAACCCATTTGCCTGATCTCTACTAACAATCACAAAACTGACATTTAAAGAAAATACTTAAATAATTGTTTTATTGGTTGATTTGTTCATAGAAATTAAAATGTTCTCCAGTAGCACTTTTAACAGTATGTGCTCTCCAAAACATTGTCATTTAAGTCCCCAGTTGGGAATGGTACAAAATACCAACCTAGACAGACCTGTATTCTTTCAAACATTACCTATAATTGAATAAATGCTTACATTTTTAGGTTTTGCAAGTTTCCTGATAGAATGCAGCAAAATAAAAGTCAATGGGTGGGGAGAATAATTACCCCAAAATAATAACAATAATAATACAAGAAGTACTAAAGGAAAATAAAGTACCATTCAATTTATAAGCCAAATTTAAAATAATCTGTCCTCAGATAATCAGAAGTTAACAGTATTCTCCAGCCCTATTGTAATCAAAAGACCGTTATAAAAATTCAGGCCAAAAGCTTTTGCAAGCTATTTTTGTGAAATACAAAAAGACTGTAAAGTGTTGGTAATGATTAGAAAACCCAAGGTTGGAAAGAGTCAAGGGAGAGAATGTATATGGCAGAAGAGCAGTCCACTGGATGGGTCTGCAGGGCAGACTTGGGAGAGGGAATCCAGGAAGCTGCATGGAAGCTCACACAAATCTGCAGCTCTCCTCCCCAGGCGGGAGATGAGGCTGACAGCAGGGCTGAGGCACTCCCTCCCAAGTCCTGCAGCTCTGATCCAGGACGCTGGCCTGGGGAAAGCAACACACATACTTACTGCATGCTGTGAGGTTAGGGGAGCATGGCAACCCTGCTGAGCGGTAACTGTGCTCAGTCGTTTTTTTCCCCTCTACCTAAAGCTTTTCCTGTCAACACCATCCGAGTTACTTAGTTAGTATCTCTGGAGCAACTCAGACAGAGGGGCTTAACAGTTTAGAAAAAACAGCTTACGATTCCCCACCTAAGAGAGGAAATAAAATTCATTTAAGTGAATGCCTCCCATTTCATTAACAAAAGAAAGAGTAGAACTAGATTTTAGGTAAGGATGGAAGCAACTACAACACGCTTAAGCTGTCAGGCCTGACAACTGACGAAGAGGTTCAGACTCACCCGGTGAAAAGCAATAAAACAAACCTTTTCAGGCTAACACAACGCGCAGGAGAGCCATGCCATTTCAGTGCACTCTAACATTCTATTTCAGGTCCTGTCTCTGCTCTACCTAGCAGTCATCACTAATGGAGAACTGAAACTCTCTATGACAGTCACCCTCATTAAAACAAATTGCCCAGAAGAAGCTGAAATATAGAAGGCAAAGGCTTTTTAATGAAGAAAATAACAAACTTCAATATGATCATTTTATCTTTAGGGGAGAGACAGGCAAAGAACTGACTAGAACACTAAGAAACACAAATAATTTAAACTTATAGGTTCTAACCATTTTAAATTAAGTAAATTTTAATTTTTACCCTCCAGGATCTCGCAACATATGTATATGCTGATATAGTTTGGATCTGTGTCCCCACCCAAATCTCATGTCAAATTGTAATCGCCAGTGTTGGAGGTGAGGCCTGATGAGAGGTGACCGGATCATGGGAGCTGATTTCCCTCTTGGTGCTATTCTCATAGTGAGTTCTCATGAGATCTAGTCGTTTAAAAGTGTGTGGCACCTCTCACTGCCCCTCCTCCTCCTCCAGCCATGTGATGTACCCTCTTCCCTTTCATCTCCTGCCATGATTGTAAGTTTCCCGAAGCCTCCCCAGAAGCCAGCAGATACTGCCATGCAGAGTCATGAGCCTATACAGACTGCAGACTCATGAGCCAATTAAACCTCTTTATCAGTCTCAGGTATTTCTTTATAGCAGTGCAAGAACTAATACTCATGTCTGAATCTTACTTTTTTTAGTGAGGTCTTATATTGTTTGCATATATTTTTGCTTTTGTAATTGTTTATTCTGTTTTTTAAGAGCAGATCCAGCAGGTGGCATAGATGTTTATAAACATGAGAGACCGGTATAATCTAATGAAGTAGTTCTTAACCTGGGAATTCAAGAGATCTGTAAACTTGGATAGGAAAAAAAAATGCATCTTTATTCTCACTAACTTCTAAATAAAATATGCATTTCCTTCAAATATGAATGATACCCTAAAACCTAGTAGTATTAGCCACAGTACCTGTGATTTGTCACCAATAGAAATCACACATTTTCGTAACACATTACAACAGTTTCAGACATTCCAAATATTCATGCACATTATGCACTAATACTTTGAAATAATAGTAGTTACTTTGAAATAATAGTAGTTAATACACCCAACACCAGGTCATTTTATTTAATGTGCTAGTAAGTCAGTGTATATTACAAACTTGGGTTTTTTTAATTATATATAATTGGTTTCTCTTGTAATGCTATATATATTTTTTTTTTGGAGACGGAGTCTCGCTCTGTCGCCCAGGCTGGAGTGCAGTGGCACGATCTCGCGTCACTGCAAGCTCCAGCCTCCCAGGTTCACGCCATTCTCCCGCCTCAGCCTCCCGAGTAGCTGGGACTACAGGCGCCCGCCACCATGCCCGGCTAATTTTTTGTGGTTTTTAGTAGAGATGGGGTTTCACCGTGTTAGCCAGGATGGTCTCAATCTCCTGACCTCGTGATCCACCCGTCTCGGCCTCCCAAAGTGCTGGGATTACAGGCGTGAGCCACCGCGCCCAGCCGTATTTTTTGTATTTAAAAGTAAAACGGATCCACAGGCTTCACCAGAATGCCAAAGTGCAACTTGGCACAAAGCAGGTTAAGAACCTTTAATCCAGTAGAATGTACAGGTTTGGAGTGAAGACCCAAACTTACATCAGACATTGTTACCTATGGTCTAAAGTAAATCACTTAATCTCTCATAGCCTCAGTTTCCTCGTTCACAAATGTTCCACGAGCTGCTGGGATACGCTAATGTATGAAATGGGACGAATCAAATGTTAGATGACACTAGATCATGGGAACGATGCTAGAGTTAATAGCACATACATAGTCAATGGGACTTCTTTTTTTAAAAAGAATTTAACCCAAAAAATGTTTCAGAGGCAAGACAAAGGTAAAAGAGAACATTTCACAGTTTTATAATCCCAACTCTACAAAGAAGAGTATTGCCCTCAGAGAATTTTCATAAGACAATCCAAAAAGCCAAAATGACAACCCAGATATGAACCAATCAACTCATTATTTCACATAATCATCTACATTTCTGTCACTCAGGAAAAGCTACCCTGCCTGAATCAACAAGAAGAGAATATTAACAGTTGTATTTAAGATGCAAATGTGGTATATCCTTGAGCAAAAACCAGTCTCATGACTTTATCCTTACCACAGAGGATAACACAACATTTATAAACTGTGTTGGAATGTTTTTTGTTCAAATATGTTTTATGTGTTTCAACAATCACAGATCTAATTACAGGTGAAAAAAATCCAGTTTATTTGTCATTCTGAATTAAAAATAGTAAATGAATTGGCTGCATTATGAAACTAATATCTCAGCTAATGCAGACAAAAAAAATCTTTAATCCTCAGAGATTGGAGGTAAAAAGGAAGAAAGGAGAGATACAGATAATCCCAAAAGTCAGACAGTGGCTTCAGTTTTGGATCCAGTAACAAATACCTATTCAGGGCCGGGCACAGTGGCTCACACCTGTAATCCCAGCACTTTGGGAGGCCGAGGTGGGCAGACTACCAGAGATCGGGAGTTCGAGATCAACCTGACCAACATGGAGAAACTTCCATCTCTACTAAAAATACAAAATTAGCCAAGTGTGGTGGCACATGCCTGTAATCCCAAGCTACTCGGGAGGCAGAGGCAGGAGAATTGCTTGAACCCGGGAGGTGGAGGCTGCGTGAGCTGAGATCACGCCATTGCACTCCAGGCTGGGCAACAAGAGCGAAACTCTGTCTCAAAAACAACAACAACAACAACAACAACAACAAAACTCCCTTAGGTCTGATCCTAGGTTAAATAAAAAAGAAAAAAAAAACACCTACTCAGACAGAATCACTTACTTCGTGGAGACAGCCATGAGCTGTGGGGATAAAGTCAGCGGGGGAGGGAAAAAGTAGTTTATATCTGCTTATATCTGCTAGTACTCTGACACTGGGCTGGTAAAATAATATGTACATATAACTTTAAGTGACTACAAAACAACAATAATTTTAATCCGTCATTGAGAACAATATAAAACAATAAAATATAACTATACAAAACTGAGTGTAGTAAGTGTCAAATTAAGAAGTAATCAGAGTTCCATAGGGATAATCAGGATAGGCTTCCTGGAAGAGACAGGATTTTTACTAATTCCAAAGATGAATTGGGCCTAATAGAGAAGTGAGGAGAAGGGTGACAAAAAAGGGAGGGGTAAAGAGGCAGAAGGGAAGCAGGGATCATAGGAGCTAGTTTAGAAATAAACAAAAGGGATAACCTTTCTAAATAAAGTCATCAAAATAGCTAGTCATAGACAATTGGAAAATCACTACCAAAGGGTAAGTGTAGGAAACTCCCCCCCAAAACAATTGAAAACCTCTCAGACACAATAATAATAGAGTGTTTGGAGAACAGCAGTAACATAGAAATATACATGCAAATACTCCCCCCAAGCGGACCGCAAGATATATAAATCCACAAAGTGAAAGAGCAAGCACTTCGGGGTGTGTGAAAGCAAAAGGAAGCAGAGTTGAAGACATTCTGCAAGTTTCCGCCAAGAGAATGGAATTTTTCTTAAAATACGCACACATCTGCCCTAAAGTCACATAAAATAAATGTGTTGATTTAAAAGTACCAGGCATCTGATATCTTAGCAATAGCTTTTCAATTCCATAACCTCTTATTTTAAAATCATTTCAAACCACAGAAAAGTTGTAAGAATGCCATAAAAAATCCGCATGTACCCTTCACCCAAACTTCCCAATTAACATTTCACCAGATATATTTGATCATTCTCTCCATACAAACATAACACGTACATACACACACAAACATTTTCTTCTGAAACACATGACGATAAGTTGCAGACATGATGCCTTTACCCCTAAATATTCCAACGTAATTTTCAAAACACAAGGACAATCTGTTATATAACTACAGCACCATGATCAAATTAGGACATTAACAGCCATAAATACTATAATCTACAGATCGTATTCTTTTGAATCAATTATCCACAATGGAGCTTCTAAAGGGAAAGAAATCTGATTCAGATCCAATTCAAGATGATACACATATTTTTAGACACGTGATTTTTTAATTTATTGTAGGCAGACTTAATTAAACTTAATAAATCCAAGGTAAACAGTACCCAACAATTTTATCCTACTTTAAAGACTATAATGTGCTCGTTAGTGATGTTTATTACCACTTCTCATTTAACCACCAATACTTAACTCAACCAATAATGCTTGAGGGCAACAAGCCTTACTCATCTTTGTATTCCTCATAATTTATACACACTATGAATGCTTGAGAAGCAAAGTATGTTTGATGTTTGAAAGATGTTTCAAAAAAACAGAAACAGCAGGGCTATTCTTTTCAGGTTAAACTCTCCATTAAGATTCTCCATGAAAGAGAAAAGGTAACTGTACATTAATACAATTAGAGAACAATAGTGTCTGAACATGAAACAATTTCTTTACTTGTGGTGTTTAACCATTTAGAATAAAGAAAATACTCCATAATCCACACTTCCACTGTGAACCTCTGAACAATGACTCCTTGGTCAAAGTCCTTTTTACAGCTAGTGCACTGCTGCTACATGCCATTGCTTCTAAGGTGCACATTTATTCGTCTCTGACACCGACGGTATCTTCCTGTCACTGTGGGCCAGGCAGTAGTCAGAACATAGTTCATGACATTATCTATGTGAGATCAAGAAGGCAGTAGCATCAAAACATGCAGAATGAAGGGCCAGGCGTGGTGGCTCATGCCTGTAATCCCAGCACTTTGGGAGGCTGAGGCGGGAGGATCACTTGAGGCCAGGAGTTCGAGATCAGCCTGGCCAACATGGTGAAACCCTGTCTCTATTAAAAATACAAAAAATTAGTGTGGTGCTGCATGCCTGTAATCCCAGCTACTCAGGAGATTGAGGCACAAGAATTGCTTGAACCCGAAAGGTGGAGGTTGCAGTGAGCCAAGATCTTGCCACTGTACCTAGCCTGAGCAACAGAGGAGGTTGTGTCTTAAAAAAAAAAAAATGCAGAATGAGAGTCAGCAGCTTGTAAGAAAATTCCAGGATAGACAGTAGAGCACTCTTTTTAACAACTGCTACATTACTAGCACTCTTAATGGCACACAGGGTGATAGTATAGGAAAAAACACTCACATGGACAACATGGAGGCAGAAAATGATTCAGAAGACTTGGACTCTGCATGGAAGCATCAAGAATATCGCTACCAATTCATTTCACTTAAATGTTCTTTTTTATCTATGAACATAGATAGAACAACTCCAATAAACATAAAATGAATATTCTAATGGATAGGAAAGCACTTTATCACAGCTTAACTGCCAAGGTTATTTCTTAGTGGAACATAAAATCTTAAAAATAGGCCAGGCGCAGTGGCTCATGACTGTAATCCCGGCACTTTGGGAGGACAAGGGAGGTAGATCACTTGAGGTCAGGAGTTTGACACCAGCCTGACTGACATAGCAAAGCCCCGTCTCTGCTAAAAATACAAAAAATTAGCCAGGCGTGGTGGCACGTGCCTGTAATCCCAGCTACTCAGGAGGCTGAGGCAGGAGAATCACTTGAACCCAGGAGGCAGAGGCTGCAGTGAGCCGAGATTGAACCACTGCTCTCCAGGCTGGGTGACAGAGCAAGACTCCATCTCAAAAAATAAAATCTTAAAATTACTGGCATCTTAAATGCAATAAAACACAATATTTCAAGCACAGAGAATACTGTCCAATGTTCTTGAAGAGCTCCTTCAGAAAAAGACCACAGCCAAGCCAGAAAGCATAACAACAATTACACCTGCTAGCTTTAAACTTCTCCAAACACTGACGAGGTTCTTGTAAGCCAGTGGGGGCACTGCAACATTCAAGCGGGCACTGCAACATTCAAGCAGCCACTTCTTGAGGCTGCATTTCAAAAGGCAGGATCTCTATCTCCATTATAACATGTTTCTGCCTCATAACAGGGCAAGCAAACAGCGTGGGGAGACAGCATGACACACACACCCCTCCAAACCAAAACACAGCTGCCCTGTTAAATTTAGACCTACCAACCTTGACAGTACCCTTTTAATTACTACTTTTTCCCTAATTCTCTGGGGTGTTTTTTTTAAACCTAGAAGCTGCCAACAGCATTTTTCTACTAGCCAAGTTATTCTAAGCATCATATCCAAATAATGCAACATAAATAAATTCTTCTAAAGCAATAGATTTTTTAAACGTATACTCTTGCACCTTGATCATTTTTATTTTTTTTCTAATTTTTAAATTTTATATATTAGTTCCAGGGATATACACATATGTATATGTATGAATGAATATTTAGAGATAAAAGTGCATTTCAGGCTGCTTGAGGATAAACTTCAAAAAAAGACAATTCTCAATTATAAATGTTCACAGACATATACAAATAAGCTCATAATTATAACTATATGTAGCTATATAACTATAGCTGCAAATCCAATCATTCGTTCAAAAAAATGTTTTGTCCAAGTATAATCGCAGTGTTAGGAAACAAAGACGAATGAAAATGGTTCTTATCTAAAAAGCTCAGAATCTATCAAGGGAATCTTACAGATAACAGTCCATTCCACTATCTGAAAGATAAGAACACTAAGGCCCAGAGAAATAAAGAAACATACCCAAGGTAAAATGGCCAGTTGGTTATAAGGTTGGGATAGAAGTATTTCTAGTCAGCAATCCAATACCATGCCAATTTAGTCTCTATCGATTCAACAATGTTCTAGGCATTAGGTTAGCCCTGAGTTAAGTATTATGCCAGTGTTATAAAGAGCCCCATGGTGACTCAGGGCTGGCTGGTACCAAAACCTGAGCCCCCCTCATTGTATCAATTGCCTCTGTGCTAACCATTCTGCAGCTACAGACCTTCACAGACTCTGGCCTCTGTCTCCCTGAAAAATGACCTGACACAGCATCAAAGTATTTCCATGTGCAGGTACTAAATCCTCCCTCCCTCCTACATAAAGTTTAGTGGAGGAGAGGAATGCAATCATTGATAACTTTGAAGCAGAGAAAAGCAAAAACAAAAAACCACCACCGTCATACTTGAAATAGTAAATAAACAAAAGCCAACCAAAATTATATCAACTATTATAAAAGTAAATTGTTACAATCCCTTGACGTCACTGTCCAGCCATGCCAGCCCTGGGCAAAACAGCAAGCAGGAGAAAGCTTGCCTTTGGCATTAGCCTGTACTGCAAAAAAAACTTTAGTGACTAACAAACTGTTAAAATGCTCATACTAACATATCCGTGGTTGACACGCTATTTTCTTAAGTGACAAACACACATACACAGACACACATTTGTATGTATACAAATGTTTGCTTGTAATCCAAACTGCATAGAGACAATAACTGAACTCAGATGTTGGAATCCAAAGTTGATATTTCAAACCCTCTCACAAGACATACGGAAAACCTGTACAGAAAGGAGCCAACCTTGACTGCAGCTATGGAAAGCCATGCCAACTCTTCACGGGTGCCACAGCTCATTTGTATATTCATCATTAAAAAGTGAAATGCTATTTGGGTTTCCAAGTTAACCTAAAAACCCATGATAAGCCTGAAGAATTATTCTAACAACAATATTTCATCTGTACTCATTCTTTCTTTGGGAAAATGCATTCTGGATCCCTTTCTTCCATAATGGGAATTGCCCAAGAAAGACTAGTGGCTTTAGCACGTAGCTCCTATCACTCTAAACTTCCTCCAAATTCACATGGCATTTTCTCTATATTTTTCTCTTGGCAGTCACTGCTTTTTACAATTTCTTAATAGTTGCTTATTTATAGCTATGTTAGCCCCTGTCACTCTTGGACATCACAAATATAGTAAGAGGCAAAGCTGAAGGCCAGGCTCAGTCACATCAGGGCTTAAATATCTATCAATATTTGTGCTCCTTCCACCTAACCACAGTGCTGGCTAGCCATTTATTCAATAGGTGTCTCAGAGCAAACTCTTGGGTCATGCACAGGAGGGATGGGGACTATCTGCAACACTCAGAGAATCTCCCACCAAATCCTCAGGCCTCTGCCTCTCTCTGGTCTAGTGAGCACTCAAATTTATACTTGGAAAGACCTACTGATTCAGCCCAAGCCAATCCACTGAGCAACACTCTGCTAGTCACGGGATACATCATGAGAAGCCAAATATAATACTTTTGCTATGACAGAGTCTATGAAGAATCCCTAGTAACAATCACATCTGTGGTGAAGAACCACCCACTTCCACTATTCCTTTAAATCGGGGTCAAGTAGATTATGTCTCCCTCCCAAGACATTAATCTGAAGCATCCCATTCTTCAAAATAGTTGGCAATTATATGAAAAAGAAAAATGCATACATAATAATGCTAAGTGTCCTAAAGAATGACTCTGGTGATAAAGTGTCAGAAAATAACTGTTTTATTTAAGTTACTTGATGATGATCTCATTCAAGATTTCTTGTGGTTAACTGCATGATAAATACCTTCTGGCTATGATCTTTGTTCATTTTTCAAGAGGGCAAAATTTTGCACGAATGAATACACAAGAAAAGATGTTCCCTGCTCTTTCATCAACACAGAAACCACTAGTCCCCACAATGTGGAAGAAAAAAAACCGCATTAAACAATTTATCTAAGGGCATTTTTTATTAATAAGTATTGCTTCATAAGTGCACAAATGCTATTTTAATATAAAACATACTTTTAAAAATAAAGTACCTGTTAATGAGAAGTACAAGATTAACAAGCTAAAAAACAAACTATACTACCTCTTCATTCTGAAGGTGACAGAAAAATAGCACCATTCCTTGTACTTCTGCCAATGCTATGCCTTTTTATTAAGATAAAGCAATATATTACTCCCTGAAGACAAACTTCTTCAATGACTTGAAACAAAAATATACTGTCCAAATATATCCAACAACGACATTCTGCTAATACTAAAATAACTTAGTGCAGTATTTCTCTGACAGAGAGAATGAGGTCATTCTGCATAGGCTCACAAGAATTCCCTCTCACACTGCCTTGCATCTCTGAAATGGTTAACGAAGTCCCAAAGCTCATGCTATGAGCTCCCAGTCCAAACTTCAAAAAATAACAATAAATATTATATAATGCAAGTCCCTATGTATATATGGTAAACATAAAAACAGGAAAAAAATGCATTTAAAGATACTTTTGTTAAAATTTGACAAAATTTCAAAAGTATTTCAAAAGCTTTATTGAGACAAAATGTGTATAACATAAAATTTACCCATTTAAAGTACCATGCAATGGTGTTTAGTATATCCTCAGAGTTGTGCAACAATCAGCAGTGACTCCCTATCCTTGTTACCACCACCACCACCCCAGCCCTAGGCAACCACCACTTCTGCTCTTTATAGATTTGCCTATACTGGACATTTCCTATAAATGGGATCATTCAGTATGTGGTCTTTTGTGACTGACTGCTTTCATCAAACATGTTTTTGAAGTGGATCATCAAACATGTTTTTGAAGTGGAAAGTATTCTGAAGAAGCTGGGGATGATCACAGGCCCGTCCATTCATTCATTCCGTTGTCAAGTGTTTCTTGAGCACCTTCTACAGGTCAGACAGATGCCATATGGGTCACAAAGGAACCAGGGGCTCTCAGGTATGCCTTCTGCCCACAAGGAGCTTAATGTACAGTAAAGGTGCTAACACAGTTATAAATAAGTAACTGTTTTTAAAATGTAGAGGGGCCTGGCATGGTGGCACTCACCTTTAATCCCAGCTACTTAGAAGGCTGAGGTGGGAGTATCACTTGAACCCAGGAGTTTGAGTTCAGCCTGGGAAAAACAGTGAGACCTCATCTCTTTAAAAAAACAAAAATTATGTATTCTTACTATATAATGATATGTATATAAAATATACACATATAATTTTGCATATAGTTATATGTTGATAATATACTTACATATAATTAATTATAATTATATTATCTATTTAATTAGTTAGAATAATTAAATAGTTGAATATATTATATATAATTGTTATATATTTATAATTAGTTGTATTATATATTTGATTATAATTATAATTATGTTATATAATTATAATATAGTTACATAGTAATCATAATTATTTATAATTGTTATGTATTTTTAATTAATTATAATATAATTATGTTATATAATTAATTATAATTGTTATATATTTATTATAATTAATTATAACATAATTCTGTTATGTATTTAATTATAATTGTTTATAATTGTTATTTATTTATTATAATTAATTCTAATATAATTGTGTTATATATCAAATTATAATTAATTATAACATAATTGTGTTATATATTTAATTATATTATAGTTAATTATATATAATTATATGTGTGTGTATACATAAAATACTGACTGCCAAGAGAAAAATATAGATAAAATGTCATGTGAGTTTAGAGGAAGGCAAATAGGATCAAGAAAAGTTCTGTTGAGGCGACTTTGGAGGTGATATCTCTCCCTCACTCTTCCCCCGCCATATTCACACATATACACTAATTAAAAATAGTATAAAGATGTAAGGATAGAGCCAGGGCAATGGCTCACACCTGTAATCACGCCTGTGCTTTGGGAGGCTGAGCAGAAGAATCACTTCAGCCCAAGAGTTAGAGACCAGCCTGAGCAACAGAGTGAGACCTCGCCTCTACAAAAAAGAAAAAAGTCTGCCAAATGTGGTGGTGGCACACACTTGTAACCCAAACTACTCAGGAAACTGAGGAGGGAGGATTGTTTGCACCCAGGAGGTCAAGGCTGCAGTGATCTACGATCACACCACTGCATTCGGCCTAGGTAACAGAGCAAGACTATGCCTCAAAAAAAAAAAAAAAAAAGATGTAGGGTTAGAGCCATTTACTATAGAAGCAAATCCCCACTCCTTAGCTTTGTCAGTCTATTCGTATTTACTCCTTGTAACCTCATCTCCCACCAAGTACGTGCATTTCAAATAAATATAACTAGTTATAATTCACAGAAATCACCAAGCCCTTTATGACTATAACCAATGCACCCATCATCGCACATCACCCTTCTCCCAAGAAATGCCCTTTCTCCTCCTTGCCCCCACCACCAATTCCATCATGTCTGATTGGTAAACTCCTATTATTCCTCCTTCAATATTCAGCTCAAACATCACCACCCCTTTCCTGAAGTCTGCCCTGACCACCCTATGCAGAGTTATTCGGCAGTCAACCCTCTATGCTACCTGTGTATCTCCATTACATCTCTGACCTATTCATCTTTGAAACTCTGGCATTTAGTACAGTGTCTGGCACATAGCCAGTAATAAATAAATAAATGTTTGTTGGAACAAGGGCACAGAAAACCAAATGAAAGCCAAAGAGGGTAGACAGAAAGTAGTTCAGTTGGCAAGAGTCAATGTGGAACAAGTAAAAGGTGACAGTGAAGTTATGGCCCTGGATGCTTCTGTGTTAAAGAAGAAAAAAAGAAAAGGATACTTATTGATCACCTGCTATATTTTACTCAGCACCTGTATATTTTCTCATTTAGTCTCCATGACAACCATGTGAAATTGGCATTAGTCTCCCCATTTTATTCTGAAGAAAAATGAGACAACTTGCCCATGATCACACAACTATCAAATGGCAAAAGCCCTCTGAGCACTAAACATACACCACATGAGCTCTCTCTCTCTCTCCTCTATTCAGTGGTGATTTAACTACCACCTTTCCATTTCCCATTTGAAGAACTGAGGTTCATTTCCTCTGTAGCCCTATTTCTGAAAGCACGCAATCACATTACATCACTGCCAGTAAAGCACAGATGGTGATTTCAGTTGGCCTTTGCAATTGGGTCTGGTTCGGCTTGTTCAAGTCACACCTATTGAGGCACATCACAGATGATGCTGCAGGGCTGGGAATAGGGAGGTGTTTGTTCAACTAAAAGAATTTTACTTGGATGGAGAGAAAAAGGTAGTTCTCAATCAAAATATAGCCTTAAAAAGTTTCAGTTCAGGCCAGGCTCAATGGCTCATGCCCATAATCCCAGCACTTTGTGAAGCTGAGACAGAAGGATGGAATGAAGCCAGGAGTTTGAGACCAGCCTGGGCAACATAGCAAGATCCTGTCTCTACAAAAAAAATAAAAATTGGCAGTGTGGGGGTACCTGCCTGTAGTCCCAGCTACTCAGGAGGCTGAGACAGGAGAATCCCCTTGAGCCCAGGAGTTCAAGGCCACAGTGAGCCAATACCGTACCATAGCACTCCAGCTAGGGTGATACAGTAAGACCTCGTCTCAAAAAAAGAAAAAAAGGTTTCAGCTCAAAGTCCTATAATCAATCATGAACAATTTTAAAAATCACCGTTTTTAACAAGTTTTATGTCATCACTTTTGCAAATGTCATTTTTGCAAAAAAGATGAACATGGGTTATGAAATAGTGGCTATGTCAGTAGAGGTATGTTTAATAGGACAGGGAAAAATAATTAGAGGAAATAATTTATTATTTGTATGTTTATCAAGCTTGAGCAAAAATACTTTTTCATTATACACATACATATATATTTAATTTTCATTAAAGATTTTTTATTAAAAAAAAGTCAAAGGTCAAAGAATCATGAAAACAGGATTATAACTTCCCATAATCTTATAATACCCACTCTCAAAAGTTTCTGAGATGGAATATTAAAGCAACATTTTTAGAAAAGTTTTTAAAAGATGTCACAAAAGCAGTGTATGGGCTCAATCCCATGAGATTCCCAGAGAAGACAACATGTTATTAAGAAAAATTAAAGAAACATATTGTGCTCAATGAATATCTTTGCTGTCCCACAAAATTAAATAAAAGCTGCTTAGCTGGCCTCATTTTTCCTACCAAGGAAAAAGAAAACAGGTGATTGGCCTTATTTTTTCACTGTAAGTATGCATGCACAATTAAAGCCATCTCTTCTTGCTAAAAGCACAAGTTTCTTTCTTTTTTTTTTTTTTTTTTTGAGATGGGGTGTCACTCTGTCACCCAGGCTGGAGTGTAGGGATGCAAACATAGTACACTTCCAAGCTCGACCTCCTGGGCTCAAGGGATCCTCCTGCCTCAGCCTCCCAAAGTGCTGGGATTACAGGCCTGAGCCATTGCACCGAAAAGTACAAGTTTCAAGAAGGGAAATGAATTGAGGGCTGCTAGAGGTATTTTGTTAAAATAATTTGTTTAAAAAATTATAAGAATGATATTCAGAATCCATAACCTAGCTGGTTGCATAACAAAACAATGTTTTTGGGGGAGCTGTTGACTTTAAATACTGCTTTAATATTTTTGATTTAAATCAAATTTATCCTGATTTTAATAACTGATTTTCATTTCATTCCTCAGGTCCATTCTCAAAACTGACACACAGCAATCAACATTTTATCTTATTGTTTAAAGTCATGATATGACCACCATGTCAACAAAAAAACAAATTGCATCTGAAGAATTTAGTGTAACTATCAAATGAAGCCAATCTGACATCATTATACGCATTCCCTGTGACTGTAGCACACGGTGATGAGGTGAAAAGGAAGCACTGGGTAAAAGCCCATATGAGCTAAAGCAAATCCCAGAGGTTTTCTTGGCTCTTTATTAGTTAGGGCTCCTCAGATGCTTCTGTGTGTTTCAGCACACAGGGAGCTCCCTGAGCTAGCTCCCTGGTCTCCCAGTCGTCCCCACACTGGGAAGACTGGCCCAAGCATTGGGCCTTCCTTCCAACCCCTACCCAGAAGCCAAACCAAACCACAACCTTCCTGGGCTTCCAGACACCAAAGTCCCCAGACTTCAAAGAGCGGGCCTCAGAGGCTTGAGGAAATGAATGATGGCAGAAAGACCACTCTTTCAAGAAGAAAATAAGTTATGATCCTCAAGTGAGAAGCTGAGATCAGACACGAGAAAAGCCACACATGAGAAGATACAGTGAAGAAAAGCTCGACTCTCAAGTGTCCCAGAGTTTTGACAACAGGAAGAGAGCAGGGGGTTCTACCAGAAAAGGGAGCCAGGGGTAACTTGTTTTCCAAGTTAGGGACCTACCTCTAGACACCCTAACCAAACCTCACCTAAAACTCCTAACCTAAAATTCCAGGGGGCAAAGGTACTAATGTCAGATTAACTTCGACCCAATGGAGGAGCAAAATGAGGAGGGTAGCAGGAACTGAGGGTGGGAGGGTCCGAGAAGGGAAAATCCCAACTCACTTCAGCACTCACCAAAACTTGTCAAGTCTATACAGATGATTTCCTTTCTAAACTAAATTAGTAACTAGGAGGAAGACATGAACCTCCACATCAATGTTTCCAAATCCAGAGCCCCGCTCCCTAGCCACTCCTCCACAGACTCATACTTTTCCCCAGATGGTACTCAAGAAAGTGCCTCTTCCAAAAGGGCTTCCTTGGGTCTGCTACAATTGAGACCTGAAACTGGCATTGTATAAGCACCATCAGGAGCCTGGTGAAGACACTCACACCCATGCCCAGTGGAACCAACCTAAGAGAAAGACCCCTTTTCCTGCTTGCCTCTTAGTGGACACAGGCACTTGTACATATCAGGCTTCATTATCTGATTTGCTTTAGCTCACGCATTCCACAAACATTTATGAGGCACCTAACTTTATAATACGGTCACTGTGGCTGAGCGTACAGAACATGGGAAGCGAACATTGACTTCTTTCAAAGGCTCATAATCAAATGGGAAAAACAGACAAGTAAACATGTAATTACAACACAATGAAGTACATACTATTACAAGGATCAGTACTAAAGAGAATTAGTAACACAAGAAAAGGAAATTCTTCAAAATGGTATCAACTTGGAAAGTCCACACTGAGAAGATGAGGAAATGGCTCTTGAAGGAAATCTCCTCGACCCTCTAAGACTTCTTTTCCTGCTTTGCCTAATTATCTGGCCTCAACAGGTCGATGTTTACCTGCAGCAAACACACACAGTTCTATAACGGCTTCTCACCTCGGCAAAGAGAGCTCAGCACCAAAGCAAGCGGGAGTGCTGAAGGAAGTGCCAGAAGAGGAGGTCCTGGGAGGACCAATGAGAAAATAGAAGCTGTGGGATCTGGAGGAGAGGGATGTGTAACGGGCAATGGCAGCACCATGTGACGTGTGCTACGAGAGACGTGCACAGGGTGCCACAGGCCCACACAGGTGGGGCATCTTACCAGGACTGGGTGTCATGAAAAGTTTCCTGGGGTAAGTGGTTTCTAGGCAGGGATCTGAACAATGAGCAGGAGTTTGCCAGACAAAAGGCAGGTAAGAGGTGAGACAGGGGTGGGGCAGGGCTAGAAGTTGGAACAGTGTTCACACAGAAGGAACAACAAGGTCAAAAACCCAAAAGGAGGCCGGGTGCGGTGGCTCAGGCCTGTAATCGCAGCACTTTGGGAGGCCACGATGGGTGGATCACCTGACATCAGGAGTTCAAGACCAGCCTGGCCAACATGGTGAAACCCCATGTCTACTAAAAATACAAAAAATTAGCCGGGCATGGTGGCGGGAGCCTATAATCCCAGCTACTAAGGAGGCTGAGGCAGGAGAATCACTCGAAACCAGGAGGTGGAGGTTGCAGTGAGCCAAGATTGAGGCATTGCACTTCAGCCTGGGCAACAACAGCAAAACTCCAACTCAAAAATAAAAAAACTCAAAAGGATAAGTTTGAGGATATACAAGAACTTCAATATGACTAGACAAAGAAGTTCAACACGACAGACAAACGTCTGTCTGCCAGCAAGGTCCTTTACAAAAGCAGTATATGGGTTCAATCCCATGAGATTCCCAGAGAAGACTAGAGCAGGAGATGGACCGTACAGGACCTTGCCGGCTATGTAAGAGATTTGGGCTGCATCCTAAGAGGAAGGCCAGGGTGGGGTGGAGGGCTCAAGTTTCTCACAGAGGAATGGCATGATTAGTTTCACGCTTTGGAAAGAAACTAGGGCTGCAGTGAGACTAGACCGGGGAATGCAAGACTAAAGGCAGGGACCCCAAGCAAGAGACTGTCAGGGTAATGCAAGAAAAAGATGATGGTGGCCAGACTAGGGCAATGACGCCAGGGATGGGAGAAACTGCAAAACGTAACATAATAAATTGGGAAATGCAGAGCAAGGCTCTACTGCTACTCATCAAATACAGACAAGGTCTGCGAGTGACCCTTGCAGGACTATAGCAATGATGGGTGTGGACAAGCAAAAAAAAAAAAAAAAAAAAAAAAGCCCTATGAGAAAAGAGCAAGGTGCACGTGCATGAAGTGAGGAGGAAAGCAGCCGCACTCACTCAGCTGACAGAGGAAAGAAGTCCTGCCAACACAGTGAGTACACAGGGGTTGGTTGCTGGCAGCCGTGTACTTGCCCACCATGCAATCTGTCAGATGTTTCAAACACCTTGTATCTTTATAGTAACGTGAGTTATCATGACTACCCTGTAACTGAAAGTAATTTCAAGCTCCAATCATTTGATGCTGGCTAATTAAAACCCATATTTCAATTAACCACTCATTCAGGGGAGGCAGGGCATACAGAACCAGAATATTGTCATAAGCATGCCATAGCAATTCGGTGATAAAGTCTGGAGATCCTTCTATAATGATCCACACGGGTTCCTGAGGCTTTTCAAGGAATACTCAAGTATAGTGACAGCTGTCAACAAAGTGTCAAGTAGCCCTGGGGGCAGAGAAGGTTTAAAAGGGGGACTTGAAAGCACTTACTGTTCCCTGGTAGCACTGATTTGGCCTAATACAGAACACTATAGGAGTGACTCTGAGTAAACCAGGGAGGCAGGAGAGGGTAAAGGAAAGAAATGAAATGCTGGGTCAGACCTTACTTTAAAAAAAATTTTTTTTTTAACAAGGAAAAACAAGATCATCAACAACAATAACCTGCTATTTGGCTGACAGCTGGAAAGTCAATGGATTGATTTTGAACCTCTCTGCTTGCAGTAGGAAAATGTACATTTGAAACTCCCTTGGGCAACTTATTATAAGAGATTTGGGCCATCCAGATGATGCTCTCAAATCTGTCAAATTCCAAGAAAGGCAAAAATGTTGTTAATATTGTTTACAACAAATGTATGAAATTTAAATCAAAAATAGTATTGCTAAGTACATGTCCTATGCTTTATATTCTATTAGTTTTGCTTGAATAACCAATACCGTATTTTATTTTACAAATCTTGAAACATGATTACAAAATTCATATCACTGTTTTATCTAGTTTTCTTAATATAGTTTTGGTGACACCCATGATTTGCTTGGTTATGACAAATAAAAACACTTGTTCTGTGAGAAAATACAATCCACTATCCCACAATTCCATTTGAAGTTAGTGTCCAGAATCTACAGCAGCAAAAACGGGGAGCTTCTTTAAAACAGCATCTTTTTTCTCTGCTGTTGTTGAAATTACTAGGTCGTAACTCCTGAGTTAACTTCCAGCTCCTGAGTACTGTGACTCCACAACATTACTATATTTCTAATCTACATTATACAACGTACCTAAGAAAACAGTTGCTTCTTTCTAGTAACTTAGGGGCAAGTAGGGACTGTCCAGCCCACTTGATTTCATACCACCTAGAAGCACCAATGCAAAGTAAATTATGCTGCTGCAGTCACAAGGGCAGGGACCTCTGAAGACATAATATAAAGCAGCTGAAGCCAGTGGTTAATCCGTTAACTACGAAATCAATGGGCGGAAGTTCCTAGTCACAGAAAATGATCAGAAGGTGTAACTCACTGATGTTTCAGAACCTACCAAGCTTTATCTCTAGTTCGTTCCCTCTCCCACTGCAGCATTTTCTTTGTGTGACTCCCTTTTGACCATTCTAAAATACCACGGAATACAAAACACATTGCTAATGACAAGAAAGGAAGTTTTCTATGCCCTCCTCTCAATTTTAAAATAAAGTCAGCCTAAAGGTTTTCTGGATTCTCAAAAATAAATCCAACATAGAGATGAATCAAGTAGCACAGAGAAAAGGTGCCCTAGGCCCGGGGAGAAAAGGACTGAAGCGTGAGTCAAGGACTGTCACTACCCATCCATGGAGCCATAGTTACCATGTCCAGCCAAGCCCTCCTCTGCCCTGCCACTCTACCTAGACCAGGCAGCGGCTGACCTTCCTGATCGCTAGTTTCCAACTAACATCCTTTCTTTACCTTATCCTTCCAAGGATCCACTTGCTTCACTCACCTTCCCTGTTCAGAACTCATCTGTTACACCCTAGACTGCCACGCTGTCTCACGCATTTGAGGGCAACTTTCTTTCTTTCTTTCTTTTTGCAACAGGGCCAATTACGGACAAACAAAAATGCTTATGGGGCTGCTTCTTTACTTAACTGAAGATGAAAATGGCTTTATTTAGTACTATGGCGGAAAATACATATTCTTACCACTCGGATTTGTTTACTGGATATAAAAATATCAGTAAGAAAACCAGCACTATATTTTTAAGAATAAAAATGTTACTAATATCTGGGTATATCTGAAGGTGCAACTAACGTAACTTTCCAGACTTGCATCCTAAAATGAGATGGAACAGCTCCGTAGCTGCCCAGGCCCTATAGGATAGAATTAAACTCGTTGACTTCAACCTACCCACCCATGAGACCCTACAAGAAACCTTTATCTGAATTAATCTGGTCTGTGTGCTAACTCTACCAGGATTACCTTCTACTCTAACCCCCTCCCATCCCCCTTAGCCTCAAGTTTGGCTCAAGTTCACTTCCCTTGATGCCAGGCCTGCCTGCCAAAGCTCCTGATGCTCTTTCTCTAAATTCCTAAAGCACTTTCCATACCTCTTATACATTCTATCTCACTCACATGTTCATTCACCTTCTCAAAAATATTAACAGAGGAGGCGACTAAACTAGTACTCATTCACTACACTGTAACATTAAATATGCTTTGACCAAACTAGTAATTCCTTGAAGGTCAAAGATGGCGGCCATGCTAACACTTGTTGACTGATGGAACTAACCATGAGTTCTTCAACCCTAGACTGTTGGCAGATTTCTTTTTCAGAGCAGAATATGCTGACTTAGAGAATTAGATTTAATGCCTTTAATTCAATAGCAATTAGGTTTCTTACTATTACAAACAGTCAGGCAAATCATCCATTACAGTCCACAAAAAAAGTACAGAGTTGAGACACTGGTATCCACAAAGTTTCACACATTAAAAGTTGGAAACCTAGATGTTCAGTTCTTGTAACTCGAGTCAAAGGAATAAGCTTATTTTCTCTGAACTCTCCCTATAGTGTTATGTCTAAATGAGCCTTAAAGAGCTGTTTAAAAATAACTAGGAGGGCCAGATTCTGGGAGAAAAATACACAGAACTTACACATGAATCCGTTTCCCAAAATTGGCTGTTTAGTTTAGGCTGTGCTATTTCCTGCTCAAATTGGTTTCCTGCAATTTGTTAAGGCTGCCAAATACTTAGTGATCTCAGTGATATACTTAACAAAAACTGGCAAATCTTTCTCATTTTTCACAATGACAAGAAATTTACAGAGAAACTTCTACAGTGAGGATGATAATAAAAGTTAGGTCATTTGTCTTGTTTTTTTCCAGATTCATCATTTTTATCTGGTTGCCAGTAGCTTACGAAAACAACAAAATGTCTCCTAATATCATTTCCTGTCTGTTTCTTCATATTGATTTGGGGACAGTTTCTTCAGCGGTAGGTAGGGTCAACCATGAGAGGTCTGACCTCATTATAAGCCAGAAAAACTAAAAGATCAGGTTGAAAGGAAACAATCAATACCCAAAATTGATTTTTTAAAATCAAAAGATGCAAGATGTTAATGAAAAGATAAGTTTATAACTATATGCAATGACATCTCCTTATGTCAGCCTAAGAAAAAAATTATCTGGTGTAAAAGCAAACCAATATAGTTGAGATAACGCAGCAAAAAATTTGAGGCAGCAAGGACACAGTTAAGTTATTGAGAGCACATTCATTTATTAAAGTGGCATTACAATCTGCTGTGTGTCACACAGTATATTATTTTGCCCAAACAGCTTTACATGCAAATACTTACTGCAACGAGCCATTGATCTGGTTCAAGGTTTAGCAAAAAAATTATATTTTTTATGAAAAAAAAGTTTCAGTAAAGTCTTCAGAGGAACCCACTTTCTTATAGTATAAAATGTATTCTCAAAACTATTTTTATGACAAAATTGAGTTCCTATATACAGAAATCCTAGGGCTCTCAGTTCATCAAATACACTGCCCTATGTTCACACATACGAATAGCCTATGGCTGGTATGACTAAGAGTCCTGTGAGAAAGAAGGCTTTTTAATAAATACTTAAAATTCAACTCACATTTAATATATAATTTACTTCACACTGAAAAATGTAAAAAAGGCGAGTGACATTTTTATCAATACATTTTTGTAGGCTTGAAAAATTATTTCATAACACATCTAAATTTTAAATCATAAGAAATCTATTATTGAGTACTAACTAAAACCCCTAAATGAGACAAACTCAGAACAGAACATAAATTTTCAAGCTTCCTGCTTTTATAAGCCTATTTTTTTAATTCTAAGAAGAATAACTCTTTGTTAATTTACACATAGTTGAATTGCATTCTTAACCTAAAGCAAGATCATTTCAAAATAGCATGCCAAATTTTAGTTCTTTTCTTGGGTTAGGTTGGAAAGGGTGAGATGAATCATGTACTCAAAGAACCTGTCCTATGAGCCTTGTTGAGTCTTTTTCACACCATGGTGCAGATCGAAAATAAAAAGCACTGGTGTATTCTAGATCAGAGCTATGCAATAGAACTGTCTGCAATAATAGAAATGCCCTATATCTACACTGTCCAATATGGTAGTCACAAGCCACATGCGGTTACTGAGCATAAAATGTGATGAGTGCAACTTCGGAGCCGAAGTTTTCATTTGATCATTGACTTAATTTTCACTTAACTTTTAAGAGTCACATGTGACTAGTGGCTACCATCTGGAAAGTGTAGTTCTAGCCTGACCACTAAAACACAAGAGGGCATACTTTTTTTCTTTTTGAGATGGAGTCTCACTCTGTTGCCCAGGCTGAAGTGCAGTGGCGCAATCTCAGCTTACTGCAACCTCCGCGTCCCAGGTTCAATCGATTCTCATGCCTCAGTATCCCAAGTAGCTGGGATTACAGGCATGTGCCACCACGCCCAGCTATTTTTTGTATTTTTAGTAGAGACAGGGATTCACCATGTTAGGCAGGCTGGTCTCAAACTCCTGACCTCAGGTGATCCGCCCACCTCGGCCTCTCAAAGTGATGGGATTACAGGCATAAGCCACCAAGCCCAGCCCACAAGATGGCATTCTAAGAGCTTTCAGTGCCCAGGCTGGTCACAGCTGGTCATGGACCAAAGAGTTCATCAGTCATTTCAAATGGGGAGTGAGAAGGGACGGGTCCCTCAGCAAAGCCAGAGCTCTTCACATCAGTGGCATGCTCTTCGGGCCAGACACACCACAGGCACTCACAGAAAACTTCCCGACCCATCCCCACTCTCTCGAAATACCAAAACAACCCAAGAAAGAAAACATTTTCTCTCCCTCCACTCACTATTTGAGAGCCAATATGGGAAAAAGCTAGAACAACCAACAATTACTTATAAACAACAGGTTCTTTCCTTAGTTCAAGCAGAACATCACTAAAAAGCAGCTCCTTCATTCCAACTAGTTTCTGTCACGACCCTTCTAAAGCAAGATGTCATTCAAATTAAAATAAGACAAAGTGGTTAACAGCATTTGCTCTGGAGTCAGACAAACTTGAATGTAATTCTCATCTCCATTGTTCACCAGCTGTGTGACTTTGGGCAAAATAATTAATCACTTCAAGTCTCAGTTTCTTTCTACATAAAATGGGTTATCACAGGTCCTTCTTCATAGGGTTAAAAGGATGAAATGAGACAAGACGTACACAGGATTTAGCAGAGTACCTACAATGTAATAAATTTCAAGTGTCATCTATCATTACTTCAGTATATTGAATCATCATGATCATCATGCTAACTCTGTAACACAGGAGGTAGGAAAAAAAATCTACCTACAACAAATCATACTTTAGAACAAATTCCAATTTTAAATGTATCCATATATCATCATTCTTTTTTTAACACCAAGAAAATGTTTTAATTAAACTACAGAAACAATGGTTATAGCACAGAATATTCATAAGCAAAAAGATACACCACATCATAAGTACTTACAAAGTTACAAACCATTTGCTTCCTTAACATTTTCTGTATTTTAAGTTCATACACGTAGATATGAACAGATTCACCATTTTGAGGAAGAGGAGGAAGCAAAGGTATATTTATCGTCAGCTAGATGTGCTCAGTGTATGCAATGGTATTTATATGCAACGCCTGAGTCACCAGAAGTGCAGTTGTTGGGCATTTTAATAAACTGGACAGCCATTTGTTTCTGCACAACAAGGCATCTTCTTAAGCCAAAATATCTGATAAACTTAATTTCAGTATCTCCTAGGTTTCTTTTATACTATGTTTCTACCTCCCTTATAGTCTTGTTATATATGTAGTTTATCTGTCAAAAAAAGAACTTTTTCCTATTTTTGCATCTTTTCAAAACACCTGGCTTGGCCAGGCACGGTGGCTCACGCCTGTAATCCCAGCACTTTGGGAAGCCAAGGCAGGTGGATCACGAGGTCAGGAGATCGAGACCATCCTGGCTAACATGGTGAAACTCCGTCTCTACTAAAAATATAAAAAATTAGCTGGGCGTGGTGGTGGGAGCCTGTAGTCCCAGCTACTCGGGAGGCTGAGGCAGGAGAATGGCGTGAACCCAGGAAGCGGAGCTTGCAGTGAGCCAAGATCACGCCACTGCACTCCAGCCTGGGAGACAGCGAGACTCCATCTCAAAAGAAAAAAAAAAAAAAAGAAAAAACCTGGCTTACTTATTTACATAATAGAAACATTCAATATATGTCACCTGAATTAAATGTATAGAACTCTCCAGAACGAACAAAAGTAGCTACTTTTAAAATAGATAATGCCCTTCAATTAATTCAACAAACGATAATAAGCACTTACTAAGAAGCAGGTTACACTATCCTAGGAGCTAAGAATTCAGCTGTGAACAAACAGATGAGGAACAAGGTCCCTGGAGCTTCTCTTCTAGTGAAGACAGCAGTCACAGTGAATAAGTAGAGGAAGGGTGATAGGAGATGATGAATAATGTGATGATGTTGGAAGGCAGACAGGGACCAGTCATGATATATGATGGAAGCCCAGGGAAGCAGCTCAGACTATATTCTGTGTACCATGGAGAGCCACCACTGGGACATGACTTGACCTGATTTGCTTTTCTTCAAAAGATTGTGAGGACTTCTGTGTGCACAGCATAGGGGGGAAGAGTGAAACAGGCGGCCAGTTAAGAGACTTCTGCAGAAGATGATGGTTATCTATCTGGACTGGAGATACAGCAGAGGAGATGGATGCAAAAGGAACATATTTAGACATGTTTTAGAGATGGAATTGATAAGACTAGCTAACAGTCTGATGTAAGGAGTAAGGAAAAAAGAAAACAAGGATGAATCCCCAATTGGGGACCTGACTACCTGTGCCATTTAGTGGGAAAGACAGAGAAGAAAAGCAAGTCTGGGGGTGAAAATAAAGGTTGATTTGGGATATGTCAAGTTGAGGAATCTGTAAGGGGAGATTTCAAGTAGGCAGTTGTCTATTATAATGTCTGGAATTTCAGGGAAAGGTCAGGGCTAGAGATATAATTTTGGGAGTCACAGGCATCTAGATAATGATTTCAAAACCGTACCTTGGGACAAGATTACTTAGTAGAAATCAACAAAGAACCCTGGACTGAGGGTTGCAAGTAGGGTGAAAGGAAAACCAAGAGTGTGGTCCAGAAGCCAAAACAAGGGTTTCCAACAAGGAAGGCATGCTCACTTTCTATCTAGAGTTAATTAACTGTGAATCCTCAACTCTCCTACTAAACAAGAAGCTTCAAAAGGGCAAGAACTAATTCTTATTCATCTTGGTACCCTCTCCTCTAAACGTATCAGAAGCTCAATTCATGTTTACTGACTTAATGATTAGTAAGGGGCGGGGCGGGGGGGGTCACAATTGGCCCAAGTGAATGGCATTTGGGCAGGATCTCGTCTTTCTCAATTTCACAGTCAACAGCCAGATTTCCTCCTTTCTGATAAGTAGAGGAAAATCTCACTTAGTCCAAAATTAATCATCCCAATTATTTTCTTGTTGCCATTTCACAATAAATAGCGCATCTACCCATCAACTGGGCAGTATCAAGAACAGTGCTGGACACATAGCTGGTGCTTAGTAAAATATTGGATAAACAGATGAGTGTGGCAGGAGAGAAAAAAGGGAGAAGAAACAGCATTAAGTCTCTTATCCAGCAGGACCTACCGATAAAATTAGGCTTAATAATTCTCTATGGATTTCATTTACCACCATATTTCCATCAATAACTAAGACTGTGACAAACTAAACCTTTTATAAACTTAGAAGAAATTTATTAGAAAATAAAATCATTTGGAATACTTCACAATTTGAAAATAGCAAATCAATATTTTCTAAGTTCAATTTTTTTAATAAATATTTATTCCTAAATCTCTGATATCCTATAAGCAATCCATTTTATACAAAAAGATATGCAGTAACTTTCCAAAGCCTAGTAGAGGATTCAAGAGTGGGAAGAGAAAACAAAATTTTCAGACTGTTTGAAAGTAGTTTCATTCTTAGTACAAAACATTTTAAAAGAAACCCCGATACTGATTTCTACTATTCCTTATAAAAAGCTAAACATCCAAATAACGAAAGACAGAATGCTAGAGAACTTGACTATTGAGTCAACTTTTTCCACTTATAATTTATCTCCTAAAAACCCTAAAATTAAAATTCAGCAATACCTGAGGCACCATAAGCACCAGAATACCGCTGAGACTTCGAACCAGATGGAGAGGATTCCTTCATTCGATCAATCACATTTTCCGAAAGCTGGAAAAGCAACATCAAAATAAAATCAATTATAAAAGAGCAAGATCAAAAACCAGTGCAATAACATCCAAGTAATTTAGTCATCCATATCCATACACATGACGAATGGCCTAAAGAAATTAGGCTAAATCTAACAGCCATAAAACCAGAAGGCAGAATAATTTTAAGATTTCAAGATGCACCCCACAGCACTACTCCTTTATTTTTTCTAATGCACTGCTAATTGTTCATTATAAATAACTACACTCTTCATTTTATACTATGCACAAAATTGTAATCTCTGGGGAAATGTATGCTATCTAAACTTCAACTTTCCTCCCCTAATCCTACACACTTATTTATGCATTAATGGGCCTTAGCTCCTTCCTTCCCTCTAGTCCCAAATGAAAGTGTTCCTTCCCCTTCCCCTCCCTCCCTCCTGTTCAAAGCTAACCACATACAATTGCTCTTTCAACAGATTTCATGATGCATCAACTATGTGCCAGAAACTAGGCTAGACTCTGAGTATTCAAAATTATCAAGTGCTTAAAGCGTAACAGAATAAACAACCATCAGGCATTTAAATACAACATGAAGAGTGCTACCTGAGTGAGTCAGCATGTAATGCAAGTATACAGAAACCACAATGGGCAGCACATGTAGCCAGGCTTTGAAGGCAGGGCTGGAACAGAAGATTAGGGAAGATTTACAAGGTAAGGAGGAGTAAAAGTTAGGAAGAGATGCAGTAGGATAAAAGTGCTCCTGGGCAAGAAAAATCACATTAAAGTACAGATGAGAACCAGAATTTGCCACCGTTAGACATCCAAGTGGAGATATCAAGTAGGCGGCTGGCAACAGAGCAGAGGCTCTGAGGAACACCCAGGTTTGCGGATTTGAGAGTCATCATTCCCACAGTTACTATGGCATCATCCTTTTTTATTTTCTTTACAGCACTTAACCACTATCTGAGACTTGCTTGTTTACCATCTGCCTTTCACTAGAAAGAAAGCTCCGTGAAAGCAAGGATTTGGCTGTCCTATGGCTATACTCCCAGAGCCTCACTAAGCCTAGTTAATTCAGTGAAAGAATGTTAAATGAATGAATGAAACAACATGAATAAATGGCTGAAGCAAGAAAGTGGAGGGGGGGCATAGTGAAAGAGAAGGTGGGGAGGGAAGGTAGAGATTCCAAATTTTGAAGATTCTTAGTGAACTCTTCAATTGAAACAGTCTGAACTTGATCCTGAGGGTACCTGAGCACTACTGAAGGATTTTAAGCAGGGGAATGGCACGATCAGATTTACACTTTAGGAAAATCACTCTGGCTACAGTGTAGAGAACAGATTGGAGGGGGACAAGAACAGAAGCAGGATCCCTGAAGGAGGCTAAAGGACCAATTAAGAAGCTATTAAGCATATGTCCACACAAAGACTTGCACAGGAATGTTCATAGCAGCATTATTCATAAGAGCAAGAGTGGAAATAAACACATGTCTATCTATGGTGAATGGATAAACAAAATCTTACATATCCATACAACAGAATACAACTGAGCAATAAAGAGCAGTGAAGTTATGACATATGCTACAGTACAGATAGACCTAAAAATCATTAAGCTAAGTGAAAGAAGCAAACACAAGGGCCACATATTGAATGATTCTATTTATATGAAACACCCAGAAAAAGCAACCCTATAGCGTAGATAAGTAGTTGCCTAGAGCTGGGGTGGGAATAGGGATTAAATGTAAACAGGCACAAGGGAGCTTATTGGGGTGATAAAAATATTCTAAAATTGGATTGTAGTGATGTTTGCACAACTCAGTAAATTCATCAAGTGTTGAATTGCCACTCGGGAGGCTGAGGAGGGAGGATCACTTGAGCCCAGGAGGTCAAGGCTGCAATGAGCCGTGATCATGCCACTGTGCTCCAGCTTGGGCAACAGGGCAAGATCCTACGTATATAAAAAAAAAAAAAGTGTTGGAATGTAAACTTAAAATGGATGAATTTCATGGCATGTAAATTACAACAATTTACTTTAATAAACTTTAAAAAAAAAAAAAGCTTTTTATGGTAATCCAGGGGAGAGCACACTTAAAAGGTATTTAGGATTTAAAATACTAACATTCACTGAGTGCTTATTATATGCCAGGCGCTACACTAAGCTAGGCACTTCACTTATTTACTCCTTCACAGGCCTATGAGATAGATACTTTTATATCTCTATTTTATAGGTGAAAAAACTGAAGCACAGCCAGATTTAATAACAGGCCCTGGATCAGATACTTTATCAGTAGCAGAGGAAGGATTCAAACCCAAAAAGTCTGAGTCTCAATATCCCACTCAAGGCCAGGCGCGGTGGCTCACACCTGTAATCCCAGCACTTTAGGAGGCCAAGGCGGGTGGATCACGAGGTCAGGAGATCGAGACCATCCTGGCTAACACAGTGAAACCCCATCTCTACTAAAAATACAAAAAATTAGCTGGGCGTGGTGGCGGGTGCCTGTAGTCCCAGCTACTCAGTAGGCTGAGGCAGGAGAATGGCGTGAACCCGGGAGGCGGAGCTTGCAGTGAGATCACGCCACTGCACTCCAGCCTGGGCAACAGAGTGAGACTCCATCTCAAAAAAAAAAAAAAAGATCCCACTCAAACATCCCTCAGCATCACTACCCAGTATCTGAGTAGATGTGGGAGTAAAGCAGAAATCATCAAGGAAGACGCCAGGACTTCCACTTCAAGTAACTGAGTTGATCCTCCTCCTGTATCAACGGTCTCCTTCCCATTTCCACTTCCTGAACTCACCACTGGATTTTACCCTCAGTGCAACAGTGAACATCCTCTGGTAGAAGTCACCAATGACCAAATAAATAACTTCTGATATTTATGTAAATAAATATTTTATATTTATAAAATACCTTATTTATATGGCTTCCCTTTAGCATCTAACACCTCTGGCCACTCCCGTCTTCTGGAAAGCCCTCCCTTGGCTTTTCTGACATCCTGCTGTCCTGGTTCTCCTAGGACTCTGGCCACATCTTATCTCTTTTGCAGCTGCCCCTCTCCTGCCTGCACTTCAATGCTGAAGGGCCCTTCTCATTCTATGTGCTCTTGTACTGGTACTCTCATCCAATCTCTTGATTTCTAACTGCTGTTGATAAACTAATAAATTCCATTAATAAATGCATTCGCTCAAGCTTAGACCTATCTCCCAGAAGCCCGGTCTCCACACTGAATTGCCTGATGAACACCTTCCTTCCGGCAAACCAGAAGCACCTCACACCCAAAGTGTCCAAAACTGAACTCACGTTTGCCACATATCTCTTCTTTCTCCTGCCTTCCTTACCTCATTAATGACACCACCAACACCCAGCTTCCTAAATTCAAACATAGGGCTTGTTCTCAACTCTTCTTTCTCTCTCATTCTTAGTCATGACTTCATCAATCCCTAAATATGTAATGAATTCCTCTCTTCTCTCACCCCATTTCTCCTGCCCTAATTCCTGTACCATCTGCTTAAAATGCAAATGTGATAATGGTAACTCCCTACTTCAAATTCTTCAATAGCTACTGTCTGTTTACAGAAAAATTCAAATTCTTTGTACAGCATTCAAGACTTCATCATTTGGTGATGGCCTAACTCTCCAACCTCAAATTCTACAGTTTTTTTCCTTAATATTTCATATCCTGTTCTACACCCATCTCCTTGCCTTTACACATGCCTACACTGCCTTCTCTCCTGGCCCCTTGGGAGGGAAGTCACCTTTCAAGATCCAGTCTAAACATCCAAGCCTTCGCTGACCAAAACAGTTGTCCACTCCATTCCAACCCTGCCTACCTAAAGCTACCATTCCTTGTGCCCACTGTTCCTTTCTCAAACTTCCAATACAGTCTCAATGAAAGAACAGGAATTAGCCTTTCCACATTCACCTTTCTGCCTTTCCACTAGATCGCAAGCTGCTATATATTAAGTCATTCATTCAACAAATGTCTCCCAGGCCAGGCACTAATCAAGGCCCTGTGATACGTCAGTGAACTAAATGTCTATACCTGAACTGTTAGTTGTATCTCAGGGCCCAAACCAGAATGGAAGTAAGATGGAAAAGGGAAAGGCTACAGATCAAATGCTGTGTGTGCTCTTTGAAGGAAAAAACTACGACTCCCTTCTTGGAAAACAAGAAGCCTTTCTATCTGAAAATGCCAGGGCCAGCTGCGTCCTTCTAACAACTGAACAGCCACTGGCAATGTTGCTGAAACTCATCTGAGAAACTGAGACACATCCTAGAAAAATCCCTGTAAGACTGACTCAATTTATACTTGAGAAAAAAAGAGACCCTGAGTAACATTCAGTTACTGGCAGCATCAAGACCAGAAGCAGTAATTCCCCAATCTCTAGTCCAATGCTCTACTTTTAATAACACACCCCTTCGATCCCATGCATGTAATAAAAATATATCACTTCCTCTTAAAGAGGAAAAAATGAGCTTACATTTTTAGAATCTTAAAGCTATTTTAACTGATATATAATATATATAAATCTCAAAAATCAAGTGTTAGCTATAAGCTTTCATCTGAAAAGTTACTATTTTCATCTGAAAAAAATGAAAATAATGTTTACCCCAGAGATTCTGTGGAGGGATTTTATGTTTTGCACCATAAACTATAATTGGCTACACAAATATTTGGTAAAGCTATAACCCATATAGCTCCAACCACAGGGACTTTTTAATTCATTTTGGTTCATTCTTATCAACTGGGTCTGAGCTTGTACTGATTCCTTCTCTGTAAGGTGCGTGAGGACTAGGCCTACAGCTATTGCAAGCAGCAGCTGCCTAAGTCCTGGTATGGGTATAGAAGGTGCTTATTTTTCTCTCTCTATGCTCTCTGGGTAGTAGGAGTAGAACGTCTCTTTCAATCTAATCACTAATTTCTTGTTAACTTTTTTTCTTTTTGAGGCCTCTCTGATGTCCCAAGTTGCTACTTAATGTCAAATTCTCACATCAATTCAAAACATTTCCCAGTGGGGTGTTTGGTTATAGTTCAGTAAACTTGTAAGCATGCTCCAAAGGAATATATACTAAACCTATTGAAGGCTTGATAAACATATTGTACGGCTGCCTTATTGAGAGTCCACCTTTCTCTTGTTCTTACAATCATTCAACAACTGTATCCTTAGGCCCTTCCAAAGCAGCACCCATGGCCATCTACAGTTGCACCTCTGCCAACTCCAAGCACTATTATCCTATTCCCAGTCTGCTCATAGAGATGTAGATATGAGGCAATAGTCTTTTGTGTTATTATCTGTATCCAAAGTTAATGCTCTCTGAGCTGACCTTCCCATTGCAGTAGTAAGTTCAGACCTGCACACTCACCTCATCTCCTCTGTGAACAGGGGTACTCACTCGTGAAGCAGCTGACAAGCTTTAGAGATGCTGACCAGGGTTATACACACAATCTGTAGCTGTAGAACAACTCATCTTTGTGATGAAAAATGACCCAAAATGGGGGTCAACAGTATAACATAAGCTTCTGCGATGGCAGCCTCTGTGTAAGAAGTATCTTGCGGTCAGGTGCGGTGGCTCACGCCTATAATCCCAGCACTTTGGGAGGCCAAGGCAGGCAGATCATGAGGTCAGAAGATCAAGGCCATCCTGGCTAACACAGTGAAACCCCATCTCTACTAAAAGTACAAAAAATTAGCTGGGTACGGTGGCAGTGCCTGTAGCCCCAGCTATTTGGGAAGCTGAAGCAGGAAAATCGCTTGAACCCAGAAGGCAGAGGTTGCAATGAGCCAAGATCGTACCACTGCACTCCAGCCTGGGCAACAGAGCGAGACTCTGTCTCAAAAAAAAAAAAAAAAAAATAGTATCTTCTTCAGGAAACATATCTTTTCCTGAACAGGGCACTTGTTTTAGCAAAGCCTTTTCCTGTATAATGACCTACACCTATTATACTTGCTTTCCAGACATCTCTGGAATCTGCATCAAGGCAAATACCAAGGGCAATTTACAGAAATTATTTGTAGCAAAGAATAATGAAATAACCCCCGCACACATTGATACTGGGAATTACACCCTGAGGTCCACAGACTGAGTAGTCCGTGGGTCAATTACTCAGCTGTATGCAAAACTGTCTGCTTATTGCATGGTTCTGGTCAGAATCCACAGCTTACAGATCCACAGTGCTCTATGAATTAAAAGAGCCACCATTCTAACATAAGGGGCAATCAAAAGAAGCAGGTCTGCCGATATTCAGCCCACTGAACTTGACTGTCCATCCTATTCTCTATTGCTCCGAAAGACAAATTTAAGCAAACAGAGCTTGCCAAGTTTAAATTTGTAGTACTCACCACACCAATGTGCTCCACAGAGGGGAAAGGCCATGTGTCATCTCCTACAGTCTTCCCACTCATCGCTTCCTACCCACCTTGTTTGGTCTTATCCAAAATTCATGCCAGAAACACCACCCACCAATCCAAAAGAAAGAATTTTCTCAGAAACAGGAGACTGGGTGAGATGGACAAAGAGAAAGTATTTCTATTCCCAGGGAACAGAGTAAAAAAAGAGGAACTCTTCAGTGGCCCTTCTAAGAGGTAAAGTTATGAGCCACATGAGACAAATAAATCAGCCTCCTGCCTCCATTAGTTTATCTTATCTTCTTCCAGATGTGTCCTAGCAAATTGATTCAAGAACTCAGACCCATTTTTTCTCTCTTGATTCTCCTTCCACTTAGCATAGGTCATTTTCTGTGTGAGTATTAGTTTGCTTTACAATTACCTTTTTAAGACATAGGCTCCAAAAACTGCCATTATTAGTTGGGAGAAATTACTCCCAAATAGTTACTTAAGAGAAAGGGGGGGAGGAAACCCATACACATGTTGATAGATATATATGAAATATGTAATTCTTAGCTTATGTTTGTGTTTCTTTACATTTGTCATTAGTAGAAACCATTATCTCTACCTTTATAAAATCCTACACAACTTAAGATGGTACTCAGCCAAAAACTTCATAGAATCTAAAGCTGAGAGAAACTAATCATCTACTACTTAACTAAATTATTTGTACAACATTCCTCAACACTCCCAAGGGCTAACCGAATTTGTAGTCTCTGATAACATATTCTCTTCAGAATCCTCAATAATACCCCATATTAAGTAATCTCTTCATTTACGGTCTCTCAACTGCCAACACTTCCCAAAGCATGAGTTACGTTCCATATTTTATTAAGTATCCATACTGCCATAACTGGCTCCTGTGAATTTCAGCTTGCAACTTTAAGGCCCAGCTGCTGACATTCGTTTATGTCTGGAAAGCATGATAAATATATCTTTGAAAATGATACTCATTGAAGTTGACATTTGCTCTAGAAGAGTTCACTCACAGCTTTGATGTTTCAGATAAACTTGCAAAAGATTGAGTTGTAAGCACACTTTCCAAGCAGGCACGGCAGGTGCTCACAAAAATCCTATCAACCACATGTAATATGAGTAATGAAAATGCTTGGTCTTTCCTCTCTAGGAATTTATTTTAGCCTTGAGAAGAGGGCAAGGCAAAAGAGTGACCTCTCATCCAATCCATATGAGTAGTTTCAGATTCAAAGTTGGAATCAGGTGTAAAAATACAGGTTATTTTTACAGAAGAGGGAAGAAAAGCTATCAGTTGCTAAGGATAAAGGGAAAAAACAAGACCCTACACATACCATGAAAAATAATACCTGGTAGGTGAGAAGAAACTTTAAACTTAAAATTTGAAGTAGGTCCTTTCATTGCTATTAAGGACCTCAACAATATAGAGAAACACAATCTATTAATAAATTCAGCCAGGTGTGGAGGCTCACACCTGTAATCCCAGCACTTTGGGAGGCTGAGGTGGGCAGATCACTTGAGGTCAGGAGTTTTGAGACCAGCCTGGCCAACATGGTGAAACCCCCTCTACTAAACATACAAAAAAGTTAGCAGGGCATGGTGGCACATGCCTATAATCCCGGCTACTCAGGAGGCTGAAGCAGGAGAATCACTTGAACCCAGGAGGCAGAGGTTGCAGCAAGCTGAGATCACGCCACTGCCCTCCAGCCTGGGCGACAGAGCAAGACTCGTCTCAAATAAATAAATAAATAAATATTCAGCATAGCTACCAAAAGCCTTATGTTCACTAAATGTTATTCTTTATACATTAAGATAAATGATGACTGAGCCTGGTAGAGCGGCACATGCCCGTAATCCCAGAGGCTGGGGCAGGAGGATAGCTTGAGCCCAGGAGTTGAGACCAGCTTGGGCAACACAGGGAGACTCCAACTCAAAAAAAGCTCATAATTGCCAACATATTTATATTAAGGGAATGAACCCAAGTCATTATATGAAAAAAAAAATGAAGATGAAATTTCAGATGCTCCTTGGTTTACAATGGATTTTGCTGAAGGTAATGCCAGAAGGTGAGTTTACTGAACGCTTGTCACTTCCACACCACTGTCAAAAAATCCTAAGTCAAACCATCCTAACAGGAGATCATCTGTACTATCTTTAACAGCGTAACAGAACACAGAATTAGCTTTCCAGCAGTGACTGACTCAGTTGAATAAATAAGCTTGGTAAACTTTCATTTCTTACAACCAATGACATAAATGCTAGACAACTGGTCAAAGTTGGAACGTTTTCTTCAGCCAAGCTGAACTAACCCAACTGCAGTTCAAAACCGAAGTTTGGTGCCTCATCGGCACCATGTTCTAACAAACTAAGCTAAAAACAATGGCTTATGGACATACTGAGAATGTGGTTTCTTATCCTTCCCCATGTCTCAGAAGGAAACAACGTGACTGTTTAAAGCCAAGAAAAATATAAAGAAATAAAAACCATCTACAACAGACCTAGACAAAAAAACACCCTCAATTAGGGCAGAATGTAAGACTCCCATTTCCTAGTCCATACCCTTTTAGGTACACCTGTTGGGGCACAAAATGCTCTTATTTTTATTAAAATTTGAAGTTCACTTAAGTTCACATATCCATTCTTTTGAACAGCTCTAATAACAGCTATTACTCACAAGTGCAAACACTGTCAAAGTACGACACTGTGCTAGATATACATTATGTCAAATTCTCAAAGTAGGCTGCTTTGTCCAGAAATACTAAATACGGAAACACAATGAAAAGTGACTTGTGCAGAGCCACACGGCTAGTGAGAGGCAGAGATAGAATCCAACCCAGGTCTGCCTGGTTCCAAGGCACATGCTCTTTCCACTACACAGCACAGCACTTTCAAAGAATCTTATAACTTCGCATGTGAAAGAAACCCTATCATACTAATGGCTGCCTTTTTAATGAAAATCTACAATGTGCCAGGTGCTTTACATACCTTACCTCATCTTCTTACAATAACCAATCAAGGGAAGTGATGGTATTACCCTTTATGGATAAGGAAATAATAAGAGAAGTCAATTGTCAAAGGCCACAGGCTAATAAATACCTAACCTGCGATTTAAACTGATGTCTGCTTAATTCAAGCCAAGAAAAATACTAAGATCAACTGAAAAACATCTACAAAAGACCTAGACAAAAATCACACAGGCAATCAGGTTAAGTAATAAATATCTAACCTGAGATTTAAACTGAGGTCTGTTTAATTTCAAGTTGATTCTCTTTGATCATGAGCTCAAAGAAATCAGAATGACCTCTGTGTACTCAATACTTCAATGGATGTCACTTCTAGAGGAAACTGCAATGAGCTAAGTATGGCTACAAGAAATTTACAGTGCCACCAGACTCACAGGATTTCAGGACTGGAAAATATTAGAGATCTGAGAGATGTACTCAGTCGCATTATTTTGCAGATGGGAAAACTGAAGCTCAGAGAGATTGCAAAACATTCATGTAAAATGAGGATTTGAAGCAATGGAGACCAGCGCAAGGGCATTCCAGGTGAAGGGTATATTCTGAAGAAAAGCACAGAGGTAAAAATGAGCTGCTTGGACCATCAGCAATACAGGTAAAATGTACTATATGAGAAAGAAAAAAAAAATGAAGAATGTTGTCAAGTTATATGACCAAAGGACATTTCTTTTTAAAAAACAAAAATCTTAAAAAGGTTTTTTAGACAATTTTTCCATTTTAATAGAATACATATCCCTACTGTCACAGTTATTCCATCCAACCTTATCTAATACTTGATATGAATCTCTGTGCTGTGGCCACATTCTCTTTCGATTTTGTTTGCTGTTAGCACTGTGTCTGTACTAAAGCATGAGAATATGGATTTATACATTTTTTTCTAACCAATGTCTTCCCACTCAAAACTTATTTTGCTTTGTCTTCTAATTATTTTTCACCCTGAGTTGCATACCGAAGGCCTAATGGCAAGTGTCTTAAAATCTCTGCATAAAACTTAAAGTTTACAGTAATTTTTTACTCCAAAGAGTACTAACTGAACCACAATAACTCAAAAGAATACAGCCTCAGATATTTTATTACAAAATGTAGTACTACCATTAATTAGTATAATATAAAGCAATACTGGTCACAGACCAAAAACTGAGTTCAACAGTCTGAGTTTCTATACAGAAAAGTTTAATAAATTATTCTCAAGGTAACAGTTTCAGAAGAAAACGTTTTTAAACATTTTAAATATTTAAGAAGTTTTATTTCCTGGTAACAACTGTTAAAAATAATTTACAAATGTAATTTATTTACGCTGGTTGATAACAAAAAATATATATAAATTATTATAAAACTTTCTGAAGTCAAAATTGCTTTATTTACTAGGTTCAGGCATCATACGTCCAAAAATGTGAGGATCCAAATTCAGGCGCAGCGGAGTGTGTGTTAATGAAGTTAGTGCTGGTATACTGACACCCTAGAGAAAAACCAAGTTTTCAGTTTATGTATCAGGTGCATGCAAAGGGCATTAAAAAGTGTTCTACAACGTTGGTCAGAAATGACTACATTACTTCTACTGGTATGAAAAAACTGCAAACCTATCTCAGCCCCTATCAGACTGGCAGACACTAGTCCTGAAGCAACTGGGCCTAATCCAAAACTTCGGCGCAGCAGGTCACAGAGGAGGCGCCTGGGAAAGAGGAGATATCAAGTGAAAGTGAAGCAGGGAGAAGCCAGAAGCCACCCCAGGCAGGTCAGAAAAGACTGTGGGGCTGGGAGGGAGGATGACAGGGTGTGGGGAGTGGGGGGGGGGGGGGGGGGGCGTGTTATCAGAGGGAGAGCACTAAATGACACAAAGCAAAGGCAATCCTTAAAATGCCAATTCACCCTGGGAGACAGGGTGTGCACAGTGGAAAAGCAGGGTTTGGGTCCTGAACCCAGGAAAACCATTTCACACACAGGTACACCGAGGCATGGGTTTCAAATACGGTCCTGCAACAAGAGAGCAGTAGTTACGAGTAGACTGTGAGCCCTTGCAGGGTATAATTCAACCTGGCATTCCCCTCCCGCCCCAGCAGTGCCTAGCACTTGGCACACAACCAGGAATTATCTCTGAATGAATGTCCCACGTCTTGAAACTCTGGGCTTCTTCCCAGACACCTGGGCTTCTGGCCTTACAACACTACGGGCCGGGACGGGAGAAACCAGGCTGGGCGGGTCCGGAGAAAATGGGGCCTTGGGGTCCGAGTCCAAGCACTGGCCCTCCGCCCGTCCACGGGCACTCACCCGGATGCCCTTCACCACGGTGATGTTCTCATTCTCGTCCGCCTCGAAGGTGACCCGGCGGGTGCTGGTGGTCCCACCCATGACTCCGGTTCCTGCCCCAGCGGAGACCTAGCGGGGAACCACGAGCACTTCGGGGCCCCCGCGCCCACACGCGCGTGGAAGGGCCTGGATTCTTTTCCCGCACAGCGGGAGCAAGGCCACGACCCCAGAAGCAAGGAGAAGGCGCCGGTCCTGCGCTCCCGCCTCCTCCGGTCACGCGCCACAACAAAAACGCCTCAGGTTGGTCGGAGATGCGAACTGCCCGCCTCTGTTCGGCGAGGGCGTCCGGATTGGTTCACCCGACCCGGATGCTATGGCAACAGGTGGTGTTTGATACGCTTTCCCCGGAGTCCCTGGGTGTAGTGGGAACTGTGGTCTCGATCTGGCGCGGTGGGTGCTGGGACATTCTCTCCCCGCGCCTGAGCGCGCTAAGGGAGCACGGCATTCTGGGAGTTGTGGTTTTGACCACCCAGAGACGCCTAACTGGGCAACTTTTTGAAGACATAATTGTAGAAATTTAGGCCACTGAGTTCAGAGACACAATCTTTCTCTCAAAGGGACTCACAGTTTAATGAAAAGGATGCATGATCCTAATGAAGCCATTCCTAGTGTTCTATATACAAATTCCTGGCTCAAAACTTAGCATTTCATTACAGTCGTGGGGTAGCTTAATGAAGACTACTTCTGAGAAATGCCTCGTTAGGTGACTCTGTGATGTCTGTGGTTGTGCAAACATCATAGAGTGTACTTACACAAACCCAGATGGTGTAGCCTACTACACACCTGGGCTACTTGGTGTAACCTATTGCTCCCAGGCTGCAAAGATGTACAGCATGTTACTGTACTAAATACTGTAGGCAATTTTAACACAGTGGTATTTGTGTGTACAAATATATCTAAACATAGAAAAGGTACAGTAAAAACGGTGTAAAAGTGCTTGCTTTGGCAACACATCTAGGACAATTTGAACAAACAGAGATTAGCACGGCCCCTGAGCAAGGTTGACACATGAATTTCTGAAGTATTCCATTAAAAAAAAAATCAAAGATAAAAAATGGTACGCTTCCATAGGGCACTTACCATGAATGGAGCTTACAGGACTGGAAGTTGCCCTGAGTGAGTCAGTGAGTGAGTGGTGAGTTGAATGTGAAGGCCTGGGACGCGACTATGCAGTACTGTACCTTTTATCAACACTGTACATTTAAGCAACACTAAATTTATTTTCAAATATTTTCATTCTTCAAGAATAAATTAACCTTAGCTTACTGTAACTTTTTCAATTTATAAACTTCTTTTTTTGTGACTTTTTGACTGTTTAATAACACTTAGCTTAAAACACAAACCCACTATATAGCTGTACAAAAATATTTCTTTCTTTATATACTTAGTCTATAAGCTTTTTCTATTTTTGAAATTATTTACTTTTTACTTTTTAAACATTTTGTTAAAAATTAAGACAAAAACACACGCATTAGCCTAGACCTACACAGGGTCGGGATCATCATCACTGTCTTCCACCTTCACATCTTGTCCCACTGAAAGGTCTTCAGAGGCAATAACACATATGGAGCTATCTCCTATGATAACAGCACCTTCTGTAACACCTCCTGAAGGACCTGCCTGAGGCTGTTTTACAGTTAACTTTTTTTTATAAGTAGAAAGAATGCACTTTAACCTAAAGATAAAAAGCATAGTATAGTAAATACTAGGAGACAGGAATTTTCCAGCTCCATTATAATCTTATGATTCCACTGCCAAAAATGAGGTTCTTCTTTGACTGAAACACTGTTATGCAGTACATGAATGGTGGCATTTTAGTCGTAGCCATAAAATAAAAAAATAAAAAACGTAAATGTATGTTTGGTCTATGTCTCTTTTCTCATGAACTATGTATCTGTATTTTTTTTCTTTTTGTAAAGTAAAATTTTAAGTACTATGGTTTTCAAACCTGTCTATGAGAAAATACATTTCTTCATAGAATAAATTATTTGCACCAAGTATGCAGAGGATTTACTTTCCACTTTTGTGTCTCCTTCTATTACTAGTTCAGTTACATAAGTTAGGCCATAATAGGGTTAGGCAGAGAAAAGTTAAGTGATTGCCAAAGATGGCATAAATTAGTGGAGGAATTAAAACTACATCAGAAAAGTTGAGATGATCTATTGTGGAAAGTTTCTATTAATAGGTCAACATTTCACCTCTGTGAGACCAGTACATAGTTATTAGATTATTCATCTACATATTTCTTTTTTGCTAAACACACTGTTACACATAAGTTTAGCCATATGACCTTAGTTTTACAGAGGCAGATGATTCTCAATAGAAATTAGGTTAATGATGATACTATTCTTCAATTAGTCCCTCTCAACATTAAAAACAGCAGGCCACAACACACCATGGCATTCTCTTATGCCAAAGGCATCTACAATGCAGTCACATTTTTGAGCTTCAATTATGTGCTGATCTATTACTGTATGAATCCAATTATGTGCTGATCTATTACTGTATGCATCTTTTTTTTTTTTTTTCTGAGACAGAGTCTCGCTCTGTCGCCAGGCTGGAAGTTCAGTGGTGCAATCTTGGCTCACTGCAACCTCTGCCTCCCAAGTTCAAGCAATTCTCCTGCCTCAGCCTCCGGAGTAGCTGGGACTACAGGTGCGTGTCACCACACCCAGCTAATTTTTTTGTATTTTTAGGAGAGACAGGGCTTCACCATGTTGGCCAGGATGGTCTTTATCTCCATCCTCCCGCCTCAGCCTCCCAAAGTGCTGGGATTATAGGCGTGAGCCACCGCTCCCAACCTTACTGTATGAATCTTTAGAGCAGAAACTATGTCTTTTTAATCTCTATATCCCTGGTCAGTAGCAGAGTGTTGATTACATCTCATCATTGTATTCTTTTCAAATTGTACTATGTTACTTTGCAGTTATGAGACTACGTGCTACTTTGTACTTGTTCTCAAGTTTCCTTCTTTTTTTTTTTTTTTTTTTTTTTTTTTTTTGAGAGAGAGAGGATCTTGCTTTGTTGCCTAGGCTAGAATGCAGTGGCCCAATCACCACTCATTGCAGCCCCAACCTCCCAGGTTCAAGCAATCCCTCCCAGTTCAGCCTCCCCAGTACCTGTGACTACAAGTGTGTGCCACCACACCTGGCTGCGGTCTCTCTATGCTGCCCAGGCTGGTCTCAAACTCCTGAGCTCAAGCAACCTTTCTGCCTTAGCCTCCCAAAGTGCTGGGATTACAGGCATGAGCCACCATGCCCAGCCTAACTCTTTCTTCTACTGGGAACTAAAGCTCCAAGGAACTATGACTTTCATTTTTTGGGGACCCTCCCCTCCACAAACACACTCTCACTTATTACCCCAATATATAGGGCATATCGGAGGTTTTATATAAAACATATGCTCAACAAACACTTACGAAAATAACCAAGTACAAAGAAAGCATTCCTTGGAGAGAACAGAGAGATGAAGAAACCACTAGTTGTCTTAAATATATATATATATATATATCCTTAGAATACTAAATAGAGTTCTTTCGACCAAATATATTAAAGATGATGAATGCTAAGCATGAGAAGGTAGTGGAGTGCCTTCATGTTTTATGATTCAAACACATATAAGTGGTCTTATCAAACAGACAACCCAAAAATATTTTAGACATCCTAATGCATTTTAACCAACATTACAAAGATGCCTTCTGAGTTTGAAAAAAATTCAATGTATTCTTTAAAACAAAATGCCTTCTCTAACAATATTGTTCTATCCATGTCAATTTCCAGGCCAGTCATGCCTATACAATCCCTTCTTGAGCTACCCAGAACCTGTGGCTTCCCTTTCTTTCTGGCTACAGCTTATTAGTAGTCATCTAATCCAAAGGCAGCATTTACTAGCCAGACACCTATGAGCTAGAATGCAAAGCTTTGCCCGAAGAAAAATAATAGCTAATACTTCAGCTACTCAGATTCTCCATGTTTTTCTCCCTTTTCTCTATCTCTGTACTCACTTTCTCAAATTTAAACTTGAAAATTCAGAGCATACAAAAAGATAGCAAGAAGATAAGTTATAACACTGAGTCTGTACCATGAAGAATCATGGCAAACTAAAGATAGGTGGAAGAAGAAACTGCAAGAAAAATAAAAGGCATCCAGACTGGAAAGGAAGAAATAAAACTACGTCTATTCAAAGATAACATGATCTTACAAATAGAAAAATCTTACAGAATCCACTGCAAAACTAGTTAGAACTAATAAAAACTCAGCAAGTTTGCAGGATACAAGATCAACATATAAAAATCAATTGTAGCTGGGCGCTGTGGCTCACACCTGTAATCTCAGCACTTTGGGAGACCAAGTCGGGCAGATCACCTGAGGTCAGGAGTTCGAGACCAGCCTGGCCAACATAGTGAAACCCCGTCTCTACTAAAAATACAAGAATTAGCCAGGTGTGGTGGTGGGTACCTGTAATCCCAGCTACTCAGAAGGCTGAGGCAGGAAAATTGCTTGAACATGGCGGGCGTAGGTTGCAGTGAGCGGAGATCGCACCACTGCACTCCAGCCCCGGCGAGAGAGTGAGACTCCATCACACACACACACACAAAAACTGTATTTCTATACACTGGCAATTAAGAAGCCAAAAATGAAATGAGGAGAGCAATTCCACTTATAATAGTATGAAAAACAATTCAAATGTCCATTAATTGATGAATGGAAAAACAAAATGTAATATATCCAGAAAATGGAATATTAATGGGGAATAAAAAGGAAGAACGTACTGATATATACTACAATATGGATGAACCTCAAAGACATTATGCCAAGTGAAAGAAGCCAGACACAAAAGGCGGTTGAAATGTTCAGAATAGGCAAGTCCATGGAAAACAAAAGAAGATTAGGCTTGGAGAGGGTAGGAGGAGGTGAGATGTAGAGTAACTTCTAATTGGTACATAGTTTCTTAACTTCTAATTGGTACATAGTTTCTTTTGAAGGAGTGATAAAAATGCCTAAAATTAGATTGTGATGGTTGCACAATGCTATAAGTATGCTGAAATTTATTGAACTGTACACTTTAAATGGATGATCTTTATGACATGTAAATTACATATTAATAACACTGTTAAAAAGTATTAGCTAGGCATAGTGGTATGCACATGTAGTCCTATTTATTCTGGAAGCTGACGTGGGAAGATCACTTGAACCCAGGACTTGGAAGCCACCGTGAGCTATAAATGTGCCCCTGCTCTCCAGCCTGGGCAACAGAGCAAGACCCTGTCTCTAAATAAATAAGTAAAGCTGTTAAAGAATGCATAGTTATTAAGATAACTTGGGAAAGATTTTTTAAAAAGAATGTATAGTTAGTTAAACATGATAGAAATTATCATTTTTTAAAGTCCAAATCTTTTTTTTTTTTAAAGGAAAAAGAAAAAAAGAAGAAAAAAAACTGTGAGCAGCTTTGTAATAGTGAAATACAAGCCAGTTAAAAGGGAGACTTGCATAAAGCAAGCCCTTAAAAATTAGTTTAGTCTTGGCCAGGCACGGTGGCTCACGCATGTAATCCGAGCACTTTGGGAGGCTGAGGTGGATGGATAACCTGAGATCAGGAGTTCAAGACCAGCCTGGCAAACATGGTGAAACGCTGTCTTTACTAAAAATACAAAAATTAGCCAGGCCTGGTGGCAGGCACCTGTAATCGCAGCTACTCGGGAGGCTGACGCATGAGAATCGCTTGAACCTGGGAGGCAGAGATTGCAGTGAGCTGAGATTGCACCACTGCACTCCAGCCTGGGCAGCAGAGTTAGACTCTGTCTCAAAAAAAAGAAAAAAAAATAGTTTAGTCTTACAAATACAGAGCACTGATGTGAAGACCTAGGACTCCAGAAGCTTCTAGGGATGCCTAGGATTCAGAAAGGCCTTCCAACTGAAGTCTTTATAATGGCCGGCTCTGTCTAGGCTGCTGGGCTTCTGGAGGCCCAGTCGTGCAATGCTTCCTAGGTTCTGGGGCACATACAGCGTTACCAGAGGATCTTCCTCATCATATGAGCCTTCCCAAATATCAATAACAATAATGCAACATATTTTCTTCAGTCCCCACCCAGGAAACAAGCACTCTAAGTATTGAATGTCAGCAGTTTACTTTGATACAGAGCTGAGAACTGAGCAGTAATTTGGTTTTTCACAAATCTTAGCTTGACCACTAAGCAATATTACCTTCCAACTCCTTTGTTCTTTGTGATTTTTCCCTTTTCCACCACATCAAATCTTTGCAATGAATGCTGGAAAAAGAGAAAGAAGGAAAAGAGGGAGGGAGGGAAGAAAGTAAAAATTCAGTCATCCCTAATGATCTCCTTCCTCTAAAAAGGAAAATATATGTATACCTAAACTTCCAAATCAGCCAGGTGCAGCTGCTCACACCTGTAATCCCAACACTTTGGGAGGCTGAAATGGGAGGATCACTTGAACCCAGGAGTTCACGACCAGCCTGGGCAACTTCAAGACCAGCCTGGGCAACCTGGCAAGACCCCATCTCTACAAAAAATACAAAATTTACTCAGTGGTGATGTGCACCTGTCATCTCACCTACTGAGCAAGCTGAAGTCCAAGGATCACTTGAGCCCAGGAGATCTAGGCTGCAGTGAGCCATGATCGTCCCACTGCACTCCAGCCTGGGTGACAGAGTGAGACCCTGTCTCAAAATAAATAAATGAATAAAAACAAACTTTCAAATGACTCAGACAAAATTACATAAGGTTTGCTCTATATACGCCAATTTTTCAATCCCAACTTTAAACAAAAAGTAGGAAAAGGCCTAATCCTGGCGACCTCACTTCTGCTACTCCTTCACACACCACTTGACTGTCCCTGCTCTACTTGGTGGGAGTGTAGAAAGATATGGATTAGAAGCAAAGGTAAAAATAGAAAGAACGTGACATGGGATAATGAGGGAGAGAGAGGAGAGAGACTAGTTCTTGGTCCCCAGCTAGAAAAGCTAATCATTGTGCTGTTCATCACAGCCCCCTCCCTCCCCAGCAATTCTGAGTAGCATGCTAGCTGCACAGTAGAGCACTTGGATTCTATGACCTGTGCTGAAATAGAATATAGATCTAATGATGGTGTTTTCTGAGCTAAAAATTGAAGCAATTGCTCTATTATTTGTGAACTTAAAGAGACAATGAAATCAGTCCTTGAAATCAGGATTATCCTGCAAAATCTAGGACATATAGTTGCCATAGTTATAGCAAACCAATTAAAATCACTGAAAAGTGCCTCGTGTGTAGTGCAATCAATACAGAGACATTCTGAAAATATGGACTAAGACATATTTGACAAGCCATAATAGAACATCAGCTTTAAAACTTTTTCCACCAATTATTGTTTGTAGAATCATATAAACACAATGAAGCCCTAAAACAGTATTGTGTGTGTGTGTGTGTGCGAGCATGCATGTGGATGCGTGCATATGTGCTTATGTGACATATTTTGAATACAAGAATTTTGAGCAGCACACTTGAAAAGATTAAAGACTCAAAATGGCATAAAACAGTCATCAATAATTAGAAGGCATTTACAAGGACAGTATAACTATGCAACTTTGAAAATACCCACAGTTATGGCATGAATCACATAGTCTCTCTTTAGTAGCCATAATGATCAAGTGATTTAGTGCATCGGTCAAGTAGAACTGATTCACCGCACTGCCCATGTGTCTAGTAAAATCATGAGGCAGAGATACCCCCCATGTTTCAGAAACCACTCCATCTATCTTTGGCTTTCAACTAACAGTACCTTTGTGATAAAGTTTGGCTGTGTCCCCATCCAAATCTCATCTTGAATTGTAATAATCCCCACGTGTTAAGGGTGGGACCAGGTGGAGATAATTGAATCATGGGGTCAGTTTCCCCCATACTATTCTCATGATAGTGAGTGAGTTCTCAGGAGGTCTGATGGTCTTATAAGATGCTTTTTTCCCTTTAGCTCGGCAATTCTTCTTGCTGCTGCCATGTGAAGAAGGATGTGTTTGCTTCCCCTTCCACCATGATTGTAAGTTTCCTGAGGCCTCCCCAGCCATGCTGAACTGTGAGTCAATTAAACCTCTTTCCTTTATAAATTACCCACTCCCGGGTATGTCTTTATTAACAGTGTAAGAAAGGACGAATACACTTTGCTACTAAGTCCTTGTTCACGGTAAATTGTATATGCTATGCCATGCTGTGTCTTAGGATGGGCTCTGGTGACCGTTCAGTTTAACGGACATCACTTAATGCTCGATAGCTAAAGTAAATCTTACACACAGGTCATAACTTGGCAGTTCACCAGGAAGATTTTTTTTGTTACCTCTGGCATAAAGTTTATTCTAGAGTAAAGCCTCACCAAATTAACAGCAGGTTTCTGAAAGGCCACTCTCTGTCCTTTCCTGGACATTCTTCTGCTTTGCTTTTCTTGTTTCTACTTTTTTTTTCTCTGACACCTTATTTCTTTCCTCCTCATCTTACATTCATCAACATACAGTGGCTGAAATACTGAGTCTAAGGGCATAGAAGGAGGGGTGGCCGTGAGTGGGGAAAAGTGTGCACGGAGTAAGAAGCAAACTCAGCCCAGCTCCTGCATCTTCTAAGCTCAAGCCCTGCCAGAGTTCCAAGGTCTTTCGATTTCCTTTGTGTTGGATTTAGAATGATCATCTCTGATGAACAGAGACCGAGTCAGAAGAGACTCATTTCTCATCTCCATGCCTTAAACAAGCACAAACATTCCATCTGTCATCTCTCCTGATGGCTCCTCTGGCCTTGATGAATTTTCAAGCCATTTTTATTTGAGAGCACGGGGACATTCTCCTAACCTTTTAACAATGTCTACCTGTCATGGAGCTGGAGAGATTTCTGAAATGCAGGCTGTTAGCCTCTTTACTTCCAAATAACAAATGCTTGAAATGCATCAAGGTTATATGGGCACTTCTGCTGCGATGTTGGACAGGCAGAGAAATGCCTGTTTATTGATGGTAATAGTGTAGAAATGTCCCTAAGTACACATTCTACACAGCTGGTACTCACCCGAGTGTGCTGCCTTGTTTGGTTCCACTTTTGCAGCAGCTCAGGGAGGCACCCAAGATGGGCACATCCTAAGCCTCTCAACTCCAGTGAAACTCTGGTTTACTCACAAGTTCCAAAGCATAGTGGATTCCAACTTTTGACCTGGAACAAGAGTTGGTACAATGCAATTCTTTTATTAGAACTCAAGGAGCTGGGCCTGGGCTCGGTGGCTCACACCTGTAATCCCAGCACTTTGGGAGGCCAAAGCAGGCAGATCAATTGAGGTCGGGAGTTTGAGACAGCCTGGCCAACATGGTGAAACTCCGTCTCTACTGAAAATACAAAAATTAGCCAGGCGTGAGCTGGGCACGGTGGCTCATGCCTGTAATCCCAGCACTTTGGGAGGCCGAGACGGGCAGATCATGAGGTCAGGAGATCGAGACCATCCTGGCTAACATGGTAAAAACCTCTCTCTACTAAAAATACAAAAAAATTAGCTGGGTGTGTTGGCGGGTACCTGTAGTCTCAGCTACTTGGGACGCCGAGGCAGGAGAATGGCATGAACCGGGGAGGCAGAGCTTGCACTGAGATTGCACCACTGCACTCCAGCCTGGGCGACAGAGTGAGACTCCGCCTCAAAAAAAAAAAAAAAATAGCCAGGTGTGGTGGCACGCACCTGTAATTTTAGTTACTCAGGAGGCTGAGGCAGGAGAATTGCTTGAATCTGGGAGGTGGAGGTTGTAGTGAGCCAAGATTGTGCCACTGCACTCTAGCCTGGGGACTGCTGGAGCCCAGGAGTTTGAGACCAGCCTCAGTAACAAAACAAGCCCCTCTTCTACAAAAAAAATTGGGAGGGGCATGGTGGTGCAGCCTTGGGAGGTTGAGGCAGGATACTCACTTAAACCTGGGAGGTCGAGGCTGCAGTGAGTACCACTGCACTCCAGCCTGGGCAACATAGTGAGCCTGCCTCAAAAACAAAAACTCATAGGACTTTCAAGTGGAAGCAACCTTAACAACCATCTAACCTTCCTCTTTATATCACACATGAAAGAACCAAGACTCAGAGAGGCTGAGTGAGTTGCCCAAGGCCACACAGCCTGGTTACATCAGGGCCTGGCAAGAGTCCATATCTCCAGGCATTCCGTCTAGTACTCTGCCGCCAGCTATGTTCTCTCTCATGGGAAACTGCCCTTATGAGCCCTATGTGCAGGACTTTGGTGCTGGATGAAGGATACTGCAGCAGCTTTTGGAGCTGTGGCAAACATGATTGCTAAGTGGAGGGATGGCGCACAGTTGTGAGGTGGCAATGCAGGCCTCTGGTACAGGGGTGACTTGGGCCTGGCATAAATTAATACACCTTCCCCATGGGAATACTGGGGAAGGAGTACTGGCTTCATTCAATTCATTAGCTAATGACCCAGCAATTCTACTCCTGGGTACACATAATAGAAATGAATGTTTATTTCTACCAACAGACAGATGCAGGAATATTTATTACAGCTTTATTCACAAGAGCCCCAAGCAGAAAATAGCCCAAATGTCATCAGCTTTAGAATAGATAAATAAATCGTATATTCACAGAATGGAATGCTATACTACAACAACAACAACAAAAAATAATAAACTATCGCTATACTCAACAACATAGGTGAATATCATAGGCATAATGTTGAACAAAAGAAGTCCAACATAGAAGAATACAGGCTGCATAAGGCCATTTACATGGTGTTTAAGAACAGGCAAAATTATTATTATTACTATACTCACCACTACACTAAAGAGGAAGGAACAGGCAAAATTAATCCTTGGTGATAAATATCAGAGAAGTGGTTGCCTTTGTGCATTGTTTTCTGCATGTTGCCACATAAAGCATACTTACTGATAAACTGTGTACACCTCACCTGTGTACCAAAGTCACCCACATTTTCCCAGTCTTTAGGGTAGCATAAGGTGATCATTGCACAAGGCCAGGAATACTTAGTCCCTTTGGTTTCTGGGGTAGGAGGTAGAGACTGGCCCAGGGGTTACAGGGGTCTCTTAGGGCACTGACCAGGGACAAAAACTAGAGAGAATGGGTTGGAGCCTGAGGAATTATTTGAATGTATTGGTTCTTGATGGCTGGTGAATGACAGAAGGAAAGTCATTTACTCCCAAGACTTGGCTGTTTGGCTGGGTGTGGTGGCTCATGCCTATAATCCCAGCACTTTGGGAGGCTGAAGCGGGTGGATCACCTGAGGTCAGGAGTTCAAGACCAGCCTAGCCAACATGATGAAACCCCATCTCTACTAAAAATACAAAAATTAGCTGGGCGTGGTGGCACATGTCTATAATCCCAGCAACTTGGGAGGCTGAGGTGGGAGGATCACTTGAGCCTGGGAGTTCAAGGCCGCAGTGAGCCATGATCACACCACTGTACTTCAGCCTGGGTGATAGAGAAAGACCCTGTCTCAAAAAATAAAAATAAAAATCACCTGTAAATAACTACCCATAAAAAACTACTCCTAATATATTAATAATATGCACACATAACCTTTTTTTTCTCCAAGAAAAATGGGACCATATAGTATATACTGTTCTTAACCTGCTGGGTTTTTTGCTTAATGCATTGTAATTCTCTTTTCCATGTTATTAAATGTTCTTTTACAAGAGTATTTTTAATTATTGCATAGTGTTTCTTTGTGTAAAAAATCTTATTTATCAAATTTCCTACTATTGGGCATTTAGGAATTTTTTTCTCTAAGTTTTAAAACATTAACTTTTTTTTTTTTTTTTTTTTTGAGACAGAGTCTTGCTCTGTCACCCAGGCTAGAGTGCAGTGGCGCAATCTCGGCTCACTGCAACCTCTGCCTCCCAGGTTCAAGCGATTCTTCTGCCTCAGCCTCCTTAGTAGCTGGGACAACAGGCGAGTGCCACCACGCCTGGTTAATTTTTGTATTTTTAGTAGAGACGGGGTTTCACCCTACTGGCCAGGCTGGTCTCAAACTCCTGACCTGGTGGCCCTCCCGCCTCAGCCTCCCAAAGTGCTGGGATTACAGGCGTGAGCCACCACACCCAGCCCTTTTTTTTTTTTTTTTTGAGACAGGGTCTTGCTCTGTCACCCAGGCTATAGTGCAGTGGCACGATCTCGGCTCACTGCAAGCTCCACCTCCTGGGTTTAAGTGATTCTCCCACCTCAGCCTCCCGAGTAGCTGGGACTACAGGCATGTGCCACCATGCCTGGCTAATTTTTTGTATTTTTAGTAGAGATGGGGATTCGCCATGTTGGCCAGACTGGTCTTGAACTCCTCTTCTCAAGTGTTCGGCCCACCTCAGCCTCCCAAAGTGTTAGGATTATAGGCATGAGCCACCGCGCCTGGCCTAAAACATTAACATTATTAACAATTATGTTGATGAAGAGTCTTGTAGGCAACTCACTCTTCATATTTATGATTATCCCTAGGATAAGTTCCTAGCAATGAAATTACTGGGGACAAGAGTATGTACAGTGTCAGCTCTCTCATGTATCTTGCGTCTGTATGCTGAAACAATTTATGGTTCAGGGACATGCAATAGTTGTTTCCTGTATCCCTAATGACACTGAATACATCAGTTTTCAAACCATTACCAATTTGGTAAGCAGAGCTCAATAGCTCAAAGTTTTAATATGCATTTATTTTATTATTAGCAAGGTTGAACTTTTTTACATACATGTTTTTATTTGTATTTCTTCATATGTCAATTCATATTCTTTGTCCATTTCTCTATTGGTGTACTCATCTTTTCTAAAATATTATTTTAATTAATTATGGTTTTTAACTTAGTACTATTTATCTTTACTTTTTAATTATTCATCTTTAAAATGTATAATTATCATTTTAATTTATAACATTACTTACAATTTTGTTTTATACTACTAATTACAACTTTATACTTTAAACCATTTTATATCTATTTTTAATTGTTAATCTTTTAAATTTGTTCTCATTTTTATAATTGCTGTTATCTAATTTGAGCCTTTTGAAATACTTTTTTCAATCATTTTATCACCTTATATCATTCTTTTTATCCCCTTCTTATTTCTCTTGAAAATCGTCTCCTCTGTTTTTAATTATCTCTTTTAATGACTTTTAAACTAATAGGAGAAAAAATGGGAAGAGAAATAGTAAGTGTGGGGAGAGTCCATGATGTTCTAGAGAGTTTAGGAGCCTTCTTTCCCCAGCTTCCCTGAGGCTATTCTTCCACTGGACTTCCTTTCCTTCCAAGGCTGGTTTCCCTGCCCTCAGGGACCCACAGAGCAATCCTTCTGACCACAGCCTGTGTATGTGTATGTAGGAATGCCATTGTCTCTGGACCTCTGCCTCCACACCTTTCACAGAGAGCTATAAGATGATCAGCGGGGTCCCTGACACACACAGCCACTAGATTTGGGGCAAGCTGTGCCAACAATATCCCAGGAGAAAGGAGGGGAAGGTGGGCAGAAGAAGACATCTAGGCAAGGGCGCTCTGCAGATTGCCTTTCTCCTAACCGTGGAGAGAAATCAAGGGGTGTCGCATCTCTAGAACAGCTCCCACGCTCCTTCCTTGTACTGTGAGCTCCCTGAAGGCAGGGACTGTGTCTTCTTCAACTTTTATATTTAGTCCATACTGGATCCCTAGTCTTCTGATGCATGTTTGTTAGATGAATTCATTAATGTGAACCAAGTATGTTCTCTTTTCTAAAGAGCCAGCATCGTGCGGTGGGGTCAGAAATCTTAGGTTGTAACTCCAGCTTTGTAATTAGTAAAATAAGACCTATAGCGAGATCACGGATATAATGTTTAATTTCTCTAATTGTTGGCTTTCTCCTCTCTAAAAAAAGGATAATACCTAACCAATCTACTTTATAAGGGTAAAATAAGGAAAACCGTATAGGTTGTTATGGAGATTTCAGGAGAAGTTTTAAAGTTATTTAAATGTAAAAGTTGTTTGGGAAAGGTCAATTAGAATACAAAATAACTAAGATATGAGTGCCCTTTTCCCTCACTCTTGCCCGACACTCAGGTGTGGCTGGTCCACTCAGCAGGTCCTGTTGTAGGTTCTTGTCACACTACCAGGAAAGATTAGGCACGCAGATACTTTGAAGGGTGAGGGGTTATAGAATTTAGTGAGGGAAAAGGAAAAAGACTCTCAGCAAAGCAAGAGGGGTTCCTGTTAACAGGCCCCCATCTTACAGATTGAATTTCAGGTCACCACCCAGGAACAGGAGAGGCCAGGCTCCTCCCCACTGCAAATGGCACAAACTTCCTGAGGCCCCACCCCATCCTCCCAGTGTGCAGGCCAGTTGGAAATTTTCCAGGGAGCCCTTTTTACTTGGCTGTCTCAGTCCCACTGTCCTTTTTCTCCATCCCACAGCGATGGAGCTACTCAGTGGAGGCAGAGGCACCAGGCTGGGTGAATCTCTGTAGGAAAGGCCTGGGTTGACTCCAAGAGAGACTAGCAGAGGGGAGGAGGGAAGAGGGTAAGAGAGGCCTCAGGGGCAGGGAAGATGTGATGGAGGAAGGCTGCAGAGAAGGTCCCAGGGGTCAGGGGTTGGAGAATGGAGTGACAAGAGAGATAGGAAAATTCAGTCAACCTTCTGTGGACTATGAACTGGCTCCACTTTATTCTTTTTCAGTAGATGCCAGTTATACCTGTCAGCGTTCTCCAGAGAAATTGAACCTGTAGGAGATATAGATGATAGAGATAGAGGTAGAGAGGTAGATGTGTGCTGGGCATGGTGGTTCACGCCTGTAATCCCAGCACTTTGGGAGGCCGAGGTGGGAGGATCCCTTGAGTCCAGGAGTTCAAGACCAGCCTGGGCAACATAGGGAGACCCCCACCTTTACAAATAATAATAATTTAAAAATTACATTGGAGTTGTGGCATGTGCCTGTGGTTCCAGCTACTCAAGAGGCTGAGGTGAGAGGATCGCCTGAGCCCAGGAGGTCAAGGCTGCAGCAAGCCATGATCGCACCATTGCAGACCAGCTTGGGCAACAGAGACTCTGTCTCCAAGAAAAAGAGAGAGAAAGAGAGAAAGTAGATGTGTATATAGATCTATCATGTATGTATGTGTGAGGTATATGTATATTCCAAGGAATTGGCTTACGCAGTTTTGGGGGCTGACAAATCTGAAATCTGCAGGACAGGCTAGGAGGCTGGCAGTCTGGAACCTCTGGGTCAGGAGCTGATGTGGCAGTCTTGAAGCAGAATTCCTTCCTCCTCAGGAAAGCCTCAGTTTTACTCTTAAATCCTTCTAACTGACTAATAAGGCCCACCCACATTATTGAGGATGATTTCCTTAACTTAAAGCCACATCTCCAACATACCACCACAGCAACACCTAGATTTGTGCTTGAGTAACTGTGCACTGCAGCCTAGACAAGTTGCACAGAAAACTGACCATCACACCAGTATAGATTGGATCTGCTTTACATTTTTGCTGCTAGGCTGTTTCTTTGAGTGAGACCCTGATCTGAGATTGAACCACACCGTGCAATGGGATTTATTTCTGATAATGAGTGTAAAGCCCCATGCTTACGAACACAAGGGCTGGCTGGGCATGGTGGCTCATACCTGTAATCACAGCACTTTGGGAGTCCGAGGCGGGCGAATCACCTGAGGTCAGGAGTTCGAGACCCGCCTGACCAACATGGTGAAACTCCATCTCTACTAAAAACTGCAAAAATTAGCTGGGCATGGGGTGTGTGCCTGTAGTCCCAGCCACTCAGGAGGATGAGGCATGAGAATTACTTGAACCTGAGGGGTGGAGGTTGCAGTGAGCCAAGATCGCGCCACTGCACTCTAGCCTCGGCAACAGAGTGAGACTCTGCCTCAGAAAATGAATAAACAAAAGTAAATAAAATAAAAACAAATACAAGGACCAGCATCACTCCATGGATTAAGGAGGTGCTGTGCAAGTATTAGGTTGGTGCAAAAGTAATTGCTGCGTTTGCCATTATTTTCAACCCCAATTACTCTTCTTCAATATTTTTGCTGATTAAAATTATAGAGTGAGAAGAGGAAGAGAAAGTAATGGGGCAGCTGGGTATTCTGGCTGTGTCCTTAGAGGATTCTGGGGAGAGAGCCTTCTCTCTGAGGGTGGGCAATCTAAAAGTGTACATCCCAGCGTGCAAAGCTGACCCAAAGGGAGCACTGGTGTCTTCAGAGGGAACGTTGGTGCTTGACGTGTGTGTAGTAACTTTGTCCAAGCATCTGCAAAGTCCAAGTGATCTATTCATTTGTAAACGAAAATACTTCCCAAGGGGAAAGAGAAGGCCAGGAGGGACACAGAGAAGCAAGCTGATTCCAGCAATGGAAGAAAGAAAATGCTCCAAAGGCTCCTTGGGTAGCCCGTAGCCCTGTCCTCTGAGTAAGAGCTCTCCTTCCTGCGCATTGGCTTCTTTAGGGTCCTAAATGCAGGCTGCTCAAAGCCCTGTGTCTCTGGGCCTCTTCTCTTTTCTTTTTCTTTCTTTCTTTCTTTTTTCTTTTTTTTTTTTAGACAGAGTGTCGCACTGTCACCCAGGCTGGAGTACAGTGGCGCGATCTCTGCTCACTGCAACCTCCACCTCCAGGGTTCAAGTGATTCTCCTGCCTCAGCCTCCCAAGTAGCTGGGATTACAGGTGCCCATCACCATGCCTGGCTAATTTTTTGTACTTTTAGTAGAGGCGGGGTTTCGCTATGTTGGCCAGGCTGGTCTTGAACTCCTGACCTCGTGATTTGCCTGCCTCAGCCTCCCAACGTGTTGGGATTACAGGCATGAGCCACCGTGCCTCGCCCCAGGGCCTCTTCTATAGAGAGGGCAGCCTGACAGGGGGCAAGAGAGACAGCCACTTCCTGGGCCCCCATCTACCCTCACCTCATCCCCATGGAACCACTTCCTCCCACTCAAGCATCACGGATCACCCATGGACTGTTGAAGCCCTCTTGGCCTTCCTGGAGTAGATTTCCTGGATGGGGATGCCGTCCTCCAGACACCACTTCCCAAGCTGCATGCTATAAACTGAATCCTTAGCATGGAAAACAAAAGCCTTGCCAGCCCACAAATCACTTTTAATGATCCCTGAAAGAAACCATCAGTAAACCTCAGGCAGAGATCTGGAAGTCTGGAGGTATGGCTACAAAAACACAAGGTGAGAAAGGTGACATATCAAGGCTCATTTCACTTGGGCAGCATCTCTGTTTCTTTCTTTCATGGATCATTGTGTTTGCCTCTTTGTCTGCTGGGAGGTAGAGATGCCTCTTACCTGAACACATTAGGAATTTATAGTTAATCTTGAGCTGTGATGAGCCTTATCCATCTCGATATTGGTACCATACTCGGGACTGTGCTGCCTGTGTGTTCAGACAGAGGGATTCAATTATAAACAAAATGCCTGCAACAAATGCCAGGCTTCTCCTATTAGAATGTTAAATGGTCAGTGTAGCTGTGAGCGCAGAAGGAAAAGCTATTGTCAGCTCCCTCCACCCCTCACCCTACTTCATTTCTTCTGCCCTGCCTTCCCCAGCTTCTTAGGGATCTGGTATGGTGATGAAACTCAGCCCTCACCCTTTTAGCCTGGTCACAGTCCCCTCCCAGGTTTAAGTAGACTCCAGAGTGCTAGAACCCATTTGACAGAGAGGAAGTACATCACTATTATAGCCCTGATTTAATATCACGAATATGGTAAATTATATTTTCAAAAAATGGCCAGAGCCATATTTCCAATATTTCTGGTCCCATGTTCTTTTCCTGAACTTTTCACTCCCTATTAAGGGGTGGAGTCTGCTTTCCCTTCCTCTGAAACTGGTTGGGCTTTCTGACAGCTTCAGTGAATAGAGTGCAGCAGATGAGATCCTGTATGGCTTCTGCAAGGCTGGGTTATAAAAAGCAATATTGCTTCTGCCTGATTCCCTCTTTCTCAAGATGCCAAGCTTTGGAGCCCAGCCACCATGCTGTGGGGAACCCCAGGCCACATAGAGAGGCCATGTATGGTTGTTCCAGCTGACAGTCCCTGCTAAGGTCACAGCTTCCAGCTAGCAGCACCCACCAAAGCTGGGAGTGAGTGAGACTTCAGATGATTCCAGCCTTGGCACACCCCAGCATATGTGGGTGGAGCACAGATGAGTTCTCCCTGCTGAGCCCTGCCCAAATAGCAATTTGTGAGCAAAATTAATGCCCTATTGTTTCAAGCCATAAAGTTATAGGGTAATTTTGTTGGAACAGGCATAGCAACTGGAATAATGACTCTTCTAGATCTGGAATCTAGAAGCCTGAAAAGACTACTGCACTCCTCACTCACTGAGTCAGGTCAGTCTCAAGCCAGGCCCAGAAAGACAAACATTGCATGATCTCACTTACAAGTGGAATCTAAAAAAGTTGAACTCACAGAAGCAGAGAGTTGAACGGAAGTTGCCAGGGGGTGGGGAGTAGGGAAAATGGGAGATGTTGGCCAAAGGGTACAAATTTTCAGTTATAAAATGAACAAGTTCTGGGATCTAATGAATAGCATGGGTGGTGATGGACGTGTTAATTAATTTGACTGTAGTAACCATTACACAATGTATATATATGTCAAATCATCACATTATACAGTTTGAATATAGTCTATCTTTATTTGGCAATTCAATATTTTTTTGGGAGGCCAAGGCGGGCGGATCACTTGAGGTCAGGAGTTCGAGACCAGTCTGGCCAAAATGGCAAAACCCTGTCGTTACTAAAAATACAAAAATTAGCTGGGCATGGTGGCACACACCTGTAGTCATAGTTACCTGGGAGGCTGAGGCACAATAATTGCTTGAACCCGGGAGGCGAAGGTTGCAGTGAGCCAAGATCACGCCACTGCACTCCAGCTTGGGTGATAGAGTGAAACTGTGTCTCAAAAAAGATATATATTTTTAAAAACTTAAGAAAAAAAGAAAATGCCAGTGTTTTGCTGAAGTCAACAAGCTTTGTAAAAAAGCACTGGTACAAGCCAGGTGCAGTGGTGCCAGCTGTAGTCCTACATCAGAGGATTGAGGCAGGAGGAATAGCTTGAGCCCAGGCGTTCGAGACCACCTGGGCAACATAGTGAGACCCTGTCTCAAAAATAAAATAAAATCATTTTTTCAAAAGCACTAGTACAAATAAAAGGCTTGATAGTTTTACTGTAAAGAAAAAGGTCTAGAACAACAAACGTTAAATTGGTCATTTTTGAGGAGGAGAATGGAATGTGAGGTGATAAATTGCGGACTTTAGTTTTTTGCTGTATATAAGGACTTTAGTTTTTTGCTTTAGTTTTGCTCTGTATTATTTGAAAAGAATACCAACAAGTATTATAATTTCTAAAACTCTAAAACCAACCAACTAACCAATTAATAAGTAAATGTCTTGCTTGTTGATTGACTTAGAATTGAAAAAGATAGAATGGACATGTCTTGCCATCCTCGGGCTCTTTCTGGAGCACTTGGTTCCTTTCTGGATGTTGGCAAAAGAGACAGTGATGGGGAATCTCCCCTTAGACTTCTTCCCCTTTCCCATGCAGGGAAGTTCTGGTCAAGTACAGGACACCTGTGGCCCATAAGGTCCTGGGATGATTAGCGACTATCAAATCTAAGCAGCACCAAGCAGTCTCCCTCCTGGGATTTCTAAGAAAGTCTGATACCCAGTTGCTGTTTCTTTCATTTGAATGTGAGGATGAAGCTGTTTCTTTACTTTTCTGTTTTAGAACAAAGCTTTTAAAGCCATACCATCAGTTGATAAAGCACCTTGAGTTGTTTGTCTAAAAATGGGGATAATTTCTCAAAGAACTACTGGCGAACACTTGCCAGGTTTCTCTGACAGCCACTGGCTCAATTTTGGGAGATGTTGGTTATGAGTAGCTGGTGACATTGGGAGAGATGGAGACTGAACTCATGGTTCAGATCCAGTAACAACAGAAGTCGATCATTTTGAAGTGGATACAGCTAATCTTGTGAACGGTAGCACCAGAATACAATGCATTCTTATACTTTATTTACTAAGCAAACAGAGGCAAATGGCTTGATTTCTCTTTTATTCATCCTCGTAACACTCAACTGAGCTCCCACTTATACTAGAATGTTCCATCCTTAGTAAAATGAACTGCATGTGGACAGCATATGAGTGGCTTGTAAATATGAAAGTGTTGCCTTTTACCTTGGATGTGCCTTGGCCAGGCCATGTGTAACTTAAGCCATGGCTACCGAGAGTGACATTGTATCAAGTTCCCCAGGGAACAGCAGTGGCAGAATCAGAAATAAAAAAGCTGACCAAAATCTCTCTTTTCATGCTAGCTGGAATTTACCGAAAGTGAATCCAGACTGCAAAAGGGTACTAAGGCTGGGTTAGAAATTATAAACCTTCATGAGACACAAATAAAACACACTTCCCTATAGATCAGCCAGCAGTACAGGAGACGACTGCCCACCAATGAGACGTCTGGGAGCTTACCTCTGCAAGGATTCAGTGGAGTGGCACTGGGGAGTAGGTAGTATTTTGATTGTGAATGTTTCTTTGATTTGGCACTGCTCTGAGATGGAGCTGTTCCATAATAGATTTAGGGTGGTTATATACACAATCTTGTGATGCTGGCTAGCAGAAAGTTTGAATACTCAAGTGATACTTTAAATATACTTTTCAAAGGAATGCATTTTTAAGTACCCCTCAATTCTTTCATTTCTTTTATCCTTTGAAACTCAAGTTAAGTGTTTCCTCATCAAATAGTGCATTCTCTTTAAATATACTAAGTCACATGCTAAGCATTCCTTGCCCTCTTTTTACAAAATGATCATATTAGGAAGAATGACATTGCAACTGGATTGCTAATTTCTTTATCTGTCCTTACAAAGGCTTAGCTTTCCAAAGCAGCTTTAAAATTTAAGTGCCTATGAGATGCCATGTGCAGTCAGGTACCAAAGATACAGCTCTGCCTGCAATGGCTTTCTGTTTGGGGTGGCAGTTCTAAGCATTAATGTATTAATGTGCACCAGAACCACCTGAGATACATTTTTTTTTTCTGAGGCAGGGTCTCACTCTGTCGCTCAGGTTGGAGTACAGTGGTACGATCTCAGCTCACTGTAGCCTTGACTTCCCCAGGCTCAGGCGATCCTCCCACCTTAGCCTCCACAGTACCTACTACTACAGGTAGGCACCACCATGCTTAGCTAATTTTTTTTCTTTTTTTTTTTTTGGAGAGACAGGGTTTTGCCATGTTGCCCAGGCTGCTCTCCAATTCCTGGGCTCAAGTGATCTACCTACCTTGGCCTCCCAAAGTGCTGAGATTATAGGCATGAGCCACCACACCTGGCCTAGGATACTTTTTATTAATTAATTTATTTATTTTTGAGACAGAGTCTGGCTCTGTCACCCAAGCTGGGGTGCAGTGGCCTGATCTTGGCTTACTGCAACCTCCACCTCCTAAGTTCAAGCGATTCTCCTGCCTCAGCCTACCAAGTAGCTGGGATTACAGGTGCCTGCCACCATGCCCAGCTAATTTTTGTATTTTCAGTAGAGACAGGGGGTCTCACCACATTGGCCAGGCTGGTCTCGAGCTCCTGACCTCAAATGATCCACCTGCCTCAGCCTCCCAAAGTGCTAGGATTACAGGCACAAGCCACCGTGCCCAGCCTGGGATACTTTTTAAACATGTAAATACCTGGCTCCATCCCCAGAGGTTGTGTTTCATTAGGTCTGGGGTGTGTCCTCTGGCAACTGCCTTTTAACAAGCATCCCAGATGATTCCATTGAGAGTAGTCTGCAGGCTATACCACCTCTCCAGAGGTGAAAATCTCCTTTGTGGCCTTCCTGTCTGCCTACACTAGAAAGTGCCATTGTGCAGCATTTGACACTTATCTGTCATTTTACTTTTCAGAATTGACTTTTTATATAACGACTTTATTAAAACTCAATTTTTACTTTTTCATATTTGTCCTGCAAGGTCCAGACTTGAGATAGAAATAGGTTTGGGGCCGGGCGCCGTGGCTGACGCCTGTAATCCCAACACTTTGGGAGGCTGAGGCAGGCAGATCGTGGGGTCAGGTGTTTGAGAACAGCCTGGCCAACATGGTGAAACCTCATCTCTACTAAAGATACAAAAAAATTAGCTGGGCGTGGTGGCGCACACCTGTAATCCCAGCTACTTGGGAAGCTGAGGCAGAAGAATCACTCGAACCCAGGAGGCGGAGATCTAGGGAGCCAAGATCGCACCACTGCACTCCAGCCTGGGCCACAGAGTGAGACTCTGTCTCAAAATAATAACAGTAAACAAGTTCGGAGGAGCAAGATTACAGGGAAGTGGATGTTTAAAGTCTAAATCAGAATCTAATTTTGATGCAAGATATAATGTTCACTTACTAAAAGCAGCTTAGGGATTCTGAGCTAAGAAATATTCATGTGGATAACAAAAAAATCTATTGTAGAAGTGAATTACATGTTCTTTTCAGAAATGTCATCCTCTATTTCATTAAAACAGTTTTAATGCTAAAGAAAAAAAGGCATGAGTCCTGTTTAGCTAAACTGTAATTGTTGAAAGTATCATGATAGGACATTTCATTCTCCCAGCCCCCAGGCTTCCCTCAATTCGTGTTAATAGCCAGGTTGGCAGGACACACAACTTGAACACTGAAAAGGTCATCACATCCAGATTCAAGACCTCATAGCTAAAGAATTTATCGTCTTATCATTGGGTCAAAAAAAAAATGTTACTTCTGTTTTGACCTTCCATAAACCCTCTTCTCTCCCTAGGGCTCCTCAGCATAAAACAGAATTGAGACCAACTAAGCAGGGTCAAAAATATTACTTCCCATCAGTTCCCTGGGCTTCTTAAAGATGGTAGCCAAGGTTAGGAGAGTGGATATTACTCCTGAGCTGCGTGGATAAAGTGAATAAAGTTGTGAAATCTCCTCTCCTCTGATAATTAAGGTTCTGACCACAGGAGAATAAGAAGAATTAGAAAAATGAGTGGTACTGGATGATTATTGTTTTGTTTGTATGTTTGTTTTGTCCATTTAACATTCCTTTCTCCAGTAATTGAATCCCTCTTTTCTATGGGAAACTCTTCATGTGTGGTTTGGATAGAGTTGCCCCTGCCATTACCACAATCAGAGTACTCGGGTTCCTCTTCTTAACCCCTCCACATTGCCCCCTCCACCCACCCCCGCCCCGGCCCGATTCCCAGCCCTGGAGTAGTTGGCTACTAGATAGGCATATAGGTACATGCCTTAAAGGGGCCAGTTGATAACCTCCCTGGTACTTTTCTGCCAGAGGTACGAGAAACCTTCTCTTTCCTCTGGGATTGCTAAACCAGCAGTAGTGGAATCTTGGGCTGTGGGGTGTCATCATTATCATCACGACGAAAGAGCCTACCTGAGCTAGGAAAAGCTAGATGGACCTCAGGTGACATTATCTGAGCCCTGAATGCAGCCAAGTCTGATTTTTAATTACATGAGTCCATAAAAACTGTCCCATCACTTGAGGCCAGGAGTTTGAGATCAGCCTGGGCAATATAGTAGATCCTTCCCTCTTGAACTCAAAATTTAAAATGAGTTGGGCATGGTGACATGCACCTGTGGTTCCAGTTACTTGGGAGGCTGAGGTGGGAGGATCACTTGAGCCCTGGAGGATGAGGCTGCAGTGAGCCATGATTGTGCCACTGCACTCCAGCCTGGGTGACAGAGTGAGACCCTGTCTCAAATAAAATAAAACCCCTCCATAGACTGTTTGCCCCTAGGTTAGTTGAGGGTGGCTTTCTGTCACTTGCAACCAAAAGAACTCTGAGCAATACAGATTATACATTTGTCCTTGAGATTTATGGCATGGTGGAGTAGATGCTACTGATGCAGGCAGTGGCCTCATCTCCCAGCTGCTGTGAGTGGTATCTAATGACTTATACCTGTGACTGTTCTGGAGGATTGCCCTTGAATGACAAAGTACCCTCACCCTGAAATGTGTGGGAAGTTATATCCCACCCAGGAGTCAGGCATGCACTAACTGATACACTTCTGCTGCAAGGTGGGACAGCTCTGCAGAGCAATTTCTGAGCCCAGGCTTCCCAGAGATCTGCCAAGTCTAGAGTTTACCTGAGGCCACACAGTGCTCAGCTCTTCCCCTTCTGCATCTGCTTTTCTTGCCCCGTTACAATTTTCCTGAAGAGCCTTCCCTCAGTATATTCCTTTTTTTTTTTTTTTTTTGACGGACTCTCGCTCTGTCACCCAGGCTGGAGTGCAATGGCATAATCTCAGCTCACTGCAACCTCCACCTTCCGGGTTCAAGTGATTCTCCTGCCTCAGCCTCCCAAGTAGCTGGGATTACATGTGTGCACCACCACACCAGGCTAATTTTTGTATTTTTAGTAGAGACAGGGTTTCACCATGTTGGCCAGGCTGGTTTCAAACTCCTGACCTCAAGTGATCCACCTGCCTCAGCCTCCCAAAGTGCTGAGATTACAGGCATGAGCCACTGCGCCCGGCGTCCTCGGTACATTTCATGCACCTGAATTCCTGCCTTGGCCTCTGCTTTTAGGGAATACAATCTAAGACATATAGTCTTTTTTAAATTAGTTCTCATTTTAATCAAATAAATATATTACATGGTTAAAAAGCAAAAAGATATGAAGAGGCTTTTGCTGGTAAACAGCAGTCTCCTGCACAACCCTTCTCCACCCCCAGTCAGGGAGGCAATTAATCTCGACTCTTCTAATTCCCTATTACCTATGTCAATGATTTCAATGGCAAGCATACATTATTTCCATTTTAAGCATTATCTGCTGACGTCCTCCAAGGGCAGAGGAGAACTTTACTCATTTATACTGCCTTTGCTCTCATTCTCCCCATCCCCCACCAGCATCATGTATCAGAACTTTTGGTTCAATCAATAGTTGTTTGTTTGAGACAGGGTCTTGCTCTGTTGCCCAGGCTGGAGTGTAGTGGCCTGATTTTGGCTCACTGCAGTCCCACCACCCCCCCCCCAGTCTGAAGCCATCTTCCCATCTCAGCCTCCCGAGTAGCTGGGCACTACTGGCATACGCCACCACACCTGGCTAATTTTTGTATTTTTTTTGTAGAGATGGGGTTTCACCATGTTGCCCAGGCTGATCTTGAACTCCTGAACTGAAGCGATTCACCCACCTTGGCTTCTCAAAGTCCTGGGAGGCATGAGCCACTGTGCCCAGCCAATAGTTATTTTTTATATTATTGTGACTATTATAACCTATAACCATATTTCATCAAATGTAAGATTGTCATCAATTGTAAGATACATTATTTTGTGTTAATTTTTTTATTTTTAATTTTTGTGGGTACATAATAGGTGTTTACATTTATGGGGTACGTGAGATGTTTTGATTCAGGCATGCAATGTGAAGTAAGCACATCATGGAAAATGGGGTATCCATCCCCCCCTCAAGCATTTATTCTTTGTATTACAAACAATCTAATTATGCTCTTTTAGTTTTTTTTTGTTGTTGTTGTTGTTTTGTTTTGTTTTGTGAGACGGAGTTTCACTCTTGTTGCTCAGGCTAGAGTGCAATGGCGTGATCTTGGCTCACAGCAACCTCCGCCTCCCAGGTTTAAGCAATTCTCCTGCCTCAGCCTCCCCAGTAGCTGGGATTACAGGCATGTGCCACCACGCCTGGCTAATTTTGTATTTTTAGTAGAAATGGAGTTTCTACATGTTGGTCAGGCTGGTTTCAAACTCCCGACGTCAGGTGATCCTCCAGCCTCGGCCTCCCAAAGTGCTGGGATTACAGACATGAGCCACCATGCCTAGCCATTCTTTTAGTTATTTTTAAGTGTATAATCAAACTATTATTGACTATAATGTCCCTCTTGTGCTATCAAATACTAGATCTTATTCATTCTTTCTATTGTTTTTGGTACCCATTAACAAACCTCCCCTTCCACCCCCCCACCACCCCCTGCCCGTCAACTACCTCTCCTTGCCTGTGGTAACCTGTACTATTATTTTATATACTACTGAGAAGACAAAATGTTGCCAATTAAGTACGACATACCATCAATTATATGTTGCATCCCAGTTTCAGAAATAGCAACATGTAAAAAAAAAAAGTTTTGTCAGTCCCCCTTCCCTACACAGTAGAATATCAGATCCATAAAAGCAAGCATTTGGTTTGTTTTCTTCACTGCTGCAGGCTCGGTAAAGCACACAGAGCTCAATGAAAAACTGTTGAATGGATATGCAAATTCTGATTCCTCTTGAGCTGCACGGTTCCGCTGTGATGCAGTTTGATTCTTACGTAACCCATTTGCTTAGTTTTCTAGGAATCTCCCATTAGTAGTTCCCAAATGTCCCAGCATTACTGTCACATATGCTTTCATCCCATTCTCATGTTCTCAAACATGTCAGTCCCATCTTCTCTCCCGTTTAGGAGGACTCTGGATTGACCTCCTGAAGCCCCCTGTCCTTCTATTCCCATCTCTACCTCCCTCACCTCGTCTGGGAATTCCCTTTACTGCTCTGTTGTGTTCTTTTTTTTCTTGATCCCATGTTTCCCCTTTTTTGGATTACCACCTTGTTCTTATGGAGCATATCCTTGATGATCTTCCTGGGAAAGGTCTTTTTTTGGGGAGTGGTTGTGTGTCTAAAAAGATCTTTATTATACCACCCCATTATTGATTGATAATTTGGGGTAGGTAGAGAATTCTAGAATGAATATTGTTTTTCACTCAGAGCTTTGAAGGCTCCATGGAATGAATCAGCCCTCCTACTCCCACAGGCACTGTAGTGTGGCCTTTTTTGCTAATCAGCTGCTTCTCCTGCCTTCCTGCCATTTCCCAAAAATAACCTGAAATCTGTTTATTCTTGCTTCATCTCCATTTTTTTTGGTCTTTGTGAGTTTATCCCTTTTTAAAAATTTTATTTACTCTTTATTATTTAGTAGAGTTTTAAGAAACAGAGGAAAGACATTACTTCTGGTTACCATTTTTCCATTGGCGATTTGTTTTTAAATAACATTTCCTTATTTCAAAGTTAATGTATGTTTATTGAATAAAACACAAATAAGCAAAAGAAGGAAAATTAATATCATCTGTGATCCCACTGCCTAGAGAAAGTAATTGTGACTATGGATTTTTTCCAGCAGTTTTTACTGTATGTCACATAAAAAAAGTTGTCATTACTATTGTTACCCACTGCTACCCCTATTAAGGGGTGGGAGAAAGGATGCTGGTAACAGGAGATCCCTTTGTGAAACACTATAATGGGAGGGGTAATGCAAATTTGGAGCTAGAAGCTGAAACAGAGGATTATTCTACATAATTAAAGGGGATACCAATGCATTTGGGGCTAGAGGGAAAGCCAGGAGAAAGCGTACAGAGGCCAGGGATGTTGAGTATTGTATTAAAGACGAATGGCAAAAAAAAAAAATCCTATTGGCATCAAGGTAGAAAAAAAAAAAGGGATTTTCAAAACTAGACCTGACTGATGGATCAGTGCTTGCTTAAGGATGTGAAGTGTAAACCCACTTTATTGTATTGTTCAATGATACCTAAATTAGCAAGCTCTTTCTCAGAAAATTCAAGAGCTACTTCGTCATCTGTACAATTCAGCATGAGAACAAGCATTACATGTGGAAAAATGTGATATTTAGTTTACATAAACATATGTGTATATTTTAGGAAAAATGGGACCATTTTTATACTGGGCTCTTATGCATCATGTTTTTTTTCCACTAAATATATTGTGAATGACTTTCACATTATTAAAAATTCCTCTACTAAGACAACTGAATAGATATCTACCTGCAAAAAAATAAAAAGTCAGCATATAAAAATGGGAGAAAATATTTGCAAATCATTTATCTAGTATCCAGAATTTGTAAAGAACTCCTACAACTCAACAACAAAAGGTAAAACAATCAAACTAAAAAATGGAGACAGGACAGATTCACAAGAAGATATACAAATGGCCAAGAAGCACATAAAAAGACGCTCAGTAGCATTAGTCATTAGGGAAATGCAAATCAAAACCACAAGATGATACCACTTCACACCTACTAGAATGGCTACAATAAATCTTTTTTTTAAAAGACAGAAAATAGGCTGGACATGATGACTCATGCATGTAATCTCAACATTTTGGGAAGCCAAGGTGGGAGGATCACTTGAGGCTAGAAGTTTGAGACCAGCCTGAGCAATATAACAAGACCCTGTCCCTACAAAAAATTTGAAAAATTAGCCAGGCATGGTGGTGCACATCTGTAGTCCCTGCTACTTGGGAGGCTGAGGCTGGAGGATTGCTTGAGCTCAGGAGTTTGAGTTTGCAATGAACTATGATCACACCACTGCACTCCAGCCTGGGTGACAGAGCAAGACCCTATCTCAAAAATAAAATAAAATTAAACACAGAAAATAAGTGTTGGCAAGGATGTGGAGAGATTAGAGCCCTCATACGTTGGTGTTGGGAATGTAAAATGGTTCAGCTGCTACAAAAAAAACAGTTTCTTTTTGGTTCCTCAAAAAGTTAATGTATGACCTAGCAATTCCGCTCCTACGTATACACTCACATGAATTAAAAACAGATACTCAAATACACATACATCCATGTTTGCAGCACTATTCACAATAGCCAAAAGGTGGAAACAACCCACATGTTCATCAATGGATGAATGGATAAACAATTGTGGTATATACATACAATGGAATATTATTTAGCTGTAATAAGAAATGATAAACTAATACATGCTCTACAACATGAATAAACCTATAAAACACTCTGAAGTGAGGCACAAAAGCTCAAATATCATATGGTTCCATTGATTTGACATATCCAGAATAAGCAAATCTGTAGAGACAGAAATCAAGATAAGGATTTCTGTGGGGTCAGGTGCTGGAGGGATGGGGAAATGCGAAGTAATGGCTTAATGTTTGTAGGTTTCCTTTTGGGATGATAAAAACATTTTGAAACTAGATTAAGGTATTACTTGTGCAAAGTATAAATGTGCTAACTGCCACTAGGTTGTTCACTTTAAAATTTTTTTTTTTTTTTTTTTGAGATGGAGTCTCGCTCTGTTGCCCAGGCTGGAGTGCAGTGGTGTGATCTCAGGTCACTGCAAGCTCCGCCTCCCAGGTTCACGCCATTCTCCTGCCTCAGCCTCCCGAGTAGCTGGGACTACAGGTGCCCGCCACCACACCCAGTTAATTTTTTTGTATTTTTAGTAGAGACGGGATTTCACCATGTTAGCCAGGATGGTCTCGATCTCCTGACTTTGTGATCTGCCCGCCTCAGCCTCCCAAAGTGCTGGGATCCACTGCACCCAGCCTAAAATGGTTATTTTTATAGCATGTGAACTTCACCTCAAATTTTTAAAATCCCCTAAACATTGTTTTTAATGACCACAGTGTTATATTTGGCAGATACATTATTAAAAAAATCCTTCATTTTTTTGACATAGAGATTGCTTCTAGTTTTTCCTTGGTATAAACAGAACTGTACAAACACCCTAGCAGCTAAATATTTGTAGCCATCTCCATTTAGGAAAAAACAATCCTAAAAGGTAGGCTTGCTTGGCCAATGAAGATATATAGTTAGAAGTGTTTAGATAATTTTTCCAGATTGTCCACCAGAAACACTGAAAAAGATTAAGATTCATCTACTCTACTCCAGGGAAATTATTTGTATCAATATGTTTTAACCATTGCTCAGAATGGAGCCCTAATGACATCACACAGATTTTCCAACCTCACCACCCTTCTTGCAGTCACATGGCAACCATCTCTTATCTGTATCTTCAAATATCACCTATATGTGTATAATTCCCAAAGCTCTATCTCCAGCCCAACTTTCCCTCTTGAACTCCAGCCTTGCATACTAAACAATTAACTAGTTTATACTGCGTAACAAACAAGCCCCAAAATTCAGTGCTTTGACCCATTTTTTGCTAATCAAAGTTTTTTGCCCCCATGTGGTACAATATGGGCCAGCAGTGGGAGGTGGAGGGAGGGGTGTTCCTTTACCCTGTTACTCAGGGACTGTATTAGTCAATAAGGGCTGCCATAACAGAGTTCCACAGATTGGGTGGCTTACACAACAGAAATTAACTTTCTCACACCTCTGCAGGCTGGAAATCTGAGCTCAAGATATGGGCAGGGGTTGGTGTCTTCTGAGGCGTCTCTCCTTGGCTTGTAGATGGCCGTCTTCTCCCTTTGTTTTCATATGGCCTTCCCTCTGCATGTCTGTGTCCTAACCTCCCCTTCTTAGGAGCACACCAGTCATATTCGATTAGGGTCCACCATATGAACTCGTTTTACCTTAATCACTTCTTTAAAGACCCTGTCTCCAAATACAGCCACATGCTGAGTTTACTTCAACATAGGAATTTGGAAGGCCACAGTTCAGCCCACAACAGGTGCCTGTGTTGACAGAGGCTCCAGTATGGTAAGGCACTCTCTGCAACATGGAGCCTTTCTTAGTGGGTGTGGGCCAGGGAAGAGAGAACTGCAGGGTCTGCCCAAAGATTCAGTGCTTCAGCCCAGACATGGTACATGTCATTGTCATGTACAGCCCATTGGTCAGAACAAATCACATGGCCCTGCTCGTCTGCAAGGAGGCTGTGAAGTGTAGTCTTTCATGAACCTGGAAGGAGAGGAAAAGCAGGTATTGACAAGCACCAGCAATGCCTGTCAACAGCTACTGACCAAACATTTCTGTCACAATGGTCCACAGGCACCTCACATTCAACAACTCTCAGACTGAAAAAGTCATCTTCCCCACTCCATGCCACCCCACCCTACCCCAAGCCTGAGCTGTGCTTGTTTAGAGATTGACACCATCCATCCAGTTGCCCAAGACCAAAGCTGGTGGCCACCTTCTCCCTTTATCTCTAAATACAATTGGTCATAAAGTCTTTTTAATCCTGTTATCCTAACAGGTTTTGGTTTAGCCTTCCCACTCCATCTCTAATATGGTCTTAGTTTCAGCCCACATTGCTTCTCTCCTGGGGTATTAGAAGAGGCTCTCTTTATCCTTCCAGCCTTCTGGCTCCCATTCACTATTTACTCTGCTGGCAGTAGTAACCCCCTAAAATTCAAATTGCACTCATGTCTCTCCAGTGCCTAAAATACTCCACCGCTTTCAGTCCACAGTCGGAGCTCCTTAGGGTTGTGGGGTCAGGTGATGCTGCTATATGCTCCATAAGTCAGAGTGTGTCCTCCTCTGCTCTGAACCTTCCCACGGCTCCTCATTTCACACAGAGTTAAAAGCCAGTATTTTTCCAGCATCTCACAGGATCCAACTCAATCTGCCACCTCCTATTACTTCTCTACCTTCACTTACTCCTCTGCTCCTTGTTCATCTTGCTCCAACCACACTGTTGGCATCCTTCAAATACTGCAGTCCCCACCATCACAGGGACTTGTACTGGCTGAATCCTTTACCTGGAATCTTCTTTCTCCAGCTCTTTGCAGGATTGACTGTTGTTTTCTTCAAGCCTTTGCTCAAAGGTCCCCTTTTTAGCTTTCCTCACTGTATTAGTCTGTTCTCATGCTACTAATAAAGACATACCTAAGACTGGGTAATTTATAAAGGAAAGAAGTTTAATGGACTCACAGTTCCACATGACTGAGGAGGCCTCACAATTATGGTGGAAGGCAAGTAGGGGTAAAGCCACATCTTACATGGATGGCGACAGGGAAGAAGGCATGTGCAGGGGAACTTCCCTTTATAAAACCATCAGATCTCATAAGACTTATTCACTATCACAAGAACAGCACGGCAAAGACCCACCCCCATGACTCAGTTACCTTCCACTGGTCCCTCCCACAACATGTGGGAATTATGGGAGCTACAATTCCAGATGAGATTTGGGTGGGGACACAGCCAAACCGTATCACTCACCCCGCCTGATCCTCACATTTACCAATCTACCTTGCTTTTAGCTTGTTTTCCTCATACTTATCACCTTCTAACATGTTATACAATTTGTCTATTTATTTTTATTTATTATTTACTTTCTGTCTCCTTCCTACCGGAATATAAGATCTGTGAAGGTAGGGAACTTTTGTCCATTTTGTTCACTGATGCATTCCTAAAGCACACCCTGGGTGCATAGCACACAGGAGTGCTTAGTGAATGCATGAAAGATTCAATGAATGAATCTCTGTTTTATTACCTTGCACAGAGTAGTTGATTATCTACTGACTTTTCTGTTGCTCACGCTACAATGTGGATTATTTTATCTCTATAACTGCCGTCTGATGCCTGACACACACATGCTCAATCAATATTTGTGGAATAAATAAAATAGGATAAGTCTATTACTCTACCAATAAGAACACAGAGGCCACAGATCTTGCTCCATACCACATAGTGAGAAAATGGTGAGGTCAAAGCTAGAAGCCAGTTCTTCTGTGTCCCTGGGCTGATATCTCTCCACTATCCCATCCAGCTCTACTGAAAATAGTTTAAAGTCTATCTTGGCTTCCAATTATCTTGCAAATCTCTTGAGATGGGGGCAAAACACCAAGCTGCTTTAAAAGCTCCCATAGTGCCTGATACAGTGCTAGGAAGTCATAATACTTATTCAATAAGTATTCATGGTTTGAGTGCTCAATAAAAATATTATTGTTAGCATTGTTTCCACTTTTAATGACAGAAATGATAATAGCCTCCCAGCAGTCGGCTTTAAATAGGTTCAAGACACCGAAATACAATTTGAACAGTGTCTTCCATCAGCTTGCTCCCTGGAGAGATGAAATGAGTTCATAATGAGATTCCTGCAATGAGTCAAAAAGCAGAGGGAAGGAGTGCAGGGTTTTGCTGCAATGGACACAGATGCTTCACTGGCATTTGGGAGCCCAGTTTTTCTCTGGGACTCAGAGCTAGCACCAGTCCATGGCAGAAGAGCTGCAGCATGCAGTCCCCCTGGCCCCACAATACTGAGCACACATTCTCTTTTCTGGGCACTGTCCCTTCAGATCTACTTTAGCTGTGGCAGAGGGTTGATAGAGAACTGATTGTCTATTCAGAATAAGCATAGTGTGCTACCAGCCTATGGAAACCACGAGAGCCCCTGCATCCCACACAAAATAACACATTGATTAATTGCCAGCAGCTACAACAGGTTATTTTCACAGTCAGAGATTGGTGCGAAGACTCTTACTTCAAGTTTCTATTGCTAATAGGTTTGATTTGCTTGATTTGGAAGTATAGGTTAATGCTAGCTGGAGTTTTTAAGCTTTGGTGATGAAAGCGTTAGTTCACTAGAATCCAGGGCCAGACGTGGCCAACTCATTGCATGGGTAGGGGTAGGGTTTTATCATTTCACTTTATGCAACTGGCATTTCATTAGGAAAAGGAATAGAGAAAGGAGGAAAAATTAGCTCCTCACATGGGGACACTTACCCAGCTGCTCCAGATTGAAAGGGGTCTTGAAACACTGCCCTGTTCTTCTGTCTGAGGTCAATCAGGGTCAACTCCCCAATGACAACCTTTCAAAATGCTGCTCTATTTCTTCCAGCTCCTGAGATATAGTATCCAAGGGCCTTTTGCACCTGAAATGACTCTTCCCGATAGTTCAGCATCACCCCCTCTCTAGCTCCCTTTTTTGTCTGTGAAGCCTTTTAGAGCTTCTCTGAGCATCTTCAATTTGCTTCCTCACAAAGAACTTCTTCCTTCATCATCCTTAGAGGAGAGAGGGTTTGGAAATGACAAATATTTTTTCCTTTGTCACATTAAGTGAAGGGGGTTAAGTGGGTGTGAAGTGCTGAGATAAGGGGTACTTGGGCACTGAATGACACGTGGCTCAGCTCTGGTTAGGGCAGTGTTCCAGTGAGGGCTCTGGGCCGGCCACAGGCACTGGCTGGGAGTTGAGATGTTCAGCAGCAGGTGCTTGATATGGTTTGGATTTGTGTCCCTGCTCAAATCTCATGTCAAATTGTGATCCCCAATGTTGGAGGAGGTGCCGGGTGGGAGGTGATTGGATCATGGGATCAGATATGCCCCTTGCTATTCTCGTGATACTGAGTGAGTTCTCAAGAGATCTGATTGTTTAAAAGCTTTTATCACCTCCCTTTGTTCTCTCTTCCTCCTGCTCCTGCCACATAAGAGGAGCCTGCTTCCTCTTTGCTTTCTGCTATGATTGTACCTTTCCTGAGGCCTCCCCAGCCATGCTTCCTATAGAGCCTGAGGAATTGTGAGCCAATTAAACCTCTTCTCTTTACAAATTACCCAATCTCAGGTAGTTCTTTATAGCAATGCAAGAACAGACTAATACAGTGCTTCACCCCTTTGTTTCCTCATAAAGTGGGATTAATAATACATTCCCTACTTCCTCTGCAAGGTGGGATTCTAGATGAGAAAGCACTGGAGAGAGTAATTAACAGATACTGTGAAATTGCTTTGCCCTGGCCAGAGATTCTGTGATTACCTTCCCAGGCTTACAACTTCTAGTGGTTTCTATCTGTAATCATTCTTTCTGTCTCCTTTCTCCACAGGGGCTAAAGAAGGCCAAATAAAACCTCTAGAGCCTCCCGAACTGTTAGCACATCACATCTGTCTAGTGCAACGCTTGCCTTACTAGCTCTTTTCCCCACACCCTTCTTGTTTCTAAGAAAAACATTGCATTGAAGCTAAAAATTATCCCTTTTCTATTCCTGATACGCATTTTCTTCACTAAGCGTTTATTTCCCAAGGTTTCTAGGAAAAGTGCACGGAATAATAGTTACAATAGTAAATCGAATTACATTGTAGTGGGATGAGGTGGACTCTCAGGTTAAAAAAAAAAGTAATGATGTATGAAATATCTTTTATTATTTTTAGCAAAAGTATTTCTTAAAGGAGATTTCACCCAAGGATTTTTCTATTAATTTGACACCCAATTTAGCCACACACACATACACACACACACACACACACACACACACACACACATAAAAAAGGCAAAACAGAGGAGAAATTTAAAATCAAATCAGATCGAGAAGATCTTTTTTTCCCCTCTCTTTCCCTCTCAGTTTTGCCATAATTCCCTGTACTGATGGCAAGACAGAGATGATCTTCCGTCTGGGCATTTGTTGCCATTAAGAGGAAGAAAACACCAACGGTGGGTGAAATTTTTCTTTGATGCCAAATTCTATTGCACAGCCTTTCAGCAAAACATTGGTATACTTCATTTCATTTTCCAAAAACTCATCTCAAAAAACTTGGGGCTGGGTGCTCCTGCCTGTAATCCCAGCACTTTGGGAGGCCAAGGTAGGTGGATCACCTGAGGTCAGGAGTTCAAGACCAGCCTGGCCAATGTGGTGAAACCCCGTCTCTATTAAAAATGCAAAAATTAGCCAGGCGTGGTGGCATGTGCATGTAATCCCAGCTACTCAGGAGGCTGTGGCAGGAGAATTGCTTGAACCCGGGAGGCAGATGCTGCAGGAGCAGAGATCACGCCATCACACTCCAGCCTGGGCCACAGAGTGAGACTCCGTCTCAAAAAAAAAACCAAAACCAAAACAAACAAAAAACTTGGAAGCTCTTAGCACTACCTTGACAATACCGCTAAATGTCCTAGGATTCGATATGAGTTCTGAAATCCCTTCCCAGCTTATCACTTTCATACTTAATGGACCTGTTGATTCCATGACATGCCAGCATACAAATCCATCTGTCACAATGGCATGGTGCCCTTTCTGCAGGATGACATGCCAATAGCCACCAGCCCCAGTGCCAGCCAATGTGGCATTAGCAACAATGCCCTGCATGACACAATAAACTGTGTACCGATTCAGCAAGAAGGTCTTCCCAGGGAAGCCATGAGCTGCCAAGTGAGAGGCATGCTGCTCATTATGACAAGTCATGCATGGCCCATTCCAGTACAGACCCTGTCCCATGGGTCACATTAGCTCTGCCTATGTGGAGCTATGATGATAGAGAACAATTCTGTCTTCAACAGCCACTCTGTGGTACTGACAGAACACACTCTGGAGAGGAGAACTATCAATTGTTAGAACACTCCCTAGGGTGACCAACCGTCTTGGAGTTTTCTGGGACATAGGACTTTCAGTGCTAAAAACAAGAAAGTCAAAGAACTAGAATGAGTTGACCACCCTATCTGTATCCCCATCCCAGTCCCCACTGGTACATTCCTCCTTGTCCTGTGTCTTCATCCAACCTTGTTTCACTTCCACTTTTATGGTAAGGATCCGAAATGGCCTCAGGGATTCACACTTCTTGGCATTCACACACTTGCCTAATCCCTTCCACTAGAGAGTGGGCTGGACTTATTCACTTACTTCTAAGAAGGGCAGAAGCGAAGGGATGTCACTTCTGAGATTATCTTAGAAAAAAAGACTATGGTGTCCATCTTGGGCACTCAATTTTTTCTTCTCTTCACCAACACTCAAGCCCGTACCATTCTTTCCTGCCTCTGAGGGTGACCAACTACTGTGTTGCAAACAGCCGCATGGAGAAGCCCATGTGGGAAGGAACTGATGTCTCCAGCCAACAGCTGGAGACCTGCCAATAACCCTCTGATTGAGCTTGGATGCAGAAACAACCCGAGGCCTGCCAATAGCCCCCGGAGTGAGCTTATATGCAGCTCCTCCCTCTCTCCAGCCTCAAGATGACTGCAGCCCCTTCTGACACCTTGTCTGCAACCTTGTGAAAGGCCCTGAGTCAGGGCACCCATCTAGTCGTGCCTGGATTCCTGACACACAGAAACTGTAAGATGATCAACGTATGTTGTTTTAAACTACATGGAAGTAAATAACCAAAACAATTTTAAACTGTGAAGAAGCAAGACTCAGTTCTGAAACAGACTGGACTGAGAATAGCACTTTACAGTTAACAGGAACCCAAGAGATCAACTGTTCCAATTCATTCATTTGACAGGTGAGGAGCCTGAGCCCAGGGGAGGCCAAGCACCTTATTCTGTAGCTCGTTAGCCACCGCTAGACTGTGCCCTGGGTCTGCTGACTCCTGCTTCGGTGCTGGTTCTCTTCAGTGCTGCTGCTCAGATTGGTAACCCCAGCGCCCAGATTTTCAGGCTGTACCTGGTTGTCAGAATCCTGCTACCTCTAGTTTGGTTCACAAAAGAAGATTGCCTTGAACAGACCAGCTCTTCTTAATCATCTCTTCCCTGCTGGAAGCCTTTCTAACTCCTATTAGCTCACTGGATGCTGCTTTCAAAGGCTTTCTAGATGGGATGGAATGGAAGTCCCATCCCCCTATTTGCTTCTTTTTTAAATTGTATTGTTTCTCTGAGATCTTTCAGGGAGAGAATTTATCTCCAGCTTTGTCACAGGGTTGATAAACTTAATAAAATCTTTTCTACATGATAATCTAGAAACACTGCAGATTTATTTCTGGCTCTGAAAATCAGGAAGCCTCATATCCTCTTTAAATCAGATTTCTGCAGTGTAAATAAACCATCATTTCAACTTAATTCAACAAATATTCCTAAAGCACCTATACCATTATTTGTTCTAGAAGGGTTAGAATGGAAGAAGGCAGGAATGGAAAAAAAGTATGACATGATTATTATTCTCAAGGAACATTTCTGGATGGAAATAATAATCATTATCATAATAACATTTAGCAAAAGGGACTTATCTATGTTTATCTATAATATTTTATTTATTTAAAAAGAGCTGAAAAAGAATGAAATGTTAGCAGTTGTTGATTCTGAATGGTGACCTCATGGTTGTCATATTATTTTCTTTTTAAAAATATACACTATATTTTAATAATATATACTTTATAATTATATTAAAACATACATTATATTTTTAGAGTATATATTATAATGTACATTAAAAATGCATTATATTTTCTTTTTTTTTTTTTTTGAAACAGAGTCTCGCTCTGTCACCCAGTCTGGAGTGCAATGGTGCAATCTCGGCTTACTGCAACCTCCACCTCCTGGGTTCAAGCAATTCCTGTGCCTCAGCCTCCCGAGTAGTTGGGACTACAGGCATGCACTGCCATGCCTGGCTAATTTTTGAATTTTTTTTGGTAGAGACGGGGTTTCACCATGGTGGCCAGGCTGATGTTGAACTCCTGACCTCAAGCGATCTGCTTGCCTCAGCCTCCAAAAGTGCTGGGATTACAGGCATGAGCCACTGTGTCCAGCCATAAAAATGCATTATATTTTCTAAAGGTAATTTTTTTCAAATTAAAAGAATCTAACATAGTGACTCTGTCTAAGGCACTCTAATGAGCACTTTGCATGAATGTCTCATTAAATCTTCCCACCAGTCCTCTGAGGGAAGTACTGTGTTTTCCTTGTTCCTCTGCAGCTCAGAAAGGTTGGGTAACTTATTCAAAGTCACCCAGCTAATAATGAAATCAAAATCTAGTTCTGTCTTATTCCAAAACCAGTGATCTCCATTGCCAACCTTTAATTCCTGCCAACAAAAAGTATATCTAGGTGGGAAGATGACAAATACATGAATTAAATAAGTTCAGACAAATAATTTCAGCAAGCTTCTACATGAGATATATATATGTGTGTGTGTGTGTGTGTGTGTGTGTTAGATAAGACAAGACAGGGCACTGTTGCAGTGGAACTCACATTCTAGTGGGCAGGGATTGACAATCAAAAAGTACATGAGGCTGGGCATGGTGGCTCACACCTGTAATCCCAGCACTTTGGGAGGCCAAGGCAGGCAGATTACTTGGGGCCAGGAGTTCGAGACCAGTTTGGCCAACAAGGCGAAACCCCATCTCTACTAAAAATTAAAAAAATAGCTGGGCGTGGTGGCAGGGGCCTGTAATCCCAGCTACTCAAGAGGCTGAGGCATGAGAATCACTTGAACCCGGGAGGCAGAGGTTGCAGTGAGCCGAGATCGTGCCTTTGCATTCCAGCCTAGGCGACAGAGTGAAGACTCTGTCTCAAAAAAAAAAAAAAAAAAATACATAAATAAGACAATTTCAAATTATAAATACTAGGAAGAAATTAAAACAGAATGAAAGAGTAGTGGAAGTGAGGGCTTTTAGGTTGATTGGTTTAGAAGACTCCATCGATGAAAGTTTGAAATCAGTTTCCCTCCTCCCTCATTCTACGGAGGTCAAGGTCTCATGACTGGTGCATCCCAAATTGTAATCAGTGAAGTTTATGGGGATGGGACCAGTATGTGAGAATTGACTATGTCAGGCAGAGGACCTCATTCTTCCATGCATATAATCTCATTTAGTAATATTTGGATATGTTAGGAGTGGGTGGTAAATAGAGATTTGCCCATCATGTTCTATTTGAGAGCAAGAAAAAACATTATGCGTTTGGACAACAGTGAGAAAGCAAATCAGATTAAGGGAGGGTGCAGGCTACATGGTGGGAATCAGGAACAGAGGATTGCAGACAGATAAGGAAGGGCCAGACTTTTGAAAGCCAGTATGGAGTCTTGGATAAAAAATTAGAGCCTGATTAGATACTGAGCAAGAGAATGAAATGATGAATGTGACAGTCTAAATGGCCTACTCTGTAAACACAGTATATAGCGGTGGAGATATCCAGGAGGGAAGGAAGCCTTTCAGAAGACTATAGTTTATATTGGCCATATGGAATCCTTATCTAAGAAGGCAGGAATTGAGAATGCAGGGACATATCTGAGAGACATTGCAAAGAAAGAATCAACTGCTCAACCCCAAGAGGTAGGACTTTTGGATGGAAATTGTGCGAGCTCTCAGTAGGAGGTGGCAGCATTGTTTTTGCCCAACATTTCTGGGGATTAAGTTGCTCTGGTCTGTTGATGCTTGAACAGATTGTGAAAATGATCTCTCCAACTTTTTGGTTTTGGACTCAAGATGGAAAGTTGATCTGAACTATTTACTTGGGTACGTGGGAGGATCATGCGTAGGACTTGAGCTTCCGGGGGCAGAGAGCTGTTGCACAGATGGATATGTTACAGAATACAGCTCACAATCAACTCCAGCATTTAGAAGATTTCCTTTCTTACTAAAATTTATTCTACCCTTTGAGAAATAACAAAAGAACTCGTGCCATATGCCTCAAGTATCACTAATGCTCCAGTACTTTCCAAAGATATTTAAACTACTATGCCTTCTCACTCCTGTAATTGACACCCTATTTGTCAACATATATGTATTTTAATTAGAATCTGAGTTTCAAAGAATAGAGATTCGCCCAAGTTAACTTAAAATTCCATCTCAGAGTATGTTCCTGGAGAACGCAACTTGTAATGCTATTGCTAAGGCTATTGCTATATGACTTCAATACTCTTGAAAGATGTGATTTCTTTTTTGGTCGTATCATGTGGTCAGTTTTTGTAAATTTTCCATAAGTAATTGAAAAGCGTCATCATGCTAAAGATGCTGGTGCTATGCTATTGGCCATTAGGCCAAGTTGGTTAATTAAATTGTTGCTGGTTCTAGTCATCTATATTCTTACTGATTTTTGTCTGCCTTTTCTATGAATTTCTGAGAAAAGTGGTTAAAATTTCTTGCTAGCCAGGTGCAATGGCTCATGCCTGTAAACCCAACACTTTGGGAGGCCAAGGCAGGAGGATCACATGAGTTCAGAAGTTTGAGACCAGCCTGGGAAACATAGTGAGACCTTGTCTCCACTAAAAATTTTTTTTTAATTAGCCAGGTTGTGGTGGTGCATGCCTATAGTCCCAGCTACTCAGGAGGCTGAGGCAGGAGGATCGCTTCAGCCTAGGAGGTGGAGCATGTGGTGAGCCGTGATGATACCACTTTACTCCAGCCTGGGCAACAGAGCCAGATCTCATCTCAAGAAAAATATATAAATAAATAAATAAATAAATAAAATCTCATGCTAAGATTGTGAATTGATTTATTTTTCTTTTTAGTTATGTCCATTTTTGCTTTCTATACTTTGAGATGATGTCATTAGATATATATTAATTTAAATTTACTATTTTTTGGCGATTGCAATTTTATCATTAAGAAGTGATCATCTTTACCACTAGTAGTTTTTGTTTTTTGTTTTTTTTTGTTTTTTTTTTTTGGAGTTGGTGTCTCCCTCTGTCGCCCAGGTTGGAGTACAGTGGCGTGATCTCCACTCACTGCAACCTCCACTTCCCATGCTCAAGTGATCCTCTCACCTCAGCCTCCAGAGTAGCTGGGATCACAGGAGCCCACCACCATGCCAGGCTAATTTTTTTTCTTTTGTATTTTTGGTAGAGACAGAGTTTCGCCATGTTGCCCAGGCTGGGTCTCGAACTCCTGAGCTCAGGCTATCCAGCCACCTCGGCCTCTCAAAGTGCTGGGATTACAGGTGTGAGCCACCACACCCGGCGTACCAGTAGTAATTTTTTAAACTAAAAGTCTATTTTGCCAGATATCAGTATAATTAAATTGGCTTGCTTTTCACTAGTATTTGTCCAGTATAACTTTGTGCATATTTTTACTTTTTTAAAAAACCAGCTTTACTGAAATATAACTAACATATAATAAAAGATACAGAATTAAAATGTACAGACAAATAAGTATTGACATAACACACACAAGATTATCAGCACAATCAAAACAATGGACATGTTCATCATCCCTGAAAGTCTCCTTGCCCCCTTCTCTTTCCCCCATTCTCCCTGCATCCTCCCCCACCACTTCCCAGGCAACCACTGAGCTTTTCTTCTATCACTATAGGTTAGTTAGCTTTGTCTAGAACTCATATAAATGGAGTCATCATGATGTACTTAAAAAAAATCTAGCTCTGTCATTCAGTATAATTGTTTTAAACTGTATCCTTGTTATATGTATCAATAGATCATTCCTTTTTATTTATTTCTTTTTTTTTCTTTTTTTTTTTTTTGAGACAGAGTCTCACTCTGTTGCCCAGGATGGAGTGCAGTGGAGAGATCTTGGCTCACTGCAACCTTCGCCTCTTGATTCCCCTGCCTCAGCCTCCCAAGTAGCTGGGATTACAGGTGCGTACCACCATGCCTGGCTAATTTTTGTATTTTTAGTAGAGATGGGGGTTCACCATGTTGCCCAGGCTGGTCTCAAACTCCTGACCTCAAGTGATCCACCCGTCTTGGCCTCCCAAAGTGCTGGGATTACAGATGTCAGCCACTGTGCCCGGCTGCATCCTCTTACTTATAATCTTTCTATTGACTCAGGTTTTATATGTGGTTTTTGTAAATAATGTGTATTGGGACCTTTTAAATCTAGTCTCAAAGTCTTTGTGTTTTAAATGAAGCATTAGTCCACTTTTTTTTTTTTCAGAGTCTCAGTCTGTCACCCAGGCTAAAGGGTGGTGATGCGATCTTGGCTCACTGCAACCTCCACCTCCCAGGTTCAAGCAATTATCTGCCTCAGCCTCCCAAGTAGCTGGGATAACAGGCGCCCACCACCATGCCTGGCTAATTTTTGTATTTTTAGTAGAGACGGGCTTTTACCGTCTTGGGCAGGCTGGTCTTGAACCCTTGACCTCATGATCCACCCATCTCAGCCTCCCAAAGTGCTGGGATTATAGGTGTGAGCCACCATGTCTGGCTGCATCCTTTTACTTTTAATCTTTCTATTGACTCAGGTTATGTGTGGTTTTTGTAAATAACGTATATTTGGACCTTTTAAATCTAATTGCAAAGTCTTTTTGTTTTAACTGAAGCAATTAATCCACTTTTATTACGCAATTGCTGATACATTTAGGTTTACATCTACTACTTCATCTTTATATTATTTCTCTCTGCTGTATGTTTCTAAATTTTTTCTAGGCTGAGTGCAGTGGTGAGTTCCTCTAATTCCAGTGCTTTGGGAGGCTGAGGTGGGAAGATTACTTGAGGCCAGGAGCTCGAGACCAGCCTGGGCAACATGGCGAGACCCCATCTCTACAAAACTAAAATAAAATATTAGCCAGATCCAATGGCACGTGCCTGTAGTCTTAGCTACTCAGGAGGCTGAGGTCAGAGGATCACTTGAGCACAGGGAAATTGAGGCTGCAGGGAGCTATAATCATGCCCCTGTACTCCAGCCTGGGCCACAGAGACCCTGTCTCTAAAATATATACATAACTTTAAAAAATGTTGACTTCTTTTTTCCCTTTTGGCTTTCTTTTAAATTGATTACTATTTGTTTTTTCATATGTTCCATCTGAACTACTTCGGAAGTTACTAGGCTATTATACTTTAAAGAAGCAAGTTTTGTAAACTTGATAATATAGTCAACAAGATTCAGAATCAGGAATAGACCAGAATCCAGGTGCTATAATGAAATCACAACAGGACTCTGAAAAGAGAATTTAAGGAATGTGAAGTATCCAGTATGGCTACTGAGTAGAAAATTAATTAATAATGGAAGGGAAGATAGCTGAAAGAGAATAACTTGTTATTATCAGCACAGATTCTGGTGGCAGAGGTAAAATGGCAATTGCTGCAGTACTTTTAATCATACTTACATGCCTTATGGGGCCAAGAGAGCAAATGAATTCCTGAAGATTTCAAGGATGGTGGGAGGTGGATGGTATAATCTAAGCTTTCTGGCTGGGCATGGTGGCTCACGCCTGTATTCCCAGCACTTTGGGAGGCCAAAGAGGGCAGATCACTTGAGATCAGGAGTTCAAGACCAGCCTGGTCAACATAACGAAACCCCTCTCTATTAAAAATACAAAAATTAGCCAGGCCTGCTGGCGGGTGCCTGTAATCCCAGCTACTCGGGAGGCTGAGGCCGGAGAATTGCTTGAACCTGGGAGGCGGAGGCTGCAGTGAGCCGATATCACACCACTGCACTCCAGCCTGGGTGACAGAGCGAGACTTGGTCTCAGAAAAAAGCTTTCTGCACCTTGCTCTTTCTCTAAATAAAAAGTCTTACCTTAGGGAAATAATAATAATAATAACAATGACAGTAATGACAGAGTAGCTTACAGTTTTTGAGTACTCAATTATGTAATGTGCAATGCAGTTTTTTATGGTTTTCTCATTTAATCTCATTTAATCTTCCCAGCAATCCTTTGATAAAGATACTATGTAGGACACCATCTGTACACCACTTCAAATCCCCTTGGCATTGTCTATCTGCTAATTTAACCACTGCTGCAGTGACCTGTCCTACGCAGATGCAACCTGGTGACACTTGTTCCCAATCCGGTGCCACACATCTCTTACTTCCTGCCCCGAAGCTTCTTTATTGATGCCGCAACTTGGAATCCTAGGAAAAAATCCCAGAGTATGTCATTGGGATAGATGTACTTGGAAATTGGAAGAATCTTCACATTATTTCTCTGACCTGTAGAGAGCTTTCTACTCCACCTTACTGGAGATAATAAAGCAATCATGCATCCCAGAAGGAATTATAGAGATTAATTCTACCATTAAAGGTTTAAAAGATATAAGAGTAGCAGTTCCCACAATTATTCCATTCAATGCACCTGCCTGCATGCAGCAAACAGCAATAACAACAATATAGCTCATGGTAGATGAAAATCATAAATTTAATTAGATGGTAACCCCAATAGCAACTACCATGTCAGCTGTTGTATCTTTACTAAGGCACATCAGCAGTCTCTAGCTCTTGGTACATGGCTATTGATCTGGCAAATACCTTCTTCCCCATCCAGATCAGTACAGGGAGAATCAGAATCCATTTGATTTAACATGAGAGGGATAGAAGTGCAATATTTACTGTCTTGCTCCAGGGCTATGTTAACGTTCCTGTTTCCTGCCCCAGTAGAATCTGCAGGGACTTGATTGCCTTAATGTTCTACCAGAACTCAATGACGTCATACTAATGGGCTCTGGTGAGAACGGATGGCAGGTATGTTGGATGCCTTGTAAGTGAGCCAGTTTGTGAAGATAAATCCTATGAAGACTCAAGTGGCAAGCACTCCTAATGTACTTATTTACTAAAAATTTAAAGTTATTTGAATTAAAACATTTAAAAACTTTTCTTATAGAAAATATCAGACATATAAAAAAATTAGGGAAAATAACAAAACAAATAATATATTTGTTATAAGTAATATATAACCAGCTTCAGTAATTACCAATTTATAGCCAGTTTCATTTCATCCATAACTTCATTCCTTTCCTCCTGCCATGTTATCTTGAAACAAATCCCACATCTTTTCATTCGTAAATATTCCATATGGATCTCTAAAAGATAAAACTTCTTTTATAACATAACTGTCATATCATTATCACATCTAGGATAAGATACTTTTTTTTTTTGAGACAGGATCTCGCTCTGTCACCCAGGCTAGAGTGCAGTGGTGCCATCACAGCTCACTACAGGCTCAACCTTCCAGGATCAGGTGATCCTCCCACCTCAGCCTCCCAAGTAGTTGGGACCATAGGCACAAACCACCATGCCTGGCAAATTTTTTTTTTTTTTTTGCAGAGACAGGGTCTCACTATGTTGCTCAGGCTGGTCTCAAACTCCTGGGCTCAAGTGATCCTCCCGCCTCGGCCTCCCAAAGTGCTACTTTTTTTTTTTTTTTTTTTTTTTTTTTGTAGCGACAGGGTCTCACTATGTTGCTCAGGCTGGTCTCAAACTCCTGGGCTCAAGTGATCCTCCCACCTCGGCCTCCCAAAGTGCTGAGATTATGGGTGTGAGCCACTGCACCCGGCTCAAAAAATAAAACTTCTTTTATAACGTAACTATCATATCATTATCACATCTAAGATACTTAATAATTCTTTAATACCATCAAATATTCAGTCATTGAAATTTCCAATTGTTTCCTAAATGTCATAGTTTTTAAAAGTTTGTTGTTTGAAAAAAGATACAAATAAAACCTCGACATTGCAACTGGTTGATATGCTTTAATAGTCTCCTCTAGTTTATTAGTTCTCCTTCCATCTCTTTGGTTTTGTTCTTTGCAGTTTATTTGTTAAAGAAACTGAGTCATTTTTCCTGCAGGGTGGATTTTGCTAATTGCATCCCTATGTTGTCTTTTGACATTTTCCTCTATGTTTTTTGTAAATACGTAGTTGGTGATGACATTTTTAGTGGCCCCTGGAGTCTAGGATGTCCTGGGATATATACCTTTAAGGTAGAGAACAAGTTTTTGTACCTTGCATCTTGTATGATTAAGAAGGAGGCACATGTTTGATTAATCTTCTTGGATTTTGGAAGCAGCGTACACTGTACTTCAATCAGTTTATCAGGTGACCAGAAAGGCTTCCATTTTCAAGTGGGATTCAGAACACAAAAAAACTCAGCAACAGATCCAGGTTGTGTTGCAAACTGCCCTGCCACTTAGGCCTCATGACCCAGCAGATCCAATAGTCCTAGGGAGATCCCTGGTGGATAAGAATGCTGTGTGAGGCCGGGTGCAGTGGCTGACACCTGTAATCCTGGCACCTTGGGAGGCCGAGATGGGTGGATCACCTGAGGTCAGGAGTTTGAGACCAGCCTGGCCAACATGGTGAAACCTGTCTCTACTAAAAATACAAAAATTAGCCAGGCATGGTGGCAGTCACCTGTAATCCCAGCTACTCAGGAGGCTGAGGCAGGAGGACCGCTTGAACCTGGGAGGCGAAGGTTGTGGTGAGCCGAGATGGCGCCACTGCACTCCAGCCTGAGTGACAGGGCGAGGCTCTGTCTCGAAAAAAAAAAAAAAAAAAAAGAAGAACGTTGTGTGAAGTTTCTGGCAAGCCCCGACATAAGGGTTATGGCAGGTTTCTAGAGCAGGATCATATCCTCCAAGCAGATAATTACTCTCCTTTTGAGAAGTAGTTCCCAGTGTGCTCCTTGGCCCTAATAGAGATCTAACACCTGGGACACAAAGTGATGGTGAGACCCAGACTGACTATCCTAAGCTCACTGTTACCAGAACCACCAAGTCGTAAAGTCAGGTGGGCCCAGCAGTGTTCCACTACGCATTCCAAACAATAAGAGGATCATGGCAAAGCAGGTCTGGAATTCACAGGCCCATTCTATGATCAGTTGGTCCTGTCCCCAACTCAGTACCCTTGTTGCAACAGTATGTCTCTCTCAACTCACACCACTGGCTTTATTGGTGGGGGAGAGGGGTCCTAGCCCCTTTCATCCTATATCTAATAAAGGGAGAGAAAATTTTCTCATAGATGAGTTGACATTAATTATTGGTGTTGGCCAAACATTTATTTTATAAAGTACAGTGGTTAAAGGAATATTTTCGTGGTAGGTAAAGCAGAGAACAGTAGTAAATTTAATTGTTTCATTTTTTATGGGAGGAAAACTAGCCTAAGGTGTGGATTAACAAGAATTCTGGGGGTGGCAATGAATGCTTTGGTTGGTTGGCCAGGAACTTGAAAGGAGTAAGACTGGAAGATATGGGACAAGGATGTCTGGGGAAATGGCATGTGGATGGACTTCTGGGAAGCATCTAAATCTTTGTATCTCACATTGATGCCCAACAGGGAGCATCCCTTGCAGAGAAGGCTCTCAACAGCCAGGTGGATGGATAGGATGACTTAGCCTATGGATGTCAGCCAACCTGTCTCCTAAGCCACTCCAGTGGTGGCATAATGAATGCACAAACAGAGCCTGTGGTGGCAGGGATGGAAGCTATGTATGGGTCCAACAACATGGGTTCCCTCTCACCAAGGTTAACCCACAGCAAGAACTGACCTTGAGACATTGATATCACACCATTCGTCAAGGACATCTGTGGCAGGTTGATTATCTCAGATTCTTTCATGCCAGAGGAAGTAGAAATTGTCCCTTAACAAAACTGATACTTACTCCAGATATATTTTCTTTTCCAGCCCACCATGCCTCCATAAGAGCTACCATTATTGGTCTACAAGATGCCTGGCCTCTTAGCATGGTACACAGCACAACACTGTCTCAGAAGAAAGGGCCCATTTTTATGACAAAGGGGTGCAACAGGCTGGGTATTGTGGCTCATGCCTGTAATCCCAGCACTTTGGGAGTCTGAGATGGGCAGATCATTTGAGGCCAGGAGTTTGAGACCAGCCTGGCCAACATGGTAAAACCCCATCTCTACTAAAAATACAAAAATTAGCCGGGTGTGATGGTGCGCACATGTAATCCCAGCTACTTGGGTGGGTGATGCTCAAGAATCGCTTGAACCTGGGAGGTGGAGGTTGCAGTGAGCCAAGACTGTGCCACTGCACTCCAGCCTGGGCAACAGAGTGAGGCTCTTTCTCAAAAAAAAATAAAATAAAATAAAGGGCAGGGAGAGTGCAACAATGGACACATAACCCAGAATCCTCTGGTCTGACAATGTACCCCATTATTCAGAAGCAACCACCTTAATAGAACACCTTATTAAGGAGTGTCTGATATGATTTGGCTCTGTGTCCCCACCCAAATCTCATCTTGAATTGTAATCCCCATATTTCAGGGAGGGAGCTGGTGGGAGGTGACTGAATCATGGGGGTGGATTCCACCATGCTGTTCTCACGATAGTGAGGGAGTTCTCATGAGATCTGATGGTTTAAAAGTTGCGGTTTCCCCTGTGCGCTCTCTCTCTCTGTCTCGCTGCCATGTAAGACATGCCTTGCTTCCCCTTCACCTTCCACCATGATTGTAAGTTTCCTGAGGCTTCCCCAACCACACAGAACTGTAAGTCAATTAAACCTCTTTTGTTTCTAAATTATCCAGTCTCAAGTATTCTTTATGGCAGTGTGAAAACGGACCAATACAGTGTCATCCCCAGTAAGGCTCCATTTCAGAGATAACACTCTGCTGGATTTGTGCTAGGATATAGAAATGCATTGAGCCAAAAGAAGGCATGTGGTGCTATTTCCCCACAGCTAGTATCCGTGGTGGAGTGTGGGGTGGATGAATGAATGCCATGGGACTTACTCATTGAACTTGAAGTGGCCACTACCACCTGATCACTCTGGGATCCTCATACTGAAGGACAAGGTAACTAAGAAAGGAATTATTACACTAGCAAGGGTAAAGGACCCTGATTGCCACAAGGAGCTACTGCTACACGATTACAGTAGGGAGGAGAGGCTGGGTGTGGTGGCTCACACCTGTAATCAAAGCACTTTGGGAGGCCGAGGCAGGTGGATCACTTGAGGTCAGGAGTTCAAGACCAGCTTGACCAACATGGAGAAACCCCATCTCTACTAAAAATACAAAATTAGCTGTGCGTGATGGCACATGCCTGTAAACCCAGCTACTCAGGAGGCTGAGGCAGGAGAATCGCTTGAACCTGGGAGGTGGAGGTTGTGGTGAGCCGACATCACACCATTGCACTCCAGCCTGGGCAACAAGAGCAAAACTTCATCTCAAAATAAATAAATAAATAAAGTATGGAGGAGTGTGCCTGGAATGCAGGGGATTCAATGGGGGCATCTCTTCATGCAACCTCTCTGAGCCTTAGTTTTCTCATCTGTAAAATAGGGGTTGTGAGGATTAAATGAGGCCATATAGATTCTGGCATAAGTTAGCTCCACAAAAATGTTATTTCTCTTTTTCTCATTCTGGCCTTTAATTTTTCTGCCTTAGTTCTCCTTAAACATTTATAAGAACTTTGCATGAAACAGCCAACTTTCTGGCAGGAGAAGCCTACTCTAGGAGGCCCTTGGCTGTGACAGGTTAGCTACAAGATAACATTTAGGAATAGTTTACAAAGGAAGATAAAGTTATAGTCCTGCGATCACATAGATTTTTCCAAAGAAAGAGAAAAAGAAAAAGTTACAGACCCATAATTACATAGTCTTGTCACATTCACCATGGAAACAGGTTTGGGTTACTAACCAGAGGCGTGTAAACACAACGTAATAAAAAATAGATGATACTAGAGCTATGCTCCTTTTATTACTTTAGGAAATTTTAAAATTTGTTTTATATGCATGGCAGTATTAATGAATGCTTTTTGAATTCCCACTATGTGTTCCTTACTGCACTAGCCCCTGGGGATGGAAAGATCAAAGCAAGCTGGCCTCTGTCCACCAGACTGAGGTGGTAGAGTGTGATATATACTAGATTTCACAGGTAACATATGCAATGTCTCATACTATTAGTACAGCTGCTTTGTTCTAGGCCACCTATGGTCCTAAAGGGTGGGCCAGGAGCAGTGATGGGGGTGGGGTGGGGTGTTGTACCAACCAGGCTGAGTGGGTAATCAAGTGAGCAGGTCATAGCTACAGGGGGATTCTGGCTCGGGCCTGAGTGGTTTTAATGGGAAGGTTGCAGTCTCTTGTTCGAAGCAAGGTGAAATTTAGTTGCAGCTCAACTAAATTCAGTTCCTGATGGCTCCTAAGGAAGGATGTCTGAAGCCTGAACAAATGCACATGGCTGGCTCTGGCCCCACATCCTAAGTAGGGAATTCTAGTATCCTGAGAGTTTCAAGCTAAACTGTCAGCTGATCTCCCTTCATATGCAAGGGGAGGTTGCATTTGAACACCCCTGTGGCAGTGGCTGGGTCCTCCCTGGCCCACCTTGATGTGGTTTTTCTTTTCTTTTCTTTCTTTTTTTTTTTTTTTGAAACAGAGTCTCACTCTGTCGCCCAGGCTGGAGTGCAGTGGCGCAATCTCAGCTCACTACAACCTCTGCCTCCCAGGTTCAAGTGATTCTCCTGCCTCAGCCTCCCAAGTAGCTGGGACTACAGATACACGCCACCACAGCACACCAATTTTTGTATTTTTAGTAGAGACAGCGTTTCACCATGTTGGCCAGGCTGGTCTCGAACTCCTGACCTCAAGTGATCCACCCACCTCAGCCTCCCAAAGTGCTGGGATTACAGTCTTGAGTCACCACAACCGGCCTTGATGTGGTTTTTCTACGGGTAGTTCAACATCACTGAGGGCACTGGGTTTTACTTGAGGGGTTAAAGCCCCCTTCTTGGTTCACCTTTGGCAGCTCATCTAGGGTCTTCAGATTTCACCAGTGAAAATTCTTCTGGAGGGCATGGTCCTTTCTGGAGACTGGGGTCAAAGGCGCGTCTGGTAGCATCTTTGAGTGTCCACTGAAGGGAGAGTCCTGTGGACTGTGAGAGGATCAGAAAAGGCCTCCCAGAGGTAGCATGTGAGGGATTAGATAGCCAATCACATTGTGGTCTGTGTAAATACAGCCCTGGAGCTGTGCAGTGCACAAACTGTGTAACTATATATGGCATCTCTGTAAATATGCAAAGAAGAAGGGGATTAAGTAGTCCAGGAAGTGAAGACAACATGAGCAAAGGCCCAGAAGCTCTCATTTGGTCCACATTCATTTATTACCACTGTAATCCAAGGAAGCTTCTATAACTCACAGGCATTTTCACCTCATTATTACTTCATTAACTCCCTCTATATCTCGAGAATTGCTTTGTGAAAAGCATTATTACCCTCACAGCATCCCAAGTAGAATACATTAAAAGTAGCCACTCGGATTCTGAGAGTGAATTATTGGCTAGAGTTGGGGAGTGAGAATTTCCCACCCCTGGGCCCTAGCTCCTCTCTGGTCCTGCCTCAAATTCTGTCACTTACATGTTTAAAAATCAACCTAACTTTTTTGAGGATGATGTGGAAAAAAGCAAGCTGGCCATGAGTACACTCCACTAAACAAGGGCTGAAGCTGGAAGAAAAAAATTAAAAAGTCACTTCTCCTTGTGCAGTGACAAACTGAAGTTGCTATAAATGCCAAGAGAAAACAATAGAGAGAAAATGAATGGGGTTACTGAACATGTTCATAAATTTATGCGGTAAACGCTCTGTGCATTCTCCTATTGGCAAATGCCTGATATAAGACAATATTAAGATACTGCAGAATCTAAGTTAGTATAACATTTCCCCACGATCCTATTGAGATTTATTGCCTGAATTTTTATGGGTTTTAAACAGCTTTTTCTTGACATTAAATATTTAGCAGTTAACAGTTAATTTGTCATTTTAATCTCAAATTGTTTCATACTGCATAATATGACAGGACTTGGGGGGAAAGAAAGAAGTGCGATATGGTTATGCCTTATCACATTTGGATTTGTGGGCAATCTTGGAGATGGGAATGCCAGATTGGAAAATATCTATGTTTTGATTAATCTCTTGGACTGAAAATGATGAAATGGTATGTTTCAAGGCTCTCACGGAAGGTATTTTGGGGGTAAAGAGCAAGGTCTTCACTAGCATCACCATCCACTGTTAGCAAGAATAGATGTTGGAGATTAATTTCTACATGTGGGAGAAATTAGGCACCAAAAGCAAGTTTCACATGGTTAGCAAAATACTGATAATTGTTGGATATGCATAAGGGGTACATAGGAGGTTGTTTAGAGCATCCCCTCTGTGTTTTCTTTTTTCTTTTCTTTTCTTTTCTCTTTTTTTTTTGTACATTTGAAAGTATGCATAGCAAAAAGGAGAAAGAGAGAGAGAGACTCTAGAAAGGAATACTTAAAAGGAAAAGCATATTTTACCCCATGACAAGATATGACTGAGCCCAGGTGGCTGTCCCATTTCATCTGCACAGTTTCCCTTGCAGGCGTTCCTCCAGGCTTTTCTAAGTCATGGCTTAGAACCATAACTGCAAATATAGTATTGGGTCCCTTTTAAGATTTCAGCTGAGTCCGGGGACAGTGGCTCACACCTGTCATCCCAGCACTTTGGGAGGCTGAGCAGGGAAGACTGCTTGAGCCCAGTGGTTCAAGACCAGCCTGGGCAAAATGCCAAAACCCTATCTCTTAAAGAAAAAAAAAATTAGCTGGGAGTGGTGGCCCGTACCTGTAGTCCCAGCTACTCAGGAGGCTGAGATGGGAAAATTGCTTGAGCCTGGGAGGCAGAGGTTGCCGCGAACTCTGATCCGGTTTGGGCAACAGAGGGAGATCCTGTCTCAAAAAAAAGGATTTCAGTTGGAAGAAGACATAGAAATAATAAAAACATCACAGTTAAAAATAAAGCAGGCACAGCAGGTCACACCTGTAATCCCAGCACTTTGGGAGGCCAAGGCAGGTGGATTGCTTGGATCCCCCATTGTGTGGGGCCAGCAGGAGGATTTCACAAGTGCCAAATAGGATAAGACTCCAGTCAAAAAGTCCGAGGTTCAGGGCAAGCCTCTTGGCCCAGCAGAAACCCTGGGAGTTCAGCAAGTAGTCAAGGTCATTTGGGCTTGAGACTGGTCCCTGATTATCCTTTTTACTCTAACCTAATCTTGCCCCACCACACACTGTGGTTGACATAATGATTCCAGGAAATACCACTGTAAATTCCTCAAGGGATTTACACTGTGATTTCCTCAAGGGAAAGAGCCATACATTAACCTTCCATACACTGCACTTTCTAATGCAATGCCTAGTTCCAAGGAGGTCCACAAAGATGTCTGTTGACTGTTGAAAAAATGAATGGGAAGATTCTATACAGGGATATGATATAGAAACTTACCTTCTAAAATCAAGATGATCCAAACAGATAAGGCCTGTCATTTGGCTCATAACTCCCTGGTTTTTCATGACTCAAAAGGTCATCACTGAAAAGAGCAGGTCAGTCCTCCATACTTGACTTCATTTGGACCTTCTTCAACCATGATCCTCTCACTTGGAGCTCCCTGAGACCAGAGCTTCATTCCAGGCCCCAGGTCTCCTTATGCAGGCCAAGCTTAAAATGCTGGAGTGAGGAGCTGGAAAAGGATAGCCAAACCTAGGAATGATCAGACTTTCTCTCTGTGGACCTGCTTCTCATTCTAGGGTTAGTCCCATTTCATGAGCATCTATTGCCTTGTTGATACTGGAATCCAGGCTCCAGTTGCTGCAAGTAGAAGGCTTTCAGAGAAGCTAACTCAAGAATCTGAGTCATCCTTATTTTGATAAGAGTCACTGGGAGAGCAATGCCCAGCATGGCTCAGCCCTTATAACATGACTGAAATCTTGGTGAACTTGCCTTTGCTGCTTACCAATCTGAGCTCTGAAAGCACAGGTTCCTTAGAGACAATGGAGACAATGAAGACAACAGCTTACTCTGAATCACCTCCTTCCTTTGTAGAATCAATCTTTGAAGCTGTTTCTGGCTTCCCTGTTGCTAGTGGACATCCCCTTTGTATCAGAGTCGGGCCGTGCAGCCACCAGCAAAAAGATTTAAGCTTACCTCTTAGCTTTTGTCTTGCGTCTTCCAGAGCCTGATGGATTTGTATAGCAAGCTTCCTGCCAATGGACCATCTGGAAGGGCTGGAGGCACTAGGGAATCTGGGTCTGCTGGGCTCCCCTTTCTCATCTGATTTCTACTCTTTTGCTGGAATTATCAGTGTCTGTCTTAGTGTCCTTACGATGGATGCTGTGATGTATCACTTAGATCCTCCTTTAAGAAAGGAGGAATTGTTGCCCCAGCTGCTAAGAGCTGTAGGCAGCTGTCAGCCCCTTTTATAAATTGCTGGAGAGCCACCTTGCTCAAGGTCATGCTTCCTTCCCACAGCAATCAGCATCCAGTGATTGATCCACAGGGAGCTTAAAAGCCAAGTTCTCTTGTGCCAACAGGGGAAGTTCTGAAGCTCCCCATAGAGTGTTGGCCAAAACCATTGTTGAGCCTGCCTCACAGCTCTACTTCTCCTTTGGCCCAATCTTGCTACTGGAAGTCTCTTCTCTTTCATTTGTATGAATCCCCAGAGCCCTCCCAGTAAATCCCCTAATTCCTGGAGTGCCCATCCTGTGACAACTCTCACTCTCCAGGCGTTGAACTTCAGGTGTGGGATTGGAGGGTAGAAAAGTTAAGGCTTACCTACATGGACCAGTTGCAGATGAGTCACTGTCAGGGTGTGCTCCAAAGAGTCGAGGAGTGGTAGAAGAGATCGCCAGACATACTTAGGACCTCGGGACCTTCTCACTTCAATTGTTTATTCTCTGCTTTCCTTGGATTGGCTAAATTGGTCTCTACCTTAATTTCAGAGTCATCCGAAAGTCCTCTTGAAGAGGCCAGAAAATCTGAGCAGGGAAAAGTTGAGGCAATGCTTTTCCCTGCCAAGTATGTTTCAGTGGGGTTCAATGTTCCGTTTTTGTTTTCTTTGTCTTTTACATTGCTTGCACTTAATATGGGTTTTTAACTGACATTTGAAAATCAAGTTCTATTTTCTTCTGTTTTCTTTCTCGGTAAAGTCAATTAGGCAATTAGCACTCCACACTCAGATTGTAGCCTGTGTAGCAAAGATCATAGCCTCAAGGAGAGAAGAAAGGCAGAGGATGACTTCGTGTGTATTTACAACCTTGTTAAGGCTCTCGTATCTTTTACTTTCCTGGTATGTTTGAAATTTCTCAACCAGGATGGGGCTGAGCTATACTCTGCATTCATTGCCTCTGAAAACAAAAGCAGTGCAAGTTAGAGAGAGGAAAGGTAAGGGTACTTCTGAAAGGTGGGATTGAGGGTATTTAAAATATATATTTTTTTAAGTCATGTATACCCGGGACTAGACTATGTATGTTAGTAGGCCTAAATAGAAGAGGGAACTCCAAAGTTACATCTCCAAATACTCTTATGACTTTGATAAAAGAATAAGGAAAGTCATTTGCCTTTCTCTGTTTTAGGGCCTTTATTAAGGAGAAATAAGGACATTAAACTGACTTCTGTGATTGGGCAGAAACATATCTGTTAGATGGTCAAATTCTCATGAATACGGAGCATGAAAGAAATATGAAGCAATTGACATAAGACATGTTGCTTACTGCAAATTCCAAATACAGCAATGGTGGGAAAAATCTTTCAAACAGCAGATCTGCAACTGTGGGTTTAACTATTGCCTTTGATCTGTGCTTTTCTTTAAGAATAGTGAATATCCCTGCCAATCAGTGTTTAAGAGGGAAACTTAGAGGATTAACTCCAGAATGTGAGGGCTTCAATTTTTTTATAAAAGTTCTTTTTCTAAATGGCAAAACCTGAGCACTACTGCTCATAATTTTCTTGAGGAAGAAAATGCTGTTGAAGTGGAGGGATGAACTGGCAAAGAAGGGGCAGAAAGGGACTTCAGGAAACCAAACTGTTTCAAGGCAAACTTGGCTCAGAGAGCGGACATTCCTGAATTCTCACTCCAGCACCACTGTCATAGGACACTAGGTACTCACTTCCTGTATCTCTAAAATGGAATTGGTTATACATAGTGCCTCTCAGCTGTTGTAAAAGTAGATTTAAGCAAAATAGATCTTTCCACAACATTTTCACCTAGACTGAACCAAAAAGTGATGAGCATTGAATTCCAGATGTTGACGATCCTCTATTGCTATCATTTCTCTCTGCTCCTGCCTCTTTTTTGACAGCCCAGGGTATGGATGGTATCCTGAGATGGCTCACTGCTCTCTCTGTCTGTTTCCCCTCCCTTCCTCTCTCTCCATTCCTTCCCTTCCCTTCCCCCTCTCCCTGTTTAGTTCTCCCTTTGATGAACACTGCCATCTATCAGAGTAAAAAACTTTGCATATATTTAAAGGAAAAAATATTCTTTTCTCCCCAGATATTGCACAAGTAGCAAACACAATAAAAAATCAACTGCTTGGAAATATGAAAAGTGTCTTTTCAATGGTCCCAGGGAAGTGAGATGCCTGTAACGTGAAGAGGTTTACCATCTGCCACCCAAACATACTCTTTTTTTCAGAAAACAATGAGGTGCTGGGCTCAGGGAGGTCCCATTCCTTCCTCATTTTTTTTTTTTAATTTTAAGGAAAAATCCTGGCTAATGATTTAACTGCTTTTCTTGAAGACGGCAACCTTCCTACAGTTTTTCATGATGCTTGCAGTTCCTTGATGCCTGGAAGCTGAACTGATTGACAAAGAGGTGGGGAAATGCTAATGTATCCAGTGGGTCATCAGACACATCCAGGAGCCAAGCAAACTCATCTAATCCACAGAGGCAAACTTCAACTACTGAGAAGCACTAAATGTACACAGATCGGGGCTCTAGACAAGTTGCTGATGGGTGATTAACACTCTCTGAAAAGTCTTCTGTATTACAGAGAAGAAATGTGAGGGGGGCATCTGATAGAAATAAAAAAATAATAATAGACTAGGCACGGTGGCGCATGCCTGTAATCTCAAAACTTTGGGAAGCCAAGGCAGGTGGATCACCTGAGGCCAGTAGTTTGAGACCAGTCTGGACAACATGGTGAAACCCCATCTCTACTAAAAACACAAAAAATTAGCTGAGTGTGGTGGTGCACACCTGTAATCCCAGCAACTTGGAAGGCTGAGTCAGGAGAATCACTTGAACCCGGGAGATGGAGGTTGCACTGAGCTGAGATTGCACCACTGCACTCCAGCCTAGGGAACAGAGTAATAATAATAATAATAACAACAATAATAATAATGTATTTATATGGTACTCTGTTCTTTTATAAAGCTTGAAACATGTTTAATCCTCATCACAAATGTATGAGTTAAGAAGGACAGTTCTTTTCTAGTTGGAAAAGATAAATGGCTTACCAATATTAGTCAGGGACCAAGACACAGTTAGCCCAGATGGAATGAAGGCCTCTGACTCCAGAACTGTGTTCCTTCCAGCACATGAGGCATGTGTTCCCCCAGGAGCTGCAAGGCCAGCCAGGGGATCTGAGTAGCAGCAGCAGGAGGGATCAGTCCAACAGCATGCATCGCAGCCTGAGGCCAAAGCTCAATCCTACTCCTACTCAGCTGCGTGGACATCTCTGCAGCAGATGGTCATGATGCATCATGCCACATCTCCTTGATCCACTTGATTTCAGCACAGCGGTGGTGGACAGTTCCATGCATTTTGCAGCATCCCACCTCCAATATAAGGTCTCTGCCTTGCTCACACAAGCCTTCCTCTGAAGTTCAAAAGGCACTCAGCAGCCACCTGTAGGTGCAACCTGGAAGTGCAGAAAAGGTAATGAGGGCTTAACCAATGGTAAAAGATCCATGGGCAAACACCCCAGCTCCCCTATCCTAGTTCTGCGCTGTTCCTCTGAAGGTTCCCAGGACTGAGCCCCAGTTGCCCAAAGCAGTAACCAATCATTAACAGACCGTTTATTAGCTTTTCTCCCTTCCTGTTTTACTCTTTCCACTTCCTCACTCCTGGCTCCTGAGCTCACTTCCCAAATGACCTTCCTATACTCAAGCTCTTATCTCAGGCTTTGCCTTCAAAGAAACACAAACCAAGGTCAGTCTCCTCCTTAATCCACTTCCCCTGCAGCTCTCACTGTTTTGATGTCTTCTTGTGCATTGCACATTAATCATGACCAGCCAGTCCCACCTTCTCTTTCTTTGAACCACCCTCCCCTCCCACTTCATTGCTCAGTCAGTCTTCTTTGTAACAGCATTAGCAGTTGCTAATGACCAGTTCACCATCTTTGCTGTCTTGGAGTCTTGAGGGCAGGGAGTAGCTGGCAGTATTAACTACTCTCTTGGCATGCATCACGTTATAAGGTAGCTTCCGCTTACATGTGCGTCCTCCAAGACATGGCTGGCAAAATTTTTCTTTAAGGGGCCAGACAGCAAATATTTTAGGTTTTCCTAGTCATTAAGTCTCTGTTGCAACTAGTCAACTCTGCTATTACCGTGAGAAAGCAATCATAGACAATATATAAACACATAAGCAGGGCTGCATAGAACTTTACTTATAGACACTGATCTGTGTTTCATATAATTTTTAGATCATGAAACATTCTTTTATTTTTTCAGACATTAAAAAAATGCAATGACCTTTCTTAGTTCTTGGACTGTACAGAAACATGCCATGGCAGGACTGGCCATCTCTGCCTGCCCTTGCCCTTGGTCTTGAGCTGCTTGAGAGAGGAAATGACTTGTTCAGGCAGCCTCTCCTCTGTTTAGCACAGAGCGTGGGACCCAGAACGTGCTCAACACTCACTAGATGGCTAAATTAACGGGGCAAATGCCAGCGCCTAGACTGCTTCCTAAACAACATTCACCTGCTCAACCTCATATTCCATCTGCTCAGGAAGTCTCTCAAAAGGCAGCTGCTTCCCCAACTTGATGTTCCTCATTCAGCTGGGATGTTTTCCTCAGCACCAATGGCTCTCTGAAAAGCACTTACATTATATGAATTTGTGTTCATTGCCAGCAGCATAAAACCTCTTTCCGAGTCTTGTTTCCAAAAATTTCCAGGAAACAGTTTAACACCCAAATCATCTGAATTTGGGTGTTGAAAACAGGACCATAGGCAACAGGTGTTTCTGCTGCTCTGGCCAGGAAAAGAGGAAAATTTCAACCATGTTGAAAGCTTTGTTATTGAAATGACACACACACCACGAGAAAATAATGATTACAATCTGACCATGCAATATTACCAGACTGGTATTATATAAGCCCTGAGTACATTCCCTTAGATGACATCCCCATTGATTTCATCCACACTGTTAGGATAACCATCTGCAGACTCAGCCTCAAGGATTTATCGCCTCCTGGTTCTGCTGCTATAACAAGTGCCCACTGTTGATAAGATCAGGAGGCTGATTTAACAAATTGAACTTTAATATGATTTTCCTAAGAAAATTTATCATCCCCAATTCCCCTCTGGCTTGTTGAAACAGTCCCCACAGGAGGTAAAGAGATAAGGAAGTTCTGAAACAGCATGGCCTTTAGGCTTAGCCCTACCCTGATTCTTGGATCAAGCTTTGTGGCTGTATGGGCACAGGCCACATCCAAGAGCTCCCAAAGAAACATAAGTGAGGTTGGGAAAAGACTGACCTAGAGACATCAAAGCTCCTGCGGTGTGGTGCAGGGACCCTGAGCTGACCCCAGGCAAAGGTAGGATGGGCACATCCATCCAGGCTTCCGACAGCCTCATCTGAGTCCCCCTATAATTGATGTGCTCCAAACACCCCAATTCCGTGAAGCCAGACCTTGTGTCTTTGCTGCCCTCTCCTCTATCAAAACTTGTTTTCAGAAAGAATATCTGATGAACTTATTTGAAATGCTGACTTCCCTAGAATAATTATAACGAATTGTTCATTGCCTATCTCTTTCCGTTGGAATATAAGCTCCAGAAGGCTAGTGCCTGCTTATGCCTTTACTTAGCAGATTATCAATACATCTTTTTTGTTTTATTTTTATTTTTATTTATTTATTTTGAGATGGAGTCTCCCTCTGTCCTCCAGGCTAGAGTGCAGTGGCATGATCTTGGCTCACTGCGACTTCCGCCTTCTGGGTTCCGGTGATTCTCCCACCTCAGCCTCCTGAGTAGCTGGGACTACAGGCGCATGCCACCACGCCTGGATAACTTTTGTATTTTTAGTAGAGATAGGGTTTCACCAGCTGGTCTCGAACTCCTGACCTCAAAGGATCCACCCGCCATGGCCTCCCAAAGTTCTGTGATTACAGGTGTGAGCCACTGCACCAGGCCCCAATACGTCTTTTTCGAAAGAATTAATGAATAAAGGGCATATACTTGGGCATGCAAATGCTGTCTCACTGACCCCCAGAAAAGAAGAGGGGTAAGAAAGAGAGAAGAAAAGATATGCCTATTGCTTTAAAAAAAAAAAAAAAAAAAAAAAAAAAAAAGGCCTGGGACTCCTAGGCCTAAATATACCCAAATGATTATACTTGTAAATTTGTATGGTTCGAAGAAATTTAATATTTGTAAAGTGCTTAGAACAGTGCCCAGCTCATAGAAAAGAGTATATGAGTTTCTTAAGCAAGCAAACAAACATACATAAATAAAATAAATAAAAACGTGGTCAACCTTCTATTGCTGAGAGAAATTTTAAAGGACAGCCCCGCCCAGGCATAGCGGCTCACGCCTGTAATCCCAGCATCTTGGGAGGACAAGGCAGACTTTTCACCTGAGGTCAGGAGTTCGAGACTAGCCTGACCAACATGGTGAAACCTCGTCTCTACTAAAAATAAAAAATAAAATAAAATAAAAATTAGCCAGGCATGGTGGCACACGCCCGTAATCCCAGCTACTCGAAAGGCTGAGGCAGGAGAATCGCTTGAACCCAGGAGGCGGAGGTTGCAGTGAGCCAAGATCGCATGACTGCACTCCAGCCTGGGTGATAGAGTGAGACTCTGTCTCAAAAAATAAAATAAATAAAAATAAAAAGACAGCCCCTTCTAACATCCCTCCTCCATCATCTCTTCGTCTCACATTCTAACCCCATTTCTCTCCTCCTTCCCTCTTAATCCAACCAAATTGCACTTTGTGTTTTTCCAATTTAAGGCTATTGCTGCTGTTTATTCTTACCTGCTTCTATTTGGTCTGGGAATGTTAGAGGTTGGGAAGAGCCCCCTGCCCCTATACCCTGAGGGAGCAGTCCTTCTAAAAGCCCAGCAAAGAATAAGCTCCTGTGATACCCCAGCTGCATTTTAATAGTCTGGAACTCAAGAAATACTTCTGTGAAGGTGTAACTTTGGGGATACTGAAAGGGTCCAACTTGGCCCCTTAGGTCTCACTGAATATGTAACTAGCCCATTTGTAAGATCAGACCTGGTGGGTCAGTTCAGCATTGCTTTCCTTCTTTGAGATCATGATTGTTTTTGATAATGAAGATATGAAGATGACGATGATGAAGATGAAGACAATGGCTTCAATTCAGTGTGCTTGAAACATTCTAATTCACTGTACTAAGAAGCTCTTTTTTTGGCCAGGTGCAGTGGCTCACGCCTGTAATCCCAAAACTTTGGGAGGCCAAGCCGGGTGGATCACTTGAGGTCAGGAGTTTGAGACCAACCTGGCCAACATGGTGAAACCCATCTCTACTAAAAATACAAAAATTAGCTGGGCATGGTGGTGGGCACCTGTAATCCCAGTTACTCAGGAGGCTGAGACAGGAGAATTGCTTGAACCCGGGAGGTGGAGGTTGCAGTGAGCCGAGCTCATGCCACTACACTCCAGCCTGGGTGACAAAACGAGACTTATTCTCAAAAAAACAAGTAAATCAATAATAAATAAATAAAAGCTCTTTTTAAAAATTAATTACCCTATACAATCCTAGAAATAGCTATCATTTTTATCTCCCTGTTTTACAGACTTACAGAGATTATCTAACTTTCCCAGGGTTCAAACAGCTTATAACTAGCAAGGCAGAGATTCAAACTCAGGTCCGTCGTTATTCATATGTACTGTGCTAAAGGCCATGCTTATATTATCTCTAATTCTTGCCACAATACTGCAAGGAAGGTATTAGTGGCCCTTTTTTATAGCTGCGACAAATGAGATTCAGAGGAGCTAATGACTTGTTTAAGGTTACAGCTGAAAAGTGACGGAGCTGGTGTCTGAACTGAGAATTTTTAAGTGTTTTAACGTGCAGTTTTGTTGTTCTAGACTTGTGAGTCATTATTGTCTCCTTTAAATTAAAAAAATTCAGATTTTCAATAATAAGCATATATAATTTTTATTTGCATTTTTATAGTCTTTTTATTATGAAAGTAATATATGAATGCACGCTTATTGTAAAAAAACTTACCACTTTAGAAGTTATATTACTTTTATACTGAGGAGAAGAGATTATAAAACTATTATTGCATGTTTCTGTAGGTTTACTGGTGACTTCATTCTTGTTATCACTAGCAATTCTTAAAGAGAGAAATGGGGCAATACCCCCATTTTTCAAATAAAGGCCCTGGATAGTAGTGAGAGTGCTTTTTTTTTTTTTTTTTTTTTTTTTGCAATGGAGTGCAGAGGCACAATCTTGGCTCACTGCAACCTCTGCCTCCTGGATTCAACTGATTCTCCTGCCTCAGCCTCCCAAGTAGAGTGCTCTTCACCATTGGTTTATGTTGAGAGATTCAGCACATCTCTCATCCTCCTGCTTCTACTCGGTCTCCCAATACTGGGACAGTCAGGGTAGGCTTCGGTGGTGCCAAAGGGAGACAAGCTTCTCTTGTGTCTCCTGGAGAGGCAGTGTGGATTACAGTCGGTGGGGTGCAGGGTGTTGGGGATAGATTAAGCACATAAGGAAGTATTGGTGGTGATGAAGATCTTGAAACCCTGAGGATCACTAGGATCAGAGCAGGACAAAGGTGGTCTAGTCAAGTGGAGAAATTGGCACTTGTTTAATGAAAGAGCTACTTACAAGGGTGTGGGCAAGGCTAAAAGAAACCAATAAGTGGGCCGGGCTTGGTGGCTGATGCCTGTAATTTCAGCACTTTGGGAGGCTGAGGCGGGTGGGTCACCTGAGGTCAGGAGTTCGAGACCAGCCTGGTCAACATGGTGAAACCCCATCTCTACAAAAAAAAATACAAAAAATAGCCAGGCATGGTGGTGTGCCTCTGTAATCCCAGCTACTTGGGAGGCTGAGGCAGGAGAATCGCTCGAGGATGGGAGGCAGAGGTTGCAGTGAGCCGAGATCGTGTCATTGCACTCCAGCCTGGGCAACAAGAACGAAACTCTGTCTCAAAAAAAAAAAAAAAAAAGAAAGAAAAGAAAAGAAACCAATAAGTGATGGCAAAATATCCAGAGGAGCAATGGCAACAGTTACCAGCCTAGGTCTGAAGGAGCAAGAGGAATGGGGAGTTAGGGAAACCTTGAGGGACAGCTCCAGAGAAGGACCCCCAGCCAGAGCTCTGGCCTTAGATAATACAACATAATCATTGCAAGTCCACAGCTCAGCAGCAGGGCTGTTAGGGGAATAGCCCAACCTCTCTTCCACTTTCATCTACTGCCGGTACCTACCATTTGCAGAACCCAACCAGAAGTCAGGGAAGGGAGATAAGGGAGCCCCGTTAGTGCAATTCACAGCGGTCAGCTTCTACAGGCACAGAGAAGGGTGATGCAGGTATAGCCAGTATCGCCCTGCAGTCCTAGCCAAAGGGAAAAGAGGGCAAAAAGACAAGCTGTCAGCCTCCCAGGAAGTGGGGCATGAGAGAAAGGGACCAGGATGGTAGCTCTAATGACCCCAGAGCCTGTCCCCTCTTTTTTTTTTATTTTATTTCATTTTATTTTTATTTTGACAGAGTTTCACTCTGTCGCCTAGGCTGGAGTGCAATGGTGCAATCTCAGCTCACTGCAACCTCCACTTGCCGGGTTCAAGCAATTCCCCTGCCTCAGCCTCCCGAGTAGCTGGGATTAAGACATGCGCCACCATGCCTGGCTAATTTTTGTATTTTTTGTAAAGACAAGGTTTCACCATGTTGGCTAGGCTGGTCTCGAGCTCCTGACCTCAAGTGATACTCCCGCCTCGGCCTCCCAAAGTGATGGGATTATAGGCATGAGCCACCATGCCTGCCCCACTTTTTTAAAATAGACTATTTTTTAGAACAGTATTAGAGTTATAGAAAATGTTTAAAGGTAGTGCAGAAACTTCTCATATACCCTTCACCAAGTTTCCCCTGTTATTAATATCTTACATCAGTATTGAACATTTGCTACAATCAATGAGCCAAGATTGACATATGACTATTAATTAGAGTCCATTGTTTTTTCAGGTGTCCTTACTTTTTCTGCAACGCTCTTTTTTTATTCCAGAATACCACATCACATTCCACTGTCATGTCTCCTTAGGCTTATTTTAACTGGGCTGGTTTCTTAGACTTTCCTTGTTTTTGAGGTCTTTGACAGTTTTGATCGGTACTAGTCAGGTATTTTATAGGATGCCCCCTCTATTGGAATTTGTCTGATGTTCTTCTCATGACAATACTGGGGTGTTGGGTTATTGGGAGGAAAGCCACAGAGGTAAAGTGTCAGTACATCACTTCCTATCAAGGGTACACGCTATCAGCTTGATTTGTGACTGTTGATGTTGATCTTGATCACCCGGCTGGGGCAATGTTTGGCAGGTTTCTGTATGTAAAGTTACTCTTTTTCCGTCTTCTCAGTATTGTACTTTTTGGAAGGAAATCACTATGCATGGTCCATTCCTAGAGACTAAGGAATTATGTCCCCCTCCTGGAGGGTGGAATATCTACATACATTATTTGGGATTCTTCTACACAGGAGATTTCTCTCCTTTTTCCTATTTATTGATTTATTCAATACTTTATTTATATCGGTGTGGACTCATAAATATTTTATACTTTGGGTTATAATCCAATACTACTTTATCATGTTGCTCAAATTGTCCTAGATTGACCACTGGGAGCTCCTTCAGTTGCCACCTGTGTTCGCTTGACACACCTCTATCAATGCGTTTGTGTGTGTGTGTGTGTGTGTGTGTGTGCGCGCGCGCACGCGCACGCACACGCAGTTTCTCATCTTCTGGCACTACAAGATGCTCCAAGCTTATCTTGTGTATTTCTTGCCCTAGTCCTAGAATCTGTCATTTCTCCAAGGATCCCTGGTTCCTGTTATTGGAAAATGATATTTCAAAGGAAGATCTGGATGTTAGGTATGCTTGTTGCCATCAAGGTATTGTATTTTGTTGGCCCTCTGAGCTGACAGCAAAAAAAATTTGCTTATGTATGCTAACTGATATCTATATCTATACACACTTCTATTTTTTTTTTTTTTTTTTTTTTGAGACAGAGTCTCACTTGTCGCCCAGGCTGGAGTGCAATGGTGCGATCTCGGCTCACTGCAACCTCCGCCTCTCAGGTTTAAGTGATTCTCCTGCCTCAGCCTCCCGAGTAGCTGGGACTACAGGTGCCCGCCATGATGCCCAGCTAATTTTTGTATTTTTAGTAGAGATGGGGTTTCACCATATTGGCCAGGCTGGTCTCGACCTCTTGACCTCAGGTGATCCGCCCGCCTCAGCCTCCCAAAGTGCTGGGATTACAGGCGTAAGCCACTGCACCCAGCCGTCTATACACACTTCTATATGTTACCATGTGTATCTATATTAAGCTAAACATGAGTTCATAGGATGTGTCCAACTGTAATCTTTTACTACATGAATCCACCTAGGTCCCGATCCTTGCTGATCTGTAAATTTCTGCTCCGATAGTGATAAACCCGGCTCCCACATCTGCTATTCATTCACTTAATTGTTCACTTCCAATATACATGTATAGCAGTATCAGAACTGTTGACCCATACCCCTGTTGTTCACAACCTACCAACTTTTATAAACTCAGTGCTTTATCAACTAGAGCACAGTGCTTAGGTGCTGTTTCTTTTCTTTTGTCTTCAGTCTTAGAGATTTCACTAATTACCAGTTACTTGGGTCAGCATCATTTCTCTTGTCCCCTTCAGTGAGGTTGTTTCATATATTTGTAATAGAGTTAGATTCTCTTGTCATAGTCTGCACTCCTTCCTGGGACTTGTCAACTTCCTCAATGATTTTTTAAAATATACATACATTAAACTTCACTCTTTGTGCCATAAAAATTCTATGGGTTTTGACAAATAGATAATAATATATATGCATAATGTCATGCACCTATACAGTATAATACAGAATAATTTTACCGCTTAAACACCTCTGTACTTCACATATTCATTCCTCCCCTCATCCCTTTGGATACCTGGAAACCACTGATCATTTTATTGGCTGTATAGATTTTCCTTTTCCAGAATGTCATGTCACTGGAATCATACAATATATAACTTTTTAAGACTTTCTTAGAAACTTTATTTCCATCACGTATTTTTGTGACTTGATAGAGAGCTCATTTCTTTTTATCACTGAATAATATTCCAGAGTATGAGTTAGCATAGTTTGTTGATCCATTTACCTATTGAAGGACATCTTGGCTGCTTCCAGTTTTTGACAATTATGAATAAAGTTCTAAAAACATGGATGTGCAGGTTTCTGTGTGAACAAAAGTTTTTATATCCACTGGGTAAGTACCCAGGAGTGTGATTCTGAGATCATGTTAAAAGACTATGTTTAGCTTTGCAAGAAATTGCCAAACTGTCTTCCAAAGTGACTGTACCATTTTGCATTCCCATCAGCAATGAATGAGGGCTCCTGTTGCTCTGAGCCTTCCCTTTTAATTCAAATCATATATCTCACAACATGAAGAAAAGCTCCTAGCCAATCTCCTTGCCACAGAAGGCAGAGTTTCCATAAGAAGGGGTAACGACTGGGGCACAAGTCCTCAGGATCCACCATGTCCGTAACTCGAGGAGCCTTGAGTTCATAGCAAATACCTGGGACTCCCATATTTTTGCAGTATGAGGGGAAGTGATGATTCTCTGAATGAAATAAGAGAATAAGATGTAGAGGATACCCAAGATAGTTGAACTTCTCATTACACAGTCAGACAGTAGTTTTGTGATATCAGAAAGGAACTTCATTAATCAACACTCAAGATGAACATATGTAACCTAGGTCCCAAATTTCCCTACATACATGATAGTCAGGACAAATTAACCAGTGGGAGCCTTTAAAGTTTGAAAATGTGACATAGCAGAGCAATTAAGAACTTGCTAGCTTTTTCATTCACCAATGCTCAACCTCAAAGATCCATTGAGCCTGTGCTATGTGCCAGTCACGTGCAAGATGCTAGCATCCCGGAACTCAAAGTACAACGGAGGAGCCCAGCATGTCCCCACATCATCACTATCCAATGTGGTACATGTAATATCAAAGAAACACACATTGACTTTGGAGCTGATGATACAAATCTGGTTAGGAAAAGAGAACAAGTTCAGTGGCCATTTCAACAACAGTCTTTGCATCCAAGGAACCTGGCCAGTCAACCTGAGGGGCCATAATTACTTTTTCAGGCTTATGCTAAATTACTGCAATGAGATTTGTGTAGATGGTTTTGAAGGAGGGAATGAATTCCCTCGTGTTTTTGAGGCTACTATGGAGGAAAGGGTGGCAGGGGGCAAAGGAAGAAATCCAGTGGTGGAGCAGCCCTGGGCAGAGAGAAGCAGAGACATTTATTACAGGAGCAGCTGCACCCCACACTCACCAGTTTCCAAAGCTTCCCTCTCATTTGGAGGGAAGACAGCACACATTTTAAGGACACAGTAGATTGCAAGCAATTGATGGGTCAACACGGCTGGCCGGGCTGGTGATTTTGTAATTACGAAGCAGATTTTTTAGACAGAATGGTTACCCCAACTGTGTAATTAAGAGGATCGTTAAGGAATGTTGCTGGGCTGTGCATCACCCTGGGGCTAGAGCTACCACATGGTTACAACAGAAAAATGCAGTCAGGCTTCATCATAGGGCCATTGCTAATTAATTGAAACAAATATTTGCAATAACAATTCCTATAGATGATATATTTGCAACAGTTGAATGCTGAGAGAATCTTGACAGAGAGGTCTGATTGGGGTGAAAATAATAGAAAAACAGGTGGTAGTCCCCAGGTTAGAGAAAACAAATGGGCTGGTTGAAATTGAATGGCCTTTGTGCAGTTTTAGTTGAATCCAACTCTGTAGCACTGGTTTGGACCTTATTTTGTTTAGTATATTTACTATAGAATGGGCATGGCTAAACTGGAGAAATTCCAGAAACTAACAAGAGTAATTTGAGTTGGAAAACAGCATCTAGGAGGAAGGTGAGGAAAAAGAGACAATTTAGTCTGGACTATGTCTGCATAACACATTAATAAAGACTTTCAAAATTATGAGAAGTTTTCCTCTCCAAGAATAGAAATTAGCCATGTCCATCTCCTCTGAGCACAAAGAAGGCATAAACATCAACTGCAGAATGAGGAATTTGAACTAAGCAAAAATTTTGATGTTTTAGATTCTAAAATAAGAGACTACACAGATATTTGATCTAATTCCCATGAACACTTTTTAGAATTGCAGAGAGGCTATAAATCCCAACACAGGTCCCTCCGTGTTCTGCACAAACTTTCATTTTGCTTCGTATTATTCTAGACATCTTCTTGGTTGGAAATGATTAAACCGCCTTTGTTAGATGAAAGTAGTACTTTGGTAAAAAATATAGGCCAAATCATTAACAAAGGACCCGATCTCATGCATCAGAAGTGGGGTCAGTTTGTAGCTTATAACTGAATCCACTTAAGGCTTAGACATGGATTATATATTCTTTGGAGGTGGCTTCCAACCTTAGGATTCTAGAAATGACCACTTTCTTTCTATCTCCAGTGACTGCTACTGTGCTCAACCCATAGTAGGTGCTCAGTAAACATTGCTACTAGAGATCACATGTAATATAAATCCTCAGTGTTCTTGTTTAAAATGCAGATGAAATCAGAATCTCAGGAAATTTACATTTTAAATAATGTCTCCCAGTGATTTTGAAAACTCCTGGCCTAGGGCAGCCAAACTTCAGCACTGGGCTTGAAGTAATCTTCCTGGGAACAGCATCCAGGGAGAAAATGCTAGGATTTCAGTGATCAGAGGGAGAAGCTCTTATCTGCTTAACAAATTCAAGCTGTATCTACTCAGCCAGCCAGGTTGTCATGCGTAGATTAAAAAACAGACCTGCTGAAATGACCCTAGATGTGTCCTGTGCTGCACAACGCCTCACTGGGCATGTGCAGAGTTTCTGTGAGAGGTTGACAAATGCATTGCTCTCAGGGCCTAATTATGAATCAGTTTGTTCCAGCAGCCCCCTTCACTTCTGCAGGGGTTTGGCCAGACAGGAAGGCACATCACTGGTAACAGACAGAGGCGCACAAGACCCTCAGTGCTCCAAAAGCCATGTTCCTTCAGCCATGATGTGAGAAACCACAGGAGACATCTAGCACCTTCCTAGTTTGTCAATTTTATTCAGTGTTCAGTAACTAAAAAAAATTTTTTTTTACATTAAAACCAAGGTGGTGGGCCAGGCGCAGTGGCTCACACCTATAATCCCAACACTTTGGGAGGCCAAAGAAGGCGGATCACCTGAGGTCAGAAGTTAGAGACCAGCCTGGCCAACATGGTGGATTTTTGAGACGGAGTCTCACTTGTCGCCCAGGCTGGAGTGCAATGGTGCGATCTCGGCTCACTGCAACCTCTGCCTCTCAGGTTTAAGTGATTCTCCTGCCTCAGCCTCCCGAGTAGCTGGGACTACAGGTGCCCGCCATGATGCCCAGCTAATTTTTGTATTTTTAGTAGAGATGGGGTTTCACCATATTGGTCAGGCTGGTCTCGACCTCTTGACCTCAGGTGATCCACCCGCCTCAGCCTCCCAAAGTGCTGGGATTACAGGCGTAAGCCATTGCACCCAGCCGTCTATACACACTTCTATATGTTACCATTCGTATCTATATTAAGCTAAACATGAGTTCATAGGATGTGTCCAACTGTAATCTTTTACTACATGAATCCACCTAGGTCCCGATCCTTGCTGATCTGTAAATTTCTGCTCCGATAGTGATAAACCCGGCTCCCACATCTGCTATTCATTCACTTAATTGTTCACTTCCAATATACATGTATAGCAGTATCAGAACTGTTGACCCATACCCCTGTTGTTCACAACCTACCATCTCTACTAAAAATACAAAAATTAGCCCCGGTGTGGTGGTGCACGCCTGTAATCCCAGCCACTCAGGAGGCTGAGACAGGAGAATCACTTGAACCCAGGAGGTGGAACTTGTAGTGAGCTGAGATCACACTCCTGCACTCCAGCCTGGGTGACAGAGTGAGACCCTGTCTCAAAAATAAAAAATAAAAAAACCCCAAGGTATACATATTATCTTATAGAATGAAAAATTCACATCTTTTTTTTTTTTTTCGGCCGGGCGCGGTGGCTCACACCTGTAATCCCAGCACTTTGGGAGGCCGAGGCAGGCAGATCACGAGGTCAGGAGATCAAGACCATCCTGGCTAACACGGTGAAACCCCGTCTCTACTAAAAATACAAAAAAATTAGCCGGGCATGGTGGCGGGCGCCTGTAGTCCCAGCTACTCAGGAGGCTGAGGCAGGAGAATGGCGTGAACCCAGGAAGCGGAGCTTGCAGTGAGCCGAGATTGTGCCACTGGACTCCAGCCTGGGCGACAGAGCGAGACTCCGTCTCAAAAAAAAAAAAAAATTCACATCTTTAAACAAAAAGAGAGAGATACTTCAAAGAAATTTCTCCCCTAATAATGTTCTGTTAGAGGCTCCAGAACCCCAGGGCTATGCACTTACTCTCCTCTAAGGATTGTTCAGAGCAGCGCTGTTCCTAGAACTTTCTTCGACCAAAGAAATGTTCTGTATAGACACATATGCTACTGAACCCTTGAAATGTGGCTGGTGAGACTGAGGAACTGAATTTTTAATTGTATTACATTTTAATTAATTTAAATTTAAATAGCCACATTCAGCTAGCAGCTACTGCATGGAGCAAGTTTAAAGGAAAAGTTTACATTTTAGTCCCAATGTCTCCTGAGAAGTCTTTGGGATTTAAGGAAGAATTTAGGAAATGGAGCCAAGCAAGAGGCATCGGCAGCATTTTCCCTCTGTCGGTCATCCTTCATTCTGTTCCCCACCCGAGAGCCCCCTTTCCAGTGTGCAGCAAGAATGAGCACGCAGTAGAAAGGAAGAACTGCTTCTCTGTAAAGCCAAGAATCAGGAAGAGGGAGCATGAGAAAGACCCCATCCTTGGCCAGGCACGGTGGCTCATGCCTGTAATCCCAGCACTTTGGGAGGCCAAGGCAGGTGGATTACTTGAGGTCAGGAGTTCGAGACCAGCCTGGCCAACATGGCAAAACCCCATCTCTTCTAAAGTACAAAAATTAGCCGGGCGTGGTGGCGCACACCTGTAATCCCAGCCACTCGGGAGGCTGAGGCATGAGACTTGCTTGAACCCAGGAGGCGGAGGCTGCAGTGAGCTGAGATTGTACCATTGCACTCCAGCCTGGGTGGCAGAGACTCTGTCTAAAAAAAAAAAAAAAAAAAAAACACACCATCCTCGATGTCTTCTATCCCCTCAACCAGATCTTAGGAATCCTGGAGGCAGTCATCTTCAAGTTCATCTTATAGGAGTGGAAACTGAGGCTTGGGGGTGGAAATATGTATTGTCCCAGTGACTTGGTGAATGAAATGGTGCTAGCACTCTCAGCCTCCAGCCACCGTGAGCTCCTTCCTGTACTGCATCTGTGTCCTTCTCAGGGGAAGATGATGGATTGTTTTTCTCTGGCCTGTGAGGTTGCTAAAATTTCAAAACAAGACAATATCCTTGTAATTTGACCATATGTATCCCATGATTTACAAATGCCCCTCTGACCTAGTGATTCTTGTACTAGTAATTTATCCAAAGTAAATCATGGGGAAATGTGAACAATGTTGGAAATTAAGTAGAAAAAAAATAGCAAAATTGTGTGTGTGTGTGTGTGTGTGTGTGTGTGTGTTTATATATGTATTTTTTTTTTTTTTTGAGATAGGGCCTCACTTTGCCAACCAGGTTGGAGTGCAGAGGCACCATGATGGCTCACTGCAGCCTCAACGTCCCAGGCTCAGGTGATCCTCCCACCTCAGCCTCCCGAGTAGCTGGGACAATAGACATACGCCACTACACCTGGCTAGTTTTTATATTTTTAGTAAAGACAGGGTTTCACCATGTTGCCCAGTCTGGTCTCAAACTGGACTCAAGTGACCCGCCTGCCCAGCCTCCCAAAGTGTTGGGATTACGGGCGTGAGCCACCACGCCTGACCACATATTTAAACACATATATAATCTCAATAATTTTGTGGGTTTTTTTGGATGTTTGTTTGTTTGTTTGTCTGAGACAGTTTTGCCCTGTTGCCCAGACTGGAGTGCAGTGGCATGATCTCGGCTCACTGCAACCTCTACCTTCCAGGTTCAAGTGATTCTCCTGCCTCAGACTCCTGAGTAGCTGGGATCACAGGCACACGCCACCATGTCCAGCTAATTTTTTGTATTTTTAGTAGAGACAGGGTTTCACCATGTTGGCCAGGCTGGTCTCAAACACCTGACCTCAAGTGATCCACCCACCTTGGCCTCCCAAAGTCCTGGGATGACAGGCATGAGCCACCACGCCTGGCCTATTCTTAAGAGTTTTTTAATGCATATGTATATTTATCGCAAAAATTAGAAAATATATGGTGATTATCTCTAAGTAGTAAGGTTATAGGTGATTTTAGTTTTCTGCTTTGTGCTTTCTGTACTATAATTGGGAAGGCCAATTATTTTTTATTTTTTATTTATTTATTTATTTTTAGATGGAGTCTTACTCTGTTGCCCAGGCTGGAGTGCAGTGGTGCGATCTCAGCTCACTGCAAGCTCTGCCTCCCAGGTTCATGCCATTCTCCTGCCTCAGCCTCCCGAGCTGGGACTACAGGCACCCGCCACCACGCCCAGCTAATTTTTTGTATTTTTAGTAGAGACAGGGTTTCACCGAGTTAGCCAGGATGGTCTTGATCTCCTGACCTCGTGATCTGCCCGCCTCGGCCTCCCAAAGTGCTGGGATTACAGGCGTGAGCCACCACGCCTGGCCCGGAAAGGCCAATTATTGATAAACACTGGCACTTCATTTATTAATAATGATTCAGTATGTTGTATTCAGTGAAATCCTGTAACATCATCTTCACTGTTGCAGACACACAGAGTGTGCTTTGGTCCTGCCTCCAGGGAGTGGGTGTTCTAGGTCAATATGGGATTTTCCGGATCCCTTTCACTTCCCATGTAAGTTTTCTCTGCAGAGGGCCCTGTGTGGAGGAGGCATGTTCAGGAGGGGCAGTGCCTATGGGCAAGAAACAGATAGCCTATGGTCAAAATGTGCAGCCTCATAGGCACCTGGTAGGAAAAGCAGTGCCTTAAATTACAAAAAGTCAACTTCTAGGCTAACAGTAGCCCTGTGCGGGCATGCTCTTTGGTATCAGCAACTTGATCATATTCACAGTGAAATGCAAACCTGGCAAAAACATGCAGGGGCTACATGGGAAGTCGCCCTCACGAGAGCCTTCAAAACTCGAGGCAAATGCCAGTATCTCAAGCACATCTAATTTCTAACCACATACATGCAATTCCAGGCTCATCTCTTCCCTGAGGTGGTGATAGGTTGAAACTGAGGGGCTTCACTTTTGAAAGCATTTGCTGATAGAATGTGGGGTTTTTGAAAGCAATTGCTGATAGAACACAGCTAAGAACTAAGCAGTGGTCTCTAAGGTGTTGAGAGAGCTCATTGCAGTAAGCGAGCCAGTTCCCCCCAGACCACTGACAGATGCAGGATCAGTTGAGAGCTGGGCTTTTTGTTGTGATGTGCTGCTCCTACTGAGAACATGCTGCTTTGTAGGCAGGACACATAACGTTGCATTATACATCTCCCAGCTTGCCACATCTCCCAGCTTGCCACATCCTGTTATGTTGCATCCCATCAGCCTAAGCCATGATGGAGGCAAACACAACCTGGGGTGACATGTAGTGCTTTGTAATGCATCGTAGCATTTAAATCTACATTGGCCAAGTTGCACACATCAGCTTGGACACAAGATGCTCATTATTCAGAGAATGTGATCTAATGTGCAGGGACTGCTGGCTGAGGGTATAAAACGCACCAAGGGAGAGCATGTATGTCACACTCCGTCTGAGAGCCAAAGTTCATCCACTACATTGAATTCCCATTTCTCCACTGGAAAACTCCACAACCACCAAGTCCCTGTGAGAGGGGATCTGATAAACAAAACATTCCAAATGCCTCCAGTGCACTGTGGGAAGAATCATGCCCAGTGCAGGGACTTTCAAGTATTGATGCTGATGAGTGGTAAGACAGTTTCTGAAGCATGTGACTGGATGACAGCTGGCACCTCCACTCAGAGTAATACTAACTGACTTACTTGGAGTTTAAACTTAGAATCTTTGGAATACTATGCAGCCATCAAAAAGAATGAGATCATGTCCTTTGCAGCAACATAGATGTAGCTAGAGGCCATTATCCTAAGAGAATTAATGCAGGAACCAAAAACCATATACCACATGTTCTTACTCACAAGTGGGAGCTAAACACTGGGAACACATGGACACAAAGAGAGGAATAATAGACACTGGGACCTACTTGAAGGTGGAGGGTGGGAGGAGGGTGAGGGTCAAAAAACTACCTATCAAGTACTGTACTCACTACCTGGGTGATGAAATCATTTATACACCAAACCCCAGCAACACTCAATTTACCCATGTAACAAATCGGCACATATACCCACTGAACCTAAAATAAAAGCTGGAAAAAAATACTTATGATCTTTTGATTATCCTTCTTCTAACTAGGAGATTTATATACACAGGACTTTTCAAGAGAGCTGTGATGATGAGTGATGAATGAATGAATGTCTTAAGGCTCGAAAGCCAACCCTTCACTACAAATAAAAGTTTGACACCAGAATTCTACAATCTTCTTCTCCAGTCACTCCTTGAAGGCCTGGGCTCTGATACTCAAGGGAAGCCTCATGCTCTCCAAACCCAACTCAAGGAGCAATAATGGGGCAGCCAGCCCTCAAAGATTAAGAAGCATTGGCATATGGCTCAAGCCGTTAGTTTCTCAGCTGGCTGGGAATCCTCTCAGTTTCCTCATATGAAAGAGGGATTTGCTGCAGTTTCAGGAGGGCTTCAAGAGCTCATCAGCTCCCTTTAGATTAATAGGAGCTTTCTATCATATCCTTTTTGAAAATTTCATGTTCTGAGATACTCTTGGCCTAGTCAGAGAGCAAGGAAAGCATCGGGAAGGAGGGTCAGGCTCTATTTCTCAGGAAAGTGTTTTTATAAAGTAGAATTGGAACCTTCCAATGGACAAGAGGCCTGCCCAATGACTGGGGGTAAGTAGGAGGCCCAGAGCCATGGTGATGTCAGGTAACCTCTTAGCCCGCAAACCCCCACCAGCCTCTCCTGATGTGACTAAATTCTAACCTTCTCCTTAGTTGAGACTATTTGGTTGGCAGTAACAGAAATCCACTTAACCTAGCTCAATTGAAAAAGTGCAGCTAGGCCAGGCACAGTGGCCTACGACTATAATCCCAGCACTTTAGGAGGCCGAGGCAGGAGGATTACTGGAGGCCAGGAGTTGGAGACCAGCCTGGGCAACAGAGCAAGACCCCTGTCTCTACCAAAAAAAAAAAAAAAAAACTACTTGGGGTTGGTCCCAGCTACTTGGGAGACTGAGGCAGGAAGATTGCTTGAGCCCAGGAGTTGGAGGCTGCAGTGAGCCAGGATCATGACACTGCACTCCATCCTGGGTGACAGAGTGAGACCTGATCTCTTAAAAAAAAGAAGATAAAGTGCAGCTAGACCTCACCAGACCTGGCACCTGGTCTCTTTCTCTCTCTGCAGCCACATGGCCTCTCACCTTTATTTTCCCTGTGATATCTTTCTCTCTCTGTCCCTCTCTCTTCACCTCTGTCTTTTTCAGTCTGTCCATCTCTCTTAACTGGCTCTCTCTGCCTCTCCTTGTGCACATAAATAAATGTGGTTATGTAAGTCCATTTTAATTCTCTCAGTTCAGGTGACTGGCTGAAAAAAGTACTCATATTTTATAGTTCCAATACACAGTCCTAGAAGCTTTGGTTCACGTTGGGTCTACCCCAGTGCAATCAGTATTGTCCTCTGATCATCCACCGAAGTCACCAGTCTGGCCTGGATGGCACGGCCATGCAGTGTACACACAGCTGTCCTCATCCACTCCTGTCCCTGTGGGAAGTTCTCTGGAAATGGGACTGTGAGCTGGACACGCTCCTCCAAGGCATCCTTGTCATGTCTATTTTCTCTCCACTCTAATCACATCCGCCATCCTCTCTTCCAACCTAGATGTCACACAAACCAGGGGATAGTGGAAGAGAATAGGCTTGGGAGACAGACTTGGTTTCTAATACTGGCTTTGTAAATACTAGTTTTATGGCATTGATTAAGGAGCGTAAACCTCAATTTCTTCATAGGAATAGGGGAAATAGCATCTATCCCAGAAGCTGATTTTGAGGATAATGACCCATTTTGGAAAGAATCATCTAAATACAGAATTTCTATTTCTTCACTTTTCATTTATTCTATACTCACTTATTTGTGGCTTCTGCTTCTACCAGTCCCTTGAAATTGTTTTCATTAAGGTCAGCTATGACTTTTTCTGTTGCTATCATCTGTCCTAATCATATTCATTCTCTTTTTAGGATTGTCACTGTTGACCATTCTCTCCTTCTTGAAAATGCTCTTTCTACGGCTTCTATAACAATATATGTCGTCGTTTTTCAAATTGATGTTGGTTTCTTTAAGATTATTTTAATATATAAATGAGTGCTGGGTGCAGTGGCACACACCTGTAGTTCCAGCTACACAGGAGGCTGAGGCAGGAGGATTGCTTGAGGCCAAGAATTTAAGGCTAAAGAGTACCATGATCAGGCCTGTGAAGAACCACTGCACTCCAGCCTGGGCAACGTAGTGAGACCTCATTTCTAAATTTTAAAAAATTATTTTAATATATAAATAAGCAAAAAGAAATCAGCAATTATTTGTATCATTGCCAAAAATTGACTACCGCTAACATGTTTGATTCTCTTTTTTATTCTTTTCTTTCTAAAAATTCAATTAATATGGAAAGGTTAGAAAATGTTTTAAATTTTAAAGTAGCCCAAATCCCTCTATCCTGGAATTCTATTCTTTATTAAGGATAGCACAGTAAAAACTCTTTGTTATCCAAGGCATCTTTTTAAAATGCAAGTATGGAACTAAAGAAATAGAAACATATTTTTTAAAAATGAGTTCAGGCTGGGCATGGTGGCTTCAACCTGTAATCCTAGCACTTTGGGATGCTGAGGTGGGCAGATCACTTGAGGTCAGGAGTTTGAAACCAGCCCAGCCAACATGGTGAAACCCTGTCTCTACTAAAAATACAAAAAAAATTAGCTGGGCATGGTGGCAGGCACCTGTAATTCCAGCTACTTGGGAGACTGAGGCAGAAGAACTGCTTGAACCCCGGAGACAGAAGTTGCAGTAAGCCGAGATCGCACCACTGCACTCCAGCCTGGGTGACAGAGTGAGTGTCAAAAAAAAAAAAAAAAAATCCTCAAACTATGTGAGGGTAGGACGGGGAGATGAAGAGAGGTTGATGAGTGAGTACAAACTTACAGTTAGATAAGAAACAGAAGAAATAAGTTCTAATGCTAGATAGCAGGCAGGGTAGGGGAACTATAGTTAGCATCAATATATTGTATATTTCCAAGTAGCTGGAAGAGAGGACTTGAAATGGAACCAGCACATAGGAATGATCAATATTCATGGTGATAGCTACCCTTATTGCCCTGAATTGCTCATTACACATTCTACGCATGTAAAAAATACTCATAGGTACGCCCATAAATATGGAAAATACTATACATCAATAACCTATATATCAATAACAGAAAAAAAAAACTAAAAAAAAAATAGGAGGGTACAGTTACTACGTTTCTATTTAAGACACTGGTACTCCTACAATTTCTACAATCTTCCTTCCCCCACTTCTTGATTTGTGTTGCATTATTGGTATTTTGTTTGTTTGTTGTTTGCTTGTTTGTTTGTTTTGAGATGGAGTCTCGCTCTGTCATCTAGGCTGGAGTGCATTGGCACCATCTCGGCTCACTGCAACCCCTGCCTGCCAGGTTCAAGTGATTCTCCTGTCTCAGCCTCCCGAGTAGCTGAAATTACAGGTGCCCACCACCATGCCAGGCTAATTTTTGTATATTTAGTAGATGCAGGGTTTCACCATGTTGGCCAAGCTGGTCTCGAACTCCTGGCCTCAAGTGATCCACCCACCTCAGCCTCCCAAGGTGCTGGGATTAGTGGTGTGAGCCATCACGCCCAGCCTGTTTTATATGTTTAACATTGCAGTCTAATTTCTGTTAACATAATTCCCGTGGTTGCCTGGAATCTGGTTTTGGCTCTATATTCAAATGTATTTCATGCTTATATGAGGTTTTTTTTTTTTGTCATGGAATATCCATTCCAGAGTTCTTTGTTTTGATTTATCTCCATGAGGAATTTTGTTATCAGTACTTTTTTCAGAAGTGCTTATGTGTCTGTATTCTTTGATTTATTTCATGTGTTTGAGTTATTTTCATGTCTGTAGCTTTTTGCTTGAAGGCTTCTTAGAGAATGTCATGCTCACGGTCACACATACTTTCCCTTAGAACTTTGATGATGTTCCCCCTTTGCCTTTTTCTGGCATTGAATGATCTTGTGGAAAAGCCTGGGGCAGCCTTATTTACTGCTATTGACTGTATGCTGGGGGAAAAAAATCTCTCTTTATCTGTGTTCATATAGTGGATTAGCTTAGCTAGACTGGATCTTGATGTTCAGTGATCTGGGCGATTGAGATTGTGTATATAAAAAATTGATGTTCATAAAATGCTCAGCACAGAACCCAGTATGGGGTCAACAAATTATGGCCTACAGGCCAAATCCAGCTCACAAACTACAAATAAAGTTTTACTAGCACACAAACATATTAGTTTATGTATTATCTGTGGCTGCTTTCCTGCCTCAATGGCAGGGCTGAATAGCTGTGACAGAGACCATACGGTCTGCAAGTCCTAAAATATTTACTATCTGTCCTTTTACAGAAAATGTTTATCAACCCTATTCCCCAACACACATGCTCACTCTCTCCTATAGAATCAGGAAAAACTGGCTATTGAAAGTGACTTTACATCTCACTTTCTAGTCTAACATGTTGTTTTCTGCAAAAGCAGTTTCCATAAAATCTAGATATGGGCTCCACCAACCCTAATCACTTCCAAAGAGAAGTTCACCTGCATTATGTAGTGTCCATATGATATGGTATTATCTTTTGAAGACAAGCTCACATCTGTGTCCAGAGACCCATCCACAATTGAGGCATAATGATGTTTCAATTTAAAGCTATATTCAGAAACTTTCCCTATTACCGCCACATGGTCAGATGGCCCATGCCTAATTGCAAATAACCAATCAATATCAACAACATGGTTGTGGCACTTCAAAAGTGGGAGAAGAGAAGGAAAAAAAAGTGATTTTTTTTTTTTTTTAGTAAAACCCAAGAAAATGCAATGATAAGTCTATAAAAGGCGATTTTGAAATGGTCCATATTTTAAGAGTTTCAGTGCTGCTGCAATGACTTTAAAATGCTCTTGAGCTGGACTCATCGGGTCCTTCCTCTTGGGGAATGGGCAGCTTTCTACATAAGGAATACCCGTAGAGATTATTTCTGGCTCTGTGAATTGCCATTCTGTATTCACTATCTCTCATGTACCCATTTGGGAAGAGTGATGAGGGTGGTGAGATAGGAGAAAGAATTAAGTGCTTTCTAGTCACTGGGAATGTTGAGAATAGATATTTAGCAGATGGTGAGATAAGGAATCTCCACACTTTATGTGTGTGTACATGGAAGATATTATCAATATATCAGCCTTTCAGATAGCCACTTGCCTTAGGTCAGTAAAAATTAGAGGCAGACATTTTATTTAACTCTGCATTATCTCCTCTTTGCAATTGAAGTAGACATAGGCTAGTTACAAAATATTATCTTGGGGTGGGTACATACTTGTAATTTATATAAAAGGCTGAAATACACCTCATTCTATTTCCTTGCCCAAATATGGGGTAAGCATTTATAAACTTCCTACAAAATATTACCGCCTCAGAGTCAGCAGACCTAGAATATGTGAACTTGGCCAAGTTTCTTAACCTGCTCTGTCTAGTTTTCTGACCTTTAACAAGAGCTAACCTTTGTCAAGCACTGACTGTGTGCCAGGAATGGCTATAAATGTTTTCCATGCATTTTCTCATTCAATTCCCACAACTGCTTAAGGTTCATATTTTATATATATATGTTATATATTATATATATTTATATAATATATATTATTATTTATATATTATATATAATATATAATATTATATAATATATTATATAAATATATAATAATATACAATATATAATATATATTTATATAATATATAATATTATATAATATATTATATAATATATAATAATATACAATATATAATATATATTTATATAATATATAATATTATATAATATATTATATAATATATAATAATATACAATATATAATATATATTTATATAATATATAATATTATATAATATATTATATAATATATAATAATATACAATATATAATATATATTTATATAATATATAATATATAATATATATTTATATAATATATAATATATAATATATATTTATATAATATATAATATATAATATATATTTATATAATATATAATATATTTTATATATTTATATAATATATAATATATAATATATATTTATATAATATATAATATATAATATATATTTATATAATATATAATATATTATATATATTATATAATATAGAATATATTATATATTATATAATATATAATATATTATATATTATATAAATATATAATATATTATATATATTTATATAATATATATAATAATATATTATATATTTATATAATATATAATAATATATTATATATTTATATAATATATATAATAATATATTATATATTTATATAATATATATAATAATATATAATATATATGTGGGGTTTTTTGTTTTTTCGGTTTTTTGGTTTTTTTTGTATTTTTGTTTTTTTGTTTTTTTTTTTGAGATGGAGTCGTGCTCTGTCACCCAGGCTGGAGTGCAGTGGTGCAGTCTTGGCTCACTGCAACCTCCTTCTCCCAGGTTCAATGCATTCTTCTGCCTCAGCCTCCCAAGTAGCTGGGATTACAGGCAACCGCCATCACACCCAGCTAATTTTTGTATTTTTAGTAGAGATGGGGTTTCACCATGTTGACCAGGATGGTCTCGAACTCCTGACCTCAAGTGATCTGCCCACCTGAGCCTCCCAAAGTGCTGGGATTACAGGCATGAGCCACTGCTCCTGGCCAGGTCCATACTATATTATGATGCCCCTTTGCATAAGGAAACTGAGGGATAAAGTGGTTCAAGCCATTTTAAGAGGTAAAGCTAGATTTGAACTTGGCAGTCTGGCTCCAAAGTTTGTTCTGCCTCTTACTAGTAATAAGATTGTTAAAAATATAAAAAGAAAAATTCAAGAATATATTTTTTATTATGTTCTTTATATATAGTAAGCATGCAACAAATGTTAATAATCTATATGATAGTGATGATGACTGTGATGAAAAGAATAATAAAAAAAAGGGTGACTATGCTAGGTGCAGTGCCTCATGCCTGTAATCCCAGCACTTTGGGAGCTGGAGGTGTTGGGTCACTTGAAGACAGGAGTTCGAGAACAGCCTGGCCAACATGGCGAAACCCTGTCTCTACTAAAAATACAAAAACTAGCAGGGCATGATGGCATGCGCCTGTAGTCCCAGCTACTCGGGAGGTTGAGGCACAAGAATCATTTGAACCCAGGAGGCGGAGGTTGCATTGAGCCGAGATCACGCCACTGCACTCCAGCCTGAGTGACAAAGCAAGACTCCATCTCAAATATATATATATTTTATATATATATAAAATTATAATTATATATAAAATTAAAAATATATATATAATTTTATATATATATAAAATTAAAAATTTTAAAAAGGGCGATTTAGAAGATACATTATTATAATCCTTGAAAGGGCTTCTGGCCCCAAGCAAACCACTCTCCTACTGGAGAGAGGGATTTCTTAATTTGTGCATAGATCTGACTTGGGACAAAGATTATCTGCTCATACCACAGTGTTGATGAAGTTCAAAGTAGCTGAGGCTACTATCACATCATAGTTCTGGTTTTTGGTCTTTGACTGCTGGGCTTGTGTTCAGCCTTTGTCTTTTGCCAATCTCAAAATCAGGGATGATTCTCATGTATTCAGGTGGACTCCTGTCTTGGCCCTAGCAGGCAAATGGTGAAAAAGAGCCCTGGGAGAGAAACCAGAATCTGTGAGTTGAAGAGGGGGAGGCAGGGAGAGCCAGTAAAGAGAAGAGGTGAGATCCAGGCAGTGACAAAGAAAGGCTTTGGCAGGAACTGTGAGTCAGAGGAGATGAAAGTTGGGATAGGGCACATAGCAAAGGAGATCGCCATACTTCTGAAGAGTAGGAAAAGACCAGAAGAATCGAAACCAGGACTTGAACAGATATTTGTACACTCATGTTCACAGCAGGATTACTCACAAAAGCCAAGAGGTGAACACAACCCAAATGCTCATTCACAAAAGATTGAGGTCAATGCTTTTCTCACTCCCGGAGACACTGGACTCCAGGAAAGGTATTGATTGATGTGGCTGCAGTATTGCCACATCCGCAGATGAATGGATCAGCCGATGAGTGGATCAACAAGATGTTGTAGATACATAATGGAATATTATCCAGCCTTAAAAAGGAGGAAATTCTGACACATGCTACAATGAGTGAGTCTTGAGGACATTATGCTAAGTGAAATCAGCCAGATATAAAAGGGCAAATACTATGATTCCACTCATATGAGATATCCAGAGTAGTCAAAATCACAGAGACAGAAAGCAGGATGGGGGTTGCCAGGGGCTGGGGGAAGTTATTGTTTAATGTCACGGTCCCCAAACTTCCTGGCACCAGGGATTGGTTTCATAGAAGACAGCAGGGATGAGGGGATTGGGGGAGTGGCTTCGGGATGAAACTCTTCCACCTCAGATCATCAGGCATTAGTTAGAGTCTCATAAAGAGCTCACAACCTAGATCCCTCACATGCGCAGTTCACAATAGGGTTCACGCTCCTATGAGAATATGATGCTGCCACTGATCTGACAGGAGGCAGAGCTCAGGCGGTCTTGCTCACTGGCCCAGTTCCTAACAGGCCATGGACCAGTCTGTGGCCTGGGGTTTGGGGACCCCTGTTTAATGGGTACAGAGTTTCAGTTTGTGAAGATGAAAAACTCCTGCACACGGATGGTGGAGGTGACGGTTGCCCAATAATGTGAATGTACTTAATGTCACTAAACTATATATTTTAAAAAATGGTTAAAATGATAAATTTTATACTATGTATATTTTAACACATTAAAAATAATAAAGAAAATCTCACAATAAAAAAGAGAGGGTGAATATTAATGACATGACTTAACTATAGCAGTCGCTATTTAATGCACATCTATTACATAGATTTATGTTTATATATTCAGTAGTGGTGGCTGGGGTGAAGAGGAAACTGGCTAAATGTATAGAATTTCCATTTTTGCCAACTGAACCAACCAATTGGTCAGAAATGGGGCCTATCATTTATTCCAGGGAACTACCACAAAATAACTCCAGCCGGAGTTATTTTAATTGACTGTTGAGCACCATTTCTCAATGGTGCTCATAAAAGTCAATTGGTGGGCAGCCCTGCCTTCCCACCAGCCACACTCCAGAAGGGATCATGGTGGCCAGGGGACACCTGCTGTAGGGTCATCACCAGGATTCTTGATGACTGGAGCTGGTGCGATTAGATCAGCAGGGAAGTAGGTCAGTGGAGAAGCCACTTACTGGCTTGCAGAGACTTCAGCTGGGGTGCAGAAGAGCAGGCAGTGCTGCCAGCTGTGTATCAGGACACAAGTGCCTTCTTATGCACCAGTAAAAGTTGTGAGTATCACAAAAGTTGCCTAGAAACCAAATCACAAGACTTCCAGTGACTCTGGCAGGCTCCCTAGTGTTGACAAATCAGGGCATCACAGGACTCTAGTTTCCCTACAATTAAGCAGATAATTAAGAAATAAGAACATATTTTTCTGATATAAATTGATAGATTCTAGTTGGTTATGTTAGCATCAGAAATAAATTGAGCAGTAATCTGCAAAGGATGTTATTGCATTATAAAAATAAAGATCTGTCTCCACAACCAATCAATTCAGCAGATATATACCAACAATCAAATTGTTAAAAATGACTTCTATAAATTACCCAGGGTTCTGTCTAATGGTGCCAGAAGCAGCTGTGATACAATTTAGGGCTGATATAACCATATATCGAGAGTGCTTTTTCATTCTGATACTTTCCGTTCCCTTCAAAGCAGTTTTAGTAGAGCCCACAGCTTTGTTTAGTGCACTCATGTGAAAACAAAGTGTATTTCACTCCATGGGTTAGCAAAGTCATTTTGGCAAGAATATATGCATTTAATATGGGAAGAATAATTCAATTTTCTTTCTATTATTTCAGCTACAAGGTTGCAATATACTTAATTCTTCATTAAGCCCTCTGGCTTGCAAGGAAGTTGCTGTTCTTTATGAGCTGCCGTACTTCTTTCAAATGAAGGTGGAAAAGACCCACTAAGGGAGAGTTATAATCATGTATTTTTCAGTCTTGTCTAACAGCCATTTCAATGAAATCAGAATGATTTAGTACATTTTCTTAATACCTGCAGCATTTGAAAATTCAGTCTGTCCAAACTTTGATTGTCTGTTAATGCCTAATCACCAAGCTGCACCAGGATCTGTCGGTGGCCTTTTTTTTTTTTTTTGTTCCTTTGCATATTCATGTCAGCTGAAAAAGCAGTTAAATGCTGGCTGAACTGAAAGCAATTTTCCCACTTGGGAGCCCTGACACAACAGGAATCCATCTTTAATATAACAGTTCCAAACTTAGTTCTTCCACAGAGGTTTTGTCTAGTAAGCTTAGATGATGCCCTAGCTGAGACATGGTTTACTCACCAGACACAATTAACAATGACAGCAAAAACATGAACAGTAGCCACTGGACTCCCACTGGGTATTAAGTTCTTTCCTCGGAATGTGAGACACCAGGAGACACATTAAGACAAAGAAACATGGTCCCTGCCCTCAAATAACTTACAATATAGTAAGAAAGTGGCTAAAAATTTGAATGGTTTGAGAATAACTAAGTGGATACAAATTAGGGTCAGTCTCGGGAATGGATCTGCTTTTGGAAAAAAGGTTCCTATTTCTCTGCTAGATAGAGGTGGACAGGCTCTGCACAGGACATTGTGGAAGGTACAGAAGGATCTAACAACCTGGTTGAAGAAAAAATTTCAAATAATGGCTGATAGCATAAGGTGAGAGAAAGAAAGAAATTTAGGGGCAGGGGAAGGAGAGCATAGTTTGAGGGGTGCTGGAGTCAGGGACAGGTTTAGAGAGGCATGAGTGGGACATACTAAACTTAACATAGAAATGGTGCTCAATAGTCAATTAAAATCTGAGTCTGGAACTCAGGAGAAAAGTCAAGAATAAAGATAAAGATGTAGGCCAGGCATGGTGGCTCACGCCTGTAATCCCAGCACTTTGGGAGGTTGAGGTGGGTGGATCACCTGAGTTCAGGAGTTTGAGAGCAGCCTGGCCAGTATGGTGAAACCCAGTCTCTACTGAAAATACAAAAAATTAGCCGGGCAAGATGGTGGGCGCCTGTAATCCCAGCTACTCAGGAGGCTGAAGCAGGAGAATCGCTTGAACCCAGGAGGCGGAGGTTGCAGTGAGCCGAGATTGCTCCACTGCACTCCAGCCTGAGTGACAGAGCGAGACTCCATCTCAAAAAAAAAAAAAAAGATAGAGACGTAGAGGATTTTCTTTTTTTGGAGGACTGGTCAGATATGTTGTAGAATGTCCTGTTTTTTAATACCTGTTTTAATACCTGGAGCACTTGAAAATTCAGTCTGTCCAAACTGTGATTGTCCATTAATGCCTAATCACCAAGCCACGCCAGGATCTGTCGGTGGCCTTTTTTTCCTTTGCATATTCATGTCAGCTGAAAAAGCAGTTAAATACTGGCTAAACTGGAAGCAATTTTCCCACTTGGGAGCCCTGGCACAACAGGAATCCATCTTCAATATAACAGTTTCAAACTTAGTTCCTCTACAACAGATCTGTTGTAGAAGAATCCTGTTTTTGTTTTTTTTTTTTAATTGATGCTTAATAGTTGGACATATTTATGGGGTACATGTGTTTTTTTGGTACATGTATACAATGTATACATTACAGCAGGATAATTGGGATATCTATCACTAGAAGTCCTATTTATGACTCTCAAAAATAGTTAATTTCTTGCCTGATAGATACTCATTCTGAAATTCGCAATGGACACTCCCCATCCTTCGGTATAATGTTTGGATAGAAACATTTTGATAACTCCTAATTGGTCCTTGTACTAGAGATTTTCTGGTTGCACCTCCAGATCCTCTCTCCATTCTTCCCCTTCCTGCTTTTGCCCTGGGAGGCTGAGCTCTGTGAATGGCATCACCTTGCCCACTGGCTGCTAAATGGTTTGGCCAACGGGAGACACAAATAAGAGATAACAGCCCGGAGGGGAGTGAGGTCAAGGTGCACATTTATCGTGAATCCCTCTTTGCCTGGTCATGATGAATTCGCTGCTTCTCTGTACAGCCACTTGCTTCAGGTTGCAGTCAACACTCTCCCTACTTGCCAGTCTGGCCTAGAGTTAGTGACAGCTCCTGCCGTTGTTAGCCTGTGGGAACTGACACTATCCCTTGTGAGTTTCTCTAAACGCTGCCTATTCTTTTTAAACAGTGCTTTTGGTAAGCTTCATTAGCTTAACTTAATGAGACTCTTCTCAATTACCTAGTTTGAATCCACTATGTCTTTTCTGACATGACTCTGAAAGAGTCTTCTGCAAATACTGATTGATTGATTGATTGACGATATTATCCGATCTTGGTTCTAATATATCTTCCTTTAAAAAGTTCTACAACATAGTAATCACACTTGGGCTGATCTGTTTTCATGAAAGAAAGTACTTAAGATAGTTTTCTCTAATTTAAATATTAATAGGAAGATGATTAAATAAATTATGATCCATCTCTCTATATGATACTGAAATTTTTTTTTTGAAAATTTGTCATTTTCTTTATCATTGGAGGGGAGGGAAAGAAAGCAAGCAGAGGTGGGGATATGGTTACACTATTTAAGAGCTGAATACAAAGACAATGAGTCTTTCATAGTCTCAACAAATCCACAATGAATAACTGTGGATTATCTCATTTATAATTCACATTGGATAAAAAAAAATTGGTTCCCCTCTGTGTATATCAATTTAATTCAAACCTTATCTTCAGAATACAAAGATGAATACTACAAGATAAACTAACTGCAATAGGTATTTTCTAAGTAGAAGAGCAAACACCAAAGGGAATCCCTCTTTCCAATGTCTTCTGATATGGCAAGATTTTGCCAGAATGGAAGTCTAACACTTAAATAAGCATTCTCTTGGCCAAGTAAGAAACTACAGTTGTTGTGGGTATTACCCTACAATTACCATATGTATTACATATTAAATTAAACTCAGCATTAAATATGCTAGTATAATTATGCTGTTAATGATGATAGCAGTGATGATGCTGGTGGAAAAAGCCTGTCTTTAGCTCAAGAAAAGTAAGGGAGAAAAACGTAACAAGCAGAAAGCAAACACAGAGTTGGGCAATTTTTGACTAGGAAAGAGAATTTTAAGCATAGAAATAGAAAAAGAAAAGTACTCCCTTATTTCCCGTACATGGAAATAATATGAAACACTTATTAGATATACTGGACAACAAGAGAACTAAGTACTCCAACTCTACTGCAGCATTACAAAAAAATCATCCCTTCACCACAGTGTAAGATTTAAGGGCAACCTGCCCAAGGATGCATGTTATATCAAACACAGCAAGATTGCTGCTGCCCTGCCAAGCACTTCCAATCCCTACCCAGGTCCTACTGAAATACGGGTGGTCCCAATTAGTTTTATTGAAATAAATCTTTAAAGAAAAAGATAAAGCATTTAAAAGGACAAGTCAAAATGCATCAGGAACCAGATATCCAACACAAACTTTATCCTCAAATGAGTTATGTTTACCTCGCACTAATAACTTTTATTTCACTCAAATTAAAGCAGTAATCTTCCATACGTAAGTATATTCCCTGCCCAATAATTCAAAGAAAAAAAATCCAAAATGATTAGTAAAGAAAAATATAAGAATTAATAGACCCTTTAAATTTGTTTTAAATATTTTGAAGATGTAAAAAGTGTTTGAAGTTTGTAATTCCTAGTAGGAAAACATTATCTGAATGAATACCCTAATGGCAAACCACTATAAAATGCTTCAGCTGCATTTGGGGGAGAGGGGTAGGGATTAACTTCAAAGCACCCCAGTTCTCTTGATGAGAAGGTTAGAGGCACACTGGTTTGTATTATTGTGACATCCATAAGGTGATCTAGGTTGCTTTTCCTTCAGCAAGGGCTTTATTTATCAGAAGGGCATTACGCTTGACCTCCAAATTTGGCTGACAATTTACTGATGAGATTCATAACCTTCGGGTTGCTCTGGTATTTTGACATATTTGCTGGGTTCTGAGCCACATCCTGGAAGGCCACCATAACTTCTGGATCCTGCATGGCTGCAAGAACCTCTGGATCACTAAGAATTTCATTGAGTCCAGGCATTCCGGCCATTCCAGGCATGCCCCCTCCCATTCCAGGCATTCCTCCGGGAAAATTACCAGGCACTCCCCAAGGAAGGCCACCTGGAAAAGAGCCATACTGAGCTCCTGACTGTCGTCTGGCTTCTTCCTCCCTCTGGGCTCTCTCATGCTCTTCTCGAGCCTTCTTAACTCGTTCTATTCTTTCTTTGATCTCTCGCTCTTCACATTTTCGCTCATACTTTATCCGACGTTCTGCAATTTTCTGTGCCCTAAGTTGAACTTCTTTCAGCATTGCACTAGCATCTTCATCAAAATCCAATTTACAGGCAAGGGCAAGATCATGGGCTGCTTCTTCCCAGTGGCCTAGAAGTTTGTGTGCTTTCCCCTGCCACTTGTAAGGCTGAGCTGAATCAGGATTTATTTCAATGGCTCTGTCACAGTCTCGGACGGCAGCATTTGACTTCTGTAATTTGACGAAGACACTGGCCCTCTTGGCATACAAAATGGCCAAGCGAGGATTCAGGTTGATGGTATCTGTGAATAAGTCAATGGCTTTCTGGAGTTCACCATCATTTAGGGCTTCAATAGCAGCCACTTTTTTATCATTTGCCTGATCCATCATCTCCTCTGTTATCTGCACATTTTCATCTCCCATTTCTTGAGGAGCATCAGTGTCTGGTTCAATCATACCTTCTTTATCAATTTCTAGATCACTTTCCTCACTTGACGGTTCGTCTGCCTTTAAGTCTTCCTCCACCTTCTTACTATCAGGTTCTTCTTCCTTGGTATTTTCTTCTGATTTAGCTTTCTGAGTAGCAGGTGGTACTTTACCTCCCATGCTCTCCACCCACTCCCTTAGAAGCGCATTTCCTCGGTGTGCAGAATGCTTGGATCCTGCTTACACATTTTCACAAAGGCCTGAAGCTCATTCACTTTGCGGGGGTCCATGGTAGGGAGGTGATGGGCGAAGCTGGGGGGCTGCGGCCCGCTTCTAGGCCCAGGCGCTGGCTCGGCGTGACTGTGCAGAAGGGGCTGAAATTTTTTTTTAAATGAGACAATTGGCCAGGCACGGTGGCTCATGCTTGTAATCCCAGCACTTTGGGAGGCCGAGGTGGGTGGATCACCTGAGGTCAGGAGTTCGAGACCTGCCTGGCCAACATGGTGAAACCCCGTCTCCACTAAAAATACAAAAAAGTAGCTGGGTGTGGTGGCAGGCCTCTGTAATCTCAGCTACTCAGGAGGCTGAGGCAGAAGAATCTCTTGAACCCGGGAGATGGAGGTTGCAGTGAGCTGAGATCACGCCACTGCACTCCAGCCTGGGCAACAAGAACTAAACTCTTTCTCAAAAAAAAAAAAAAAAAAAGAGAGAGAGACAATCTTACAGGTATGGACATAGAAATATCTTTAAGACATATTAAATGAAAAAAAAAGTGACAGAAGAATAGGCTCAGTATAACCCCATTTATGAAAACAACATTAAACAAAATAAAACTATGCATTTTATATAAACTCTTATGAACACAAGGGCCTTCAGACTCTAGTCCTACACTTTTCCCTTGCCTCACCCCCTCCGATATTCCCGCCTCGACGTTGCACTTCAGGTCAGCAACTACATTATGCACTTGCTGAATTAGAGTGGGTACTCAATGCTTGTGGGATAAATGAATGAATTACAATTTTCAAACATGTCCTTTACTTTCAAGACTCCCTCTTAGTGTTTGTCCCTACTGTTCCATCAGCTTAAAATGCTGTTAACCTGTCCCTCAGCAATTGTGATTTAGTTAGTCGTCCTCTAGCATCCACTAAATTCCACTTTATTTGCAAAGTCTTCCCAAACCCCTTAAACTAGAATTTTCTGGCCCTCCTCTGCTTTTCTAGAGCAATTTATAACTTCACCTGAGCACTCAGAACACCTTGCTTTGCAATCAAATCCAGTTTCCCCTATAAGATTCTAAGATCCTGGGGGAGCTTTGGCAATTTTGTATTCCCCATACTCAGCATAATATCTCACACACAGTAGTCACTTGGTGTGTTACCTTTAATTAAATCTAATTGACTGTTAGGGTCCCAGGGACCAGGTACACCAGACCAGGTAGAGTAGAATAGGTACAATGCCTATTGTAGGTTATTAATTGAATGTCTCCAAACAAAGTAAATTGATTAATTTAATCATGATTGAGTGCCATCCTACTTTAAATAATTTACTCTAAAACTTCAGGCAATTTAAATCTAAGATGGAAAGCAGGTGGAGAGTGTAAGAGCCTATATAAGACAAATTTTTCTTTGTTGAATATCAAAGGGCTTCAAGGAATGATCTGGCCTGCCAATGCGGGAATGGGCAAGAGAGAAGTACACAGTTGAACAAACTTCTCTCTCTTCTCTTCCGAGGAACAAGCATATTTTCCCATCAACTTTAGTAGCAGTTGCCCCCTGTGGATTTCCCAATGAATCAGAAGCTGCCTCCGCACAGACTCCTAATCCACAACTTGTATTTCTCAAATCTAATTTATTAAAAACTCATTTATTTTCGACAACACCAGATTTCTGATTAACTCCCAGCACCATGGGTTATTTAATGCAGTGGGTTTCATTGTCATTTCTGATTTCCCTAAGTGCTTGATTGATAGAAGCTATCATGGGCTTAGTCTGTCAGTGTATTGTTCCTTTGTCAAGTGACAACAAAAAACTTTATTAATGAAATTGCTAGTGTCTCCTAAATAAGGTAGAAACCCAGTATGGCATTGGAAACCCACAGGTGTTAGGCTTTCACTGGAGCAACTAAAAATCATGCCTGGAAGCTTCACTGAGATACAAGGCAGATATCCCTACCTATGATCCACCTGGAAAAAGTCTGGCAGAGTCCACAGTTGTTTTCTCATTTGGTGTCAAGGAAGAAAGAGGTGTATTTTCATTTTGCCTTTTGATAAGGGTGATAAAATGCACTGAGGTAGGTTCAGAATGATAAATCAACTTTAAATGCGAACAGCCTTATCTTTTGTTTGTTTTTATAATTTTTCAGACCCATTTACATCTTTGAGGAGAGTAACCCTTAGAATACAAGATAGAGTTGTTAAGCCTCTAAAATAAAATATGATGGGGAGCAGTGGCTCATGCCTGCAATCCCAGCACTTTGGGAGGCTGAGATGGGAGGATCTCTTGAGCCCAAAAGTTCGGGACCAACCTGGGCAACATAATGAGACTTCATCTCTAAAACAGTAATAATAAATTAAAATAAAATAAAATAAAATAAAAGCAAGAGCTGTTGCCATGCTGTTTGTGTAACTAATCCCTTAACCTGCCTTCTGGACTGAGATTGCTTCCTCAACCCAACTGTAGACTTGAACTACCCACAGATGTGAATCAGGTGGAAAAGCTGCCACAAAAATGTCAGTAAAGGGGAAAGAAGCAGGAGCAGGTCTCTCACATATTAGCAAAATATCTTCACAATTTAGTGTTCTCAGTTTGCTGAAATATAGCAGATCTCCCTTATATACCTTCCACTGGTGTCTTTGGTGCTTTATCTTCCTAGCTAGACAAGGACCCTGGATGGAGGAGAATTGGTCATTCAGTGGAAAGTCCAATCGCCTCCCATTTCTCAAACATGAGAACAGATAACTTCCTAATCAGTTCTTCCCTTCTGAACATCTCCTTCCACAACCCTCTGTGACTGTAGCCCAGAGATTTGGATTAATTTTTCCCTTTAGCGTTGCGTCTGACAGCTGAGATGTTGTGATGTTTATGAACTGTTCAGTCAAAGAGATTATATAGTACCTTGAACAGCTTAGAGGACACATACTGTGTAAATCTAAGCACTAAGAAGTCAGGAACCTGAGAAGAAAGCATAATTCAGGATAAGTCTCCCAATACCTTCCCATCTCCTCTACTTGTCTCCCTGGGTGAAAACTCTAAGAGGGCAAACTAGAGAATAAGGCACAGAATCCAGAGTTCTTGAGATTTCATTTCCCTGGGCCCTTTTATTGAATATGAACAAGCCCACTCATGGGCAGTCTCTTACATATAAATACCACTTTTCTGAAAGGTGAGCCCTTTGAGATATTTCCCAAGAGGTATCTACAGTAATTTATCTACTAACATTTGTATGCAAAGACGTGTATTTACTGAACGACTACATTTAGGATTAATGGGATCTTAGCACCGTTTACAAAAGCTGTACTTAAAATTATGCTACCCCCATTTTTCCCTAAGATTGATGAAATTTAAAAGCTAATAATTAAGATGGTTAAGACATGGGGAGTGCATGCTTTTTTACATTGTTATACATAAGTTGGTGCAAACTCTATGGAGAGCAGTATGAGAACATTTGTCAAAATTAAGATGTGCAAGCTGGGCACGGTGGCTCATGCCTGTAATCCTAGCACTTTGGGAAGCCAAGCTCGGTGGATCACCTGAGGTCAGGAATTCGAGACCAGCCTGGTAACATAGTGAAATCCTGTCTCAACTAAAAATATAAAAATCAGCCAGGTTTTGTGGTGGGTGCCTGTAATCCTAGCTGCTTAGAAGGCTGAGGTAGGATAATCTCTTGAATCTGGGAGGCAGAGGTTGCAGTAAGCGAAGATCGTGCTGCTGCACTCCAGCCTGGGTGACAGAGTGAGACTCCATCTCAAAATAAGATAAGATAAGATAAGATAAGATAACATAAAATAAAATAAAATAAAATAAAATAAAATATAAAATAAATAAAATGTGCAATCAGAGATTTTTCCATTTTAAGATGGTAGTGAAAAGATTTTTTTCTGCCCCTGCTCCTTTTAGGAAATTACCCCAAACCAACAAGGGTGATGAGAAAAAAACCTGCAAATTTCATAATCCATGAAATTAGGAAATACTTATATGAAAATGAATGAAAGTGTTTAAAAAATGATGTAGCAGAGTGGAGGTAGCCTGTATTGTTAATTAGTGACAGGATTTTTCTTTTTCTTTTTTTTGAGACAGAGTCTCATTCTGTCACCTAGGCTGGATTGCAGTGGCACAATCACAGCTCACTGCAGCCTTGACCTCCCAGGCTCAGGTGATCCTCCCACTTCTGTCTCCCAGGAGGCTGGGACTACAGGCACATGCCACCATGCCTGGCTAATTTTTGTATTTTTTTGTAGAGACAGGGTTACACGAGTTGCCCAGGCTGGTCTTAGACTCCTGGGCTCAAGTGATCCACCTGCATCGGCCTCCCAAAATACTGGAATTATAAGCATGAGCTACTGCATCCAACCAATGACAGGATTTGGGGGGTTTTTTTGAGACGGAATCTTGCTCTTTTCCCTAGGCTGGAGTGCAGTAGCACAATTTCGGCTTACTGCCACCTCTACCTCCCAGATTCAAGCAATTCTTCTACCTCAGCCTCCCAAGTAGCTGGGATTACAGGTGCAAGCCACCATGCCCGGCTAATTTTTGTATTTTTAGAAGAGACACGGTTTCACCATGTTGCCCAGGCTGGTCTCAAACTCCTGACCTCAGGTGAACCACCTGGCTCAGCCTCCCAAAGTGCTGGGATTACAGGCATAAGCCACTGTGCCCGGCCAAAGACAGGATTTTTAAGATACTAAATGCCACAGGAAGTGAGGGTTAAGAAAAGGGCTAAAAGTTGAGAGATTTATTAAAAGTCTATATGAGGAGCAGAGAATACCCCACCCTCTCCTGAGCGGCCAGGTGACAACCTCTCACATAATCCATACCAAGAAGAATTTAACCAGTGTAGCTCCAGACTCGGGAACCCCAGCCCAGTGAAAGGCAGGTAATAGGCACAAGGCTAAAAAAGATCAAGTGTAAAGTGAATAGTGAGACCCTCACTGCATGCTCAGCTTCCAGAACACTGGGAACCACCCTTATCGCCATGGCCTCCTCCTTTTCCCACCACCCTCTACCCAAAGAGAGCAAATTGTAGAATTCTCCAGAATACCTGAATATCCAAGAGAAATACCTAGAGATACAGATAGTTGTGAACTCTACCAATAAAAATCAAGCAGCCTGCTACTCCACTCATCTACAATGAAACCAACAAGCTCAACCGTACAAATGGAATTTTCAATCAGCTCTTTGATGGCTCCTTTTTAAATATGAACTGACAACCAGGGATCACTTGACATTTAAGAAAAATTTTCCAATATAAAAGACTCTAAAACACACACAAATGTGCGCATATGTATGCACACAGAGAAAAAAAGGAGCTAGGAATAAACAAAGACAAGGTAGGTAGCAAAAAAATATTTTCAAAAATGAAATCTAATTGATATTCTTAGAAATAATGAAAATATTAGCTCAATAGGAAAAGATCAGAAACTATATAAAGAATAATAAGAGAAATGGAGCTCTTAAAAATTATAGATATGAGTGCAGTGGCTCATAACTGTAATCCCAACACTTTGGGAGGTTGAGGCAGGAAGATTGCTGGAGCCCAGGAGTTCAAGACCAGCCTGGGCAACATAGGGAGACCTTATCTCTATAAAAACTTTTTAAAAGTTAGCTGGATATGGTGGTGCATGTCTCTGGTTCCAGGTTCTTGGGAGACTGAGGCAGGAGGATTGCTTGGGCCCAGGAGGTCAAGACTGCAGTGATCTGTGATTGTACCACTGCACTCCAGCCTGGGCAGCAGAACGAGACCCTGTCTCAAAAAAATTTTTTAAATATTAAAACAAAAACTTTTAAATGTTTTTTCAATAAAGGGGTAGAAGAAAGAGTTTAAGAAATCTCCCGCACCGGCCGGGTCCAAGATCCTGTAATACATGGCTCATGCCTATAATCCCAGCTCTTTAGGAGGCCAAGGCAGGGGGATCCCTAGAGCTCAGGAGTTCAAGACTAACCTGGGCAACATAGTGAGACCCCACCTCTACTTAAAAAAAAAAAAAAAAAGCCTGGCATGGTGGTGTGCACCTGTGGTCCCAGCTACTCTGGAGGCTGAGATGGGAGTATCACTTGATCCCAGGAGGCAGAGGTTGCAGTGAGATGAGATCATGCCACTGCACTCCAGCCTAGGTGACTGACAGAGTGAGACCCTGTCTCCAAAAAAAAAAAAAAAAAAAAGAAAGAAAGAAAAGAAAAGAAATCTTCCACAGAGTATAACAAAGAAAGAAGGAGATAAACCTTAGGAGAAACTTAGAGGTTCAAACCAAGAAATTCAACATCTGATTAATGAATATTCCAGAGAGAACAAGGGAAGTAAGTCATAGAGGGGAAATTATCAAAGAAATAATTCAGGAAAAGTATAGAACATGAGTCTCCAGATTAAAAGAGCCCTAAAATGTTGGTACAAAGAATAAAAAGCAACCCCACCAATGGACATCATTGTAACATTTCAATACATCAGAAAGAAAGACCTTGTGCAGATCAGAATGGCATCAGTGGTCAGAATGGAACTGGACTTCTTAAAAGCATTATTGGAAATTAAAAGATGGGTGGGAAAATGTCTTTACAATTCTAAGAAAAATCATACTCTACCTATATCGAGCCAAACTACCAACTATGAGAGTAAAATAAAGACATTTGCCTGTAGAAAAGAACCTACACATATTACTCCTCATTACGATTTTCAGGAAGCTACTATAAAATGTACTCCACAGAAAGGATTAAAACAAGAACAAAAAAAGATAGGGAGCAGCAAATTGGGGGTCAAACAGGGGAGAGAGAGATAAAGAGAATTATTAGAATGATGGTAAAGGCCAGGTAGCCCAGAGAGCACCAAGTCCAGAGAGCAACTGTCAAGTTGGAGCAAGAGAATGTGAGGTTCGAGGGGAAAGAATAAACTGATTGATTATCTGATGAGTGTTATGGCACGAAAAACAGCATAGAAAACTGGATTGAAAGGTTGTTGGAAGAAAAATTAGATATTTACCCCCCCCCCACCCAAAAAAATAAAAACAGAAAGTGAAAAATATAAGGCAATCATTAACACCAGGTGAATAAAATGTCCAAGAAAGGAAACAACCATAGTATACTACTTGGCAGATGAATGAACAAACTTTGCACAGTCATAATAATGTAATGTAAATACGAATGTACATTTAACCTTAAACTGTGGTTCAACCACACTGGGAGTCTGGAGGGAGGGGGAAGGGGTATGTAAGAAACCTAGATATTTTCACATAATATGAAATCAATAGAAAATATCAGAATGGATAAACTGAACATTAACAGTAGGAGCACATGATGTAGAAATGTGGTGAAAACCACAAGAAACAAATAAAAGGGTTGAAGGAGCTGGCATGTGGGAAATGAAGAAATAGTGGGACAGGGGACTGTGGTTTTTAGTTATAAGGTTTATAGCCCTGTTTGATTTTTAAAAATTGTCTACCTGTGATAATTTGATGAAAGCACTCGTTTAAAAATAATAACAGGATTATATGATATGATCTTTAGATGTTTTTCTTAGCTATAAAAGACACTATTGGCTCACACCTACAATCCTAGTACTTTGGGAGGCTGAGGCAAGAGGATGACTTGAGTTCAGGAGCTTGAGAACAACCTGGGCAACATGGCGAGACCCCATTTCTACTAAAAATACAAAGAAAAATTAGCTGAACATGGTGGTGCACACCTGTGGTCCTAGCTACTCAGGAGGCTGAAGTGGGAGGATTGCTTGAGCCCAGGAGGTGGAGGTTGCAGTGAGCCAAGATCACACTACTGCACTGCAACCTGAGTGACACAGCAAGACCCTGTCTCCTATAAAAAATAAAAACTTTGTTCTAAAAAAAAAGGGCACTATTGAAAATTTCAAAGGAAAGAAACCTCTTGAAATAGGAAAGTATGAAAAGTAACTAACAAGTTAAAGAAATAAATGCTTTTTTCTGCATATGCTTCTTTTTTTCTGCTCTTATGCTAATTCCATAAGCTTTGGACTAGAAAAGAAAATGTTTGTACAGTAGCTGTAGACTGGAAAAGAAAATGTCTGTGTGATTAGAACCTACATCTGAACTTGGCCTAGGTTAACTTCCTGAAGAGTAATTTGAAAGAACACAAACAGAAGAACTACTCGGCAATAAAAGGGGACACATTTCTGATACCTGCCACAACATGGATGAATCTTCAATGAATTAGGCTAAGGGAAAGAAGCCAGCTCCATAAGCCTGTATAATGAGTGATTCTATTTATATGACATTCTAGAAAAGGCAAAACTATAGGGATAGGAAACAGATCAGTGGTTGCCAGGGACTGGAGGTAGAGTATGGGGTTGACTCTGAAGGGGCTCTCGAAACATTTTTTGAGGTGATGGAATAAGTCTATTTATCAGTTGTGCTGGGGGTGGAACAACTACACATTTGTCAACTTATGGAACTGTATGCTAAAAGGGATGAATTTTATTTTATGTACATTATCTCTCAGAGAGAGAGAGAAAGGAAGGATACGGTTTCCAAAGTAGTTTTAGCTTTACAGATTGTCAAATGAAACTAAAAAATATCCACCTCCTTGGGCCTCTTCTCACTGTACTGGGTGTATCATGAAGACCCCATAAGACCTTCTTTCCCAGATGTACCAGTTGGGATAGGAAGCCCCAAAGTGTTGTGCACTAGTCTATATTAGCTTCATGATCAACACAGTTTCTCTCAGAATTTTCTAAAAGCCAAATGTTAAACAATAAAAAATCTCTATGGTAGATTTTGAAAACAGCTGTAATTATTCCTCTCCTTGAACCCACATTACTTTGCAGTATGCTTTTGCAGCTCCTTCCCTCAAGAGGAAGAGTTTAGCTCTCCACCCCTTGACTCTGGGCTGACTTTGTGAATTGTATTACCAGCCAAATATGGTGGAGGTAACTTTGTGCCAGTTCTGAGCATAGGCCTCGAGAGACCTTGTGGGCTTTCATGAGTTCACTTAGAGCCCAGACTAGCTACCATGTGAAAGATCCCAAGCTGGTCTCTATGAGAGAAGTCTGGCCCAGTCACCCTTGTCACCACAGCTAATAGCTTGCCGACTTCCAGACATGTGAGTGAGGCCATCCTATACCAGGAACCTCCAGCAAATCCACTGGCTGACCACGGACACATTAGCACCCAGTCAGGTTCAGCCAAGCTTGGCCCAGATGAGCTGAGTTATCCAGCTGATCCATAGAAACAGAAACAATAATAAATCGTTGTTGTTTTAAGTCACTAAACTTTGAAGTACTTTGTCATGCAGCAGAACCTAAATGATACAACATAAAAAAGAACACACTTTTGTGAAAACATAAAAGAGGGGGTGGGAAACAGCTCACCTAGGTGTCTTTCTACTACTGGATATTTTTGACCAGGGATAAGTCATAAAATAAATGACTTTTTAAAGTTGCATAAAATAGCATATTGCATTGTGAAAAAAAATCAGTTTTGCTTGCAGGAATTTACTCTGTAGGTATACTCACATTGGTGTGCGTATTATTAACTAAATGAGCCCTGATCAGCCTAAATAAAATTTTATTGGAACACAGCCTCAGCTATTCATCTACATATTCTCTACAACTGCTTTCACACTACTATGGCAGAGTTTAATAATCTTGACAGAGTATGTGTGGTGCACAACACCTAAAATAGTTACTATCTGGTCCTTTACAGAAAAAGTTTGCTGAGCCCCTGGTCTAAGCCAGTGGATCTGGAACTTTAGAATGCATCAGAATTACGTGAAGGACCTGTTAAGACACAGATTGCTGCATCTACATTCAGGGTTTCTGATTCAGTCAGTCTGGACAGGGCTGAAAATTTTGCTTTTCTACTTCGGTCTGGTGACCCTCAAATTGCCCTGTGGAGGCAACTGCCTGTTCTATGACCTCTGTAAGCTGGTTACACAGGCTCCTCAATCCACACCTAGGTGCGATTTAGAGAAGAGTTCAAAACGGCATTGCTGTGCCTTCCATGCGCTGAGCATTCTGCTGAGCTGTAAGGTTGAGCTCACAGCTCCCACTTTGCCTTTTAAGTGAGACATTTCATCTTTCCTCCCAGGCATTTGGAGGGAGAGCCACAGAACCTGGAAAAGAATGTGAAGAACTGGATTCAAGTTTCTACTGCACTGTGTGCTTGTGTAAGTCGGTTTACCTCTGATACTATGGAGATAATAAAATACTCTTCCAGGCCAGGCACGATGGCTCATGCCTGTAATCCCAGCACTTTGGGAGGCAGAGCCGGGTGGATCACCTGAGGTCAGACATTCGAGACCAGCCTGACCAACATGGTGAAACCTCGTCCCTACTAAAAATACAAAATTAGCTGGGCATGGTGGCACATGCCTGTAATCCCAGCTACTCAGGAGGCTGAGGTGGGAGAATCACTTGAACCAGGGAGGCAGAGGTTGTGGTGAGCTGAGATCGCGCCACTGCACTCCAGCCTGGGCAACAAGAACAAAACTCTGTCTCAAAAAAAAAAAAACAAAAAACAAAAAACAAAAAAAACTCTTCCCTACTTTCCATGGCTATTGTGAGAATTAAATATGAAATTTTATGCAAACTACTTCATCAGTGTTAACATTTCATAAAGTTAAATTATGTATTATCATTAGTCATCTATTGTATTGTTGTAACATTGCTATTATTGGTAACCCCAGGAGTTCCAAGTGGAAGTCGCTATCAGCAGAGAAAAAGGCTTTGCCCAGAAAGAATAAACATTAATGAAATCCATCCCTGATTAAAAGGAAGGCCTTTCACCCATTATGTAGCTTCAGACATTATTCTGCATTCAAAGGTAAATATTTATCTTCATCCTTGGCAGAAGAGAAGAGTGTTCAGGACGTGTGAGTGGTGTTGATGGATCCGAGTTGTCAGTCCTGGGAGCTCAAAGCAAACCCTTCCTGTATCCCCGTCCAGAGCATCTCCTCAATCTTTGAGATCCATTTTCAGCCTCCAAGGCCATGCCAGCCTCTGAGCACCTCCAGGTGCTCCAGTAATGTCTGCTGAATTGCCCCAAGAGGACTCAAGGCACCAACACCTGCCCACACAGTAATGCTCAGGAAACGCCTGCCAGCCAGCTCCAGGCTACAAAAAGTCATTAGCTGCTCATGACCCCTGGCATGGCTGCCACAGGCTGGATTGAAAGTTGATGCAGATTGTAGCAACCTGGCATTACCGTCCCCACTAGCCGCCCAGCTCCCCAGACACGCCTGAGCTGACGTTTGCTGGCTGGCTGATCTCCTGAATGTCTTTGCTGCAACCTCAGCTCCGTGCTTCTCGGGGAGGTTAGCCAGAGGTGGAGGCCTGCCTGTTTGCTTCATGTTTGCTCTTTAGCTGTTATTTCAAGGTCATCTTAACTCACTGGCAGCCAGGTCCCGGGTTACCCATCAGCCTGGCATATGCGTCTGGTGTCCTGATTTGAAGGATGGTGCCTATAACTGCTTTCCCTTGCCACACTCCCTGATTTACTAATTCCAGTGTTTGTGGCCTCCCAGCAATTCCTTATGCCCAGCTCACTCCGAACTCAGGTGAACCTCCATGAGAGCTCTGGGCTGGTGCCAAGAAATTCAAATCCCAACAACACATGACAAGAAGGCTCAGAGCCCACCAGGGATGTTAGGTAGCCTTAAGGGAATAGCTGTTGTCTAGTCCACAGGGAGGTGGAGGCTCCTGATCCAGCCTTCTTAGGAAGTTCTGTGCCTCCAAAAGTTAGACTGCATATGGCTTCACCCTTAGAGGCACTAACAAGTTTGTACTGATGATGCCAGAGCACTCAGTCAGCTTCTGATTGATAGTGTGTGATCTTCCCTTGGAATGAGGGAGTCAGAGGGCTGGATCTGGTCTTTCTTCTGCCACCAGTTTACTCTGGGGTCTCCCATAAGTCACATCACCTCTCTAGATCTTGGTTGCTTTCTCTAAAAAAAATGAAGGAGGAATTTGCATTAAGATTTCTAAGACTTCTTTGAGTGCCAAGGTTTTATGATTCCCTTGAACTCTAGGGATGCCATTTCTACCCCCTCCCCCAAATATATACACACTCATAAAGAATGCAAACAATTTTTAATATGAATACAAGCAAAATGTAATAAAGAAGGCAAATTTGCTGCCCCAAATTTGCATAATGTATTCTCAAGCCAAGCAGAAATGGCATTTGAGTCGTGTGCTGTTTTGAATTATCTGCACCACCGCACCACTGCATTTGTGCAGATAATTGGAAGGTGGCTATATATGGGGCAGATATACAGTTGTCCCATATGGGTCACATCACAATAGCATTTCTCAGAGTTGGGGTTAATGTGATTAACTCAGTTGGTGGAGTCCAAGGAAGACCATGAGTCAGATCTCTGCAGTTTTACATACAGAAAATTCTCTTTTCAGATGTCCATAAGTATATCCCTGATTATAAAACAAATAAAGAGGGTAAGAAAATGCATGTGTTAACTAAATTCTGAATCAGTAGACTCTTGCATCCATAAATTTTGGTTTGTGATCAGAGCGACTCCAAAGGCAGGTAACATAATTTGCCACTTTATTGAGGCATGAGCTTGAATCACCTGCGGTAGGTGACAGGTGACAAGAAAAAGAGTTACAGATGGTGATGACACCAACCCAGTCTCAAGACAGCCATGCAGCAACTCAGCCTTGTCCTCATAGACAGCAACACATGCAAACACTGTAAAGAAGTGTTTCACTTGGACACTTTAATAAAGCTTAAAAGGATATAAGCTTGTCTATAAAGATATGCAAAGGAAATATGTCATTTGGAATGCAACTCTGAAGAAAGCTTGGATTCTGTACAAAAGCTCCCATTCACTTGAATTCAGAAATGTGAACAGGTTCTCATGGTGAAGGTCTCAGGGACTACAGAGGTAGACACAAGAAGCTGTCTTCGGAGCTTGAAAGGGGTGGTTTTAGGACAAATACAACAAATTACTACTCAACAAAGCAGGTAGTAAAGAAATGAAACATGTTGCTCCTGCAGGCAATACAGGCTGAAAATAGAAATAGGTTCAAAAATTGCTTTGGATAAATTCAAGACCTATAAATCTACAACAGAGGTTTCCTTTGTAATAGGAAAGCTAGGTCTACTTGACACTTGACAGAATAGCTGTGCTTGATACAAATCGTCCTTTTTGCCACTCTCAGAACCACAGCTGTTACTACTGCCCTCTGCTTTTTGAGTGCAAGGGACTGTACGTGCATTCTCTTGTTTAATCCTCACAGGTACACTGTATCAGGTATTATGGTTCCCATTTCAGAAAAGAGGAAACTGAGTATTGCACAAAGCTCCTGGGTTGACTGCTGAGCTCTCACAGTCTCTCCCCCATGCGACTACATCTGGGTCTTGTGATCCTGCTCTCCTCCCCTCATTACCAACTGATACATGGACAAACCCCTGACCCAACCCAAGGTGAATCAGTCACATTCTGTCTCCAAGAAATGTGAAGTGAGAGTGCACAGATATGGGGATGTGCCCAATGATGGCAGAAATCCAGATGAAAAACATGTTCCTGGAGAAACTGTAACCCTCGTACCTTGATGGTGGGAATGGGAAATGGTGCAGCCACGGTGGCAAACAATTTGCTGGTTCTTGAAAAAGCTAAACACAGAACTACCACATGACCCAGCCATTCCACTACTATGTATGCATCCAAAATAACTGAAAAGAAGGACTTAGATACTTACACACTAACGTTCATGACAGCATTATTCACAATAGCCCAAAGCTGGAAACAACCCAAGTATCCACCAACAGATGAATACATGAATAAATGTGGTCTATCTAGACAATGGAATATTATTTGGCTATAAAAAGGAATGAAATTCTGATACATGCTACAACATGGATGAACCTTGAAAACATTATACTAAGTGAAATCAGCTAGACACCAAAAGACAGGTAATGTGTGATTCCACTTATGTGAAATATCTAGAATAGGCAAATTTATAGAGACAGAAAGTAGGTTACAAATTACCAGGGACTGGGAGAAAAGGAATATGGGAAATTATTGCTTAATGGTTACAGAGTTTCTGTTTAGGATGATTTTAAAAGTTTTAGGGAAAGATGGTGGTGATGGTTACACAACACTGTAAATGTGATTCATGCCACTGAATTGTACACTTACAAATGGTTACAATGGAAACATTTTATGTTATGTATCTTTTACCCTATTAAAAAAGTAAGCAATGGCCGGGCGTGGTGGCTCATGCCTATAATCCTAGAACTTTGGGAGGCCGAGGTGGGTGGAACACGAGGTCAGGAGATCGAGACCATCCTGGCTAACACAGTGAAACCCCGTCTCTACTAAAAATACAAAAAAAAAAAAGTAAGCAAAGACACACCATTCTACTGCTAGCTCCCCAGTGCAGCCCTCCCTGCCTAGGCTCTTCACTTGGCTGTTTAATTGAAATGACTCAGTATTATGAGAATAAGTTTCCTTCTGTTATTTAACTAGCCAGACTCAGTGATGTTACTGGTGACCACTAAACTGAAATCATATATGAAGGTTTCAGGTTTCAGAAGGAACTTGCCTAAAGTCTCATAGCTTCAGAGTATCAGAACTGGGATATAAGCCCACAAGCCCATAAATGTCTGGCCTCAGACAGATCTCAGAGCCATGACTTTAACCACAGCGTCACTGCACAGTGTCAGAAAACTGATGTTGGACTGTGTAGGGTCTGCAAGCATTCACTCATGCCATCGTCATCTTCCAGAATGCAAATATCCCAAGAGCATGAAAAATGAATTCATTCATTCATCCATCAAGCCAGTTTCCCAGACAACCAGTCAATGGCTAAGTATTTGTTGGGCATATAACACTGTACAGAATATTCAAAGAGAGAGAGAGAAGGAGGAGGAGGAGGAGAGGAAGATGAAGAGGAAGAGTGAGAAGAAGGAGGAGGAAAAAGGAAGGAAGGAAAAGAAAGGGAACCCCCAAATGCAATCCATTTGGGGGCCAAGTGCCACATGGGTAAAATACCTAAACAACTAGGCCGTGTGATCAAGCCTTGCACTTCAAAGCCTCTGAGGGCAAGGAGATTGAATAAAAAGAAAAGAAAAATCCGTATGTTGTGAATTGGCTTCAGCAATAAAAGAAGTTCTTCCTGGTGGACAGTCTAGGCCTGATGGAGATACTGATTTCCAATTGGTTTAGCAGCTCAACAACCTTAATTACAGTCCCCAAATCCACTACCAAGATTTAACCCCTAGGCTGGGCACAGTGACTCACGACTATAATCCCGGCACTTTGGGAGGCCGAGGTGGGCGGATCACTTAAGGCCAGGAGTTTGAGACCAGCCTGGCCAACGTGGTGAAACCCAGTCTCTACTTTAAAAATACAAAAATTAGCCAGGCATAGTGGTGCACCTCTGTAGTCCCAGCTACTCGGGAGGCTGAGACACAAGAATCTCTTGAACCCAGGAGGTAGAGGTTGCGGTGAGCTGGGATCACGCCGTTGCACTCCAGCCTGGGCAACAGAGCAGACTCTGTCTCAAAAAAAAAAAAAAAGGATTTAACCATTTAACCCTTTATGTTATTCCTCAAAAGCCACCAGACACCCCTCTGTTTCATCGTTTTTGATGTTACTCCTCATGTCACTGGTTCACTAGATTTTATTGTGAAATGTTTGGCCCAGTTAGGATTTCGGGGAGGGGTGTTCAGTGTTCAAATCAAGAATAGGCCTGCCTTTACTTAGGCACAAACTTCTTTTATAGTCAGAAATCTGACTAGTCACAGATGTTTTTAAGAAGAGTAGTCCTGCATTTCATTGTTTATTTAATCAAAGGAAAATCTCACAAAGTTCCTATCACTGTGAACCACCTTCAAACCCAGTCTCCTCTCTGACTTAACACTTTGGCTGAGCCTGATTTATCAGGTCAGGCAGTGTAGCAATCAGCCATGTTAATCACAAAAGCGTGTCTTAAATTTAATCTGATATGTTCTACCCATGAATACACACAAGGAAATACCCTTATATATGGATCTAGGAAGAAGTAACAACCATTACACCTGACTTGCTAATGTATCTCCTTTGGCCTGTGTGGCAGACACTATTGATAGATTATGCAGACACCTTTCTCAAACATCTCTTCCTTGACCCCTCCCACTATACAGGGCCCTCTTGCAACTAAGAGGGGCCTCATGATCCAGTTTGGGTCTTTGAGATGTAAATGAAAGACTGTTGGGTTAGGGTGAGGGGAAATTCTAAAAAAGAGCTTGCTTTCCTGATAAAAAGGGACATGGCCCCTTCCTCATGCCATGAAGGTGAACATGACCGGGAGTATGGTCATAGTCACATTCAGTGAAAGGCTTAAGGATGAAAGCCAATAGCCGAAGGTTGTAGAACACAGATATTTAAAGAGCTGGGCCCTGAGTCAATACCAGATCCATTGCTTTTGGACTTCTCCCTCTTCCTTTTAAATATTTTTACTGAACTATAATATGCATGCAGAAAAGATGCCTACCATAAATGCACAGCTCAATGAAATCTCACAAACTGCACACACCAAGGTAAGCAGAACTCAGATCAAGAAAGAGAATATGGCCAGCACCCCAGGGTCCCCCTAATGTGGTCTCTTGCAGTCTTTACCTCCACAAGGACAGCCCCTTCCTGCTTCTAAAATCATTGATGAGTTTGGCCTGATTTTTGTGCTTTATATAAGTGGAAGTGTAGGGTGTGTATTTCTGTGTGTCTGGCTTTATTTGCTCAATATTATGCTTGTGAGATTCTTCCATACTGGTGTGGGTAGTTGCGGTTTATTCATTGTCTTTACTTTATCCCATGTGTAACTCATGTGTGTATATATCACAATTTGCTTATCCATTCTACCTGTGATGAGTGTTTGTGTGTTATCCAGTTTTTGGTTATCAACAGACATTCTTTTTTTTTTTTTTTTTTTTTTTGAGACAGAGTCTTGCTCTGTCACCCAGCCTGGAGTGCAGTGACGTGATCTCTGCTCACTGCAAGCTCCACCTCCTGGGTTTATGCCATTCTCCTGCCTCAGCCTCCCGAGTAGCTGGGACTACAGGCGCCTGCCATCATGCCCAGCGTTTTTTTGTATTTTCAGTAGAGACAGGGTTTCACCGTGTTAGCCAGGATGGTCTCGATCTCCTGACCTCGTGATCCGCCCGCCTCGGCCTCCCAAAGTGCTGGGATTACAGGCATGAGCCACCGCGCCCGGCCCAATAGACATTCTTAAACAGTCTGATGATAAACACATGTGCACTTTTCTATTGGGTATATACCTAGGAGTGGGATTACTGGGTCGTAGGATATGCACTGCCAAGCAGTTTTCCAAAGTGGTTATGTCAGAAATCTCTTTATGCAAAAAATATAAAAATATATATATTTATTTAAGCCATTGTAAGGTAGGTTTTCAATAACTTGAAGCTGAATGCATTCTTAACCAATATACCCTTCTTGGTGATTTATTTATTTATTTTCAATTAGCTCAAACACATATAATCAGGGAACTTAACATGAAAAACTGCATTTCTAGCTTGTCCTGAAATATTAGAAGATCTTATAAGATAGCACACATTCCTGGATGAAAACAATTGTCTGAATTTAGAAATAATAATTGCCAGCATTTATACCATTCCTAGCATGTGCCAGAAACCATTCCGGATGCTTTATATATATTGAACCATTTAGTACTCACAATAACCTTAGAAGGCAGGTGCTAGTGATGAGCCCATTTTACAGATGGGAGGCTGAGGTGCAGACAGATCACATATTTAGACCATGATCACACAGTGAGAAATAACAGAAGCAGGATTTGAACTCAGTCTGTCTGGTTCCAGGATCTGTGCTGTTAGCCACTGCACACCACCAGTAGCAGGGCCGTGCATGCTCCAGTTCACCACAGTCTCCATCAGTCTCCATCGTCTGCCACCTAGTGCTGTCCTCATTTATGTCAACCCGCTAGGTTTCTGTAGACATCCAAATTTGCAACCTCGGCATTACATATTTAATGAGGGAAAGAAAGCCCAGCATATAAATTTAGGATTTTTGCCATAACCTCCGAGGATACTTTTCATGCCACCAAATTGCTGACCCCTGGAACTCAAAGCAAATTCCATACATTAATCCATGCACAAGAATTTTGTAATTCTTACTATCACCCATCATAGTAAATTTCCCACCTCCCAACTTCCTGTGAATTTTTAAAAAAACTGTTTATTTGACAGCAGTAATTTCACAAGTAATTTGTGTTTTCATATGTTGAAGTCAGCAATGTTTTGCAGGTTAGAGGCCCTGTAGGCCTGTTAGCTCAAAGATGCTAGTAGAATAGTGCAAAGGGAAGCATTAAGAGACATGGGAGGCCAGGTGGGGTGGCTCACACCTGTAATCCCAGCACTTTGGGAGGCCAAGGTGGAAGGATCACTTGAGCCCAGGAGTTCGAGATTAGCCTGGGCAGTATAGTAAGACCCTGTCTCTACATAATAATAAATTTAAAAATTAGCTGGGTGTGGTTATGTACACCTGAGGTCCTAGCTACTTGAAGGAAGACTGAGGTGCGAGGATAATTCAGCCCTGGAGGTCCAAGGCTGCAGTGAGCCACGTTCATGCCACTGTACTTCAGCCTGGGCAACAGTGTGAGACTCTATCTCAAAAAAAAAAAAGAGAGAGAGAGAGAGAGAGACAGGAATGGGCAGCAGAATGGTGCAGAATGCTGTGATGTAAGTGAAGGAAAGCAGAAGTAACCAGAATCTGAGAAAATGACTGAGCAGAGCCCAGAAGCATCTTGAAAGCAGGAGACCAATGTTGAAGGGAATATTTTCACTTAGGTCAAAAGCTCTGAGCAGAGAAAGGAGGGCAGGGAGTGAGGAGCACACCATTTAGATTGACAAGCAACTGAGAAACTCATTTTCCAATTGCAACTATAGGTAAGAGAAATTGTTCCTGAAAAGCAGAGAAAAGGAACTCAAGTTTCTAGGGATGCACAAAAAAAAAAAAAAATAGGGAGAAAGGCTATGCAGTGGACATTGATTGCTTTTGCTTACCCAGGACTTATTTCCTCTTCTTGGTTATAACACTACTCCCAGTCAGTGTCATTCTGAGAGAACTGACCCCATCCATGGCTCCAGAAATTGGTATGTGGCCCAAGCATGGTCAGTCAGAAGATTCCATTCTGCTGGCTACACTGATTGGTTGGGAGTGCAATCTAAGCCAAGTGATATAATTCAGTCCTGTGATTTGCACTGGAATTACTAGGACAGGTAAACTCTTGCAGATATTTCTAGCTATTAATAAAAGAATGGTAGATGCTTGAAGCTGCTGGGAGCTCCTATAAGGAGAATAACTTGAAAATGATGCTAATACAGATGAGAGAGAAGAAAATGGAATTCTATTGATTTGACATGGTTCAAGCCTCTGGACCCAGCCATACCCGAAACTCTGGACTTTTCCATCGTGAGAACCAATAGGTTTCTTTTTGTGCTAAACTCAGTTTGAGTTAGAGTTCTGTTGCTTCCAACAACAAAAAATATCTTTATTTGTTCATTTATACTTAGATTGTAATCTAAAACTGTAAGGCTAAGTCATGATAAAATATAAGCTCTTAAAAATTAAGAGAGAAAGAAAAAGAGAGAGACATAGCTAGTACAGAAAAAAAGGAGAGAGGGCGTGTCTAAGTATGTGTACCCCAGAACTGTCCAGAGAAAAGTGGAATTGGGAAAGAAAACTAGAAGGGCTGCTGGTACCTTGTTGCTATGTGAAAGCAGGTTGGGCTGGGTAAGCCATGGTGTTTGCACCCTGCTCATGTCCCTACACACTGGAGGGCCGAGTCTGTGTGATTTGGAAAATGTGTCTGAGAAAGAGCACCAGGGAGAGTGAATGCAAATGGCTCTGGACGTAAGATCTCATGCTTTAGACACAAGAGCTTTGCATCTCTGGAAGATAGTGAACACATTTCTGTTGGTTTCAGGCCAGCAATCTTCTGGGTTTGGGGAGGGTGGCGGATGGGGGTTGGGCCTTTCATGGCTGCTGGAAGTCACAAGTGGACTCCAAGTTAAGCTGATTTACCAGTTGCTGCTAGTAGAAGTCCAGTCAGTGGAAGAATGCTGGGGCTGGGGCTCAGTTATGCAACCAATTAGCTGGCATAACAGAAACTTTATTCCCATTGAACAACTCCCCATTTCCACGTTCCCCCAGCCCCTGGCAATCATAATTCTACTCTCTGTTTCCATGTGTTTGATTATTTTACATATGTTATGTAAGTGGAATCACATGGTAAATGCCCTTCTGTGACTGGCTTATTTCACTCAGTATAACATCCTCCAGACGTATCCATGTTGTCACATATGGCAGGATTTCCTTCTTCTTTATGCTCGGGCCCATTTAGCCAATGACTTTTCTTTGGATTTCTTTTACTTTTCTATCATTTTTCTCTTCTCACCTTCTCCTTCCTTTGAGCTGAATTTCTTTCTACTCCATTTTGCTTTTTACATTTTTTCAATCTTCTCTTCCTTGAGAGTTCAAAAGAACTTCAGATTGTCATTAATCATTTGTTATTTAATTGGGTTTTTACTAATATCTGTGGATTAAGCCCACATCCTTCTCTTGGAATTTCTGGTAGAGTAGTGAAGGTGTATGTAATTCTACCGTTTCCATGTGTTTGATTATTTTAGACATGTTGTCACAGGATCCTTGGGGAATCACTTGGCCAGCTGGAAACCTCTGTGGCTGGTGGCACCTTTGCCCAAGTTTTGCTTGGGCCCACTGGGCTCGTTCTGCCCAGTAGGCCTAGCAGGAAGCTCTCAGCTTGCACTACCAGCCTGGATCTCATACCTGCCAAGGGTGAGCCAGGGGCAGAGCAGCAAGGAGTGTGTGAGCAAGCAAGCACAGGGTCCAGCCACTGTGCACAGCCAGGCACACCTGCTGCCACTGGGTGTACAGCTCCAGGTGCCAGCGTGGGTGATGGCTCCCTGCGAGGCTGCTGCTGGACCAGGTATACTGCAAGCAGCTTCCACTGCGGGCATTGGGGAACATGGTGGCACCCAGAAGCTTGGAGATGCCTGGAACTACAGAGCCCCAAAGAGGGTGTCACAGCCCTGGCTCATGGAGCTCCTACATCTGGACTCCCTGAAGGGCCACAGCTCTTCTTGCGTTCTGTCCTCTCTCTTCTCTCTTTCTCATCACTCACAACATGGTGAGTCAGGGGACATGTTTCAGCCATGTTTATGTTACAGCCCTTTCAGTCCTGCCATTTGGTGGGTCTCAAGTTCTTGTCCTGTGTCCAGGAAGAATGAAGTATGAATGGGTCTTCCTGGACAACTGGAGGGTGAGCAAGGTGAAGAGGTGCTTTACTGAGTGACAGTACAGCTCTCAGGAGACCCAAAGTGGGTAGCTCCTGTCCACAGGCAGGTTGTCCCAGTGAGTGCAGCTCTCAGCGGAGAGAAGACCAGTAATGGGTAACTTCTATCCACAGGCAGGTCATCCTGTCATCTGAAGCCCTCAGAAGAGAGGTGACCCAGAGTGGGTAGCTCGTATCTGCAGGCAAGTTGTCCCATTGTCTGCCCAAGTCTGGCTGAGTTTGGGGGTTTTATGGGTTTCAGAGTGGAGGAAGTGCCTGCTGATTGTTCTGTGGGCAGCCAAGGGCAGGCCAAGAAAAAGCACTATAAGTACTCACTCCAGTCTGTGGAACTAGCAGCCCAGCCCCCATGCTTCAGTCCATCCTGGCTTGAAGGTGGAGCTTCACCGGGGGCCACCCCTTTCCACCAAGGAGCCTGTCTGCCTCCTGCCACCATCAACCTGCTATCCACGGTGTCCACAGTGCCCAAGCTGTTTGTGCCAAGGGATGCCTGCAGGCTTGTGCCAACCTGCCTTCAGCACCCCCTCGGGGTCCCTCCCATGCTCGTCAGCACCCAAACTCCAGAGGGGGCCAAGGTGGCAGGGAGCTGGCATGTTAGCACCGCCCTGAGTGGGTGCACACCCGGCCACATTGCAGTAGCACCCAGGCTCTGCCACAACTTTGATCCAAAGTTGGGGTGGGTGCTGGAAGTGGGGAGAGGCCAGGCAGTAGGAGCAGCCACTTCTGAGCCTGTTGGGGGAGAGGAAGTTCCCAGGTTCCCAAAAACCCAGGAATGCCTGGGCCACAGCCACAGCTGAGTGGCTGCAGCTGCGCCTGGGAGGGTGGGGCAGGAGCCCTGCCAACTCAAAAGAGGGAAGGGCTCCCACCTGTTCCTGGCTCCTGCAGGCTCTACGGAGCCGCAGCCCTGGCTGGGCCTCCCCCACTGCAGCCGGTATTTTCACAGTGGCTGCTCCAGATGGGTCACTGCTGCCTTCAATGTCATGTAAGTGGAATTGCATGGTCATTACCTTTCTGTGACCAGCTTATTTCACTTAGCATAATGTCCTCAGGTTTATCCATGTTGTTGCATATGGCAGGATTTTCTTCTTTTTTATGGCTGAATAATATTACATTGTGTGCATGTGATGGTTAATATTAAGTGTCAACTGGACTGGATGGAGGGATGCCTAGGTGGCTGGTAAAGTATTGTTTCTGGGTGTGAGGGTATTGCCAGCGGAGATTGAGATTTGAATCAGTGAACTGGAAGAGGAAGACCCATCTTCAATGTGTGTGCACCATCCAATTGGCTGCCAGTGCAGCTGAAATGAAGCCAGTGACGGAAAGGGGAACAGGCTCGCTCACTGAGTCTTCTAGCTCTCTCTTTTTTCCCATGCCAGATGTTTGCTTCTTCTCCTCCTGCCCTTGGACACCAGACTCCAGGTATTTTGGCCTTTGAACTGTGGGACTTAAACCAGCCGCTTCTCAAGGGCTCTTAGGCCTTCAGCAGCAGACTGCTGCATTGTAGCTTTCATCTGCTGCATCGTAGCTTCCCTAGTTTAAGTTTTGGAACTTGGACTACTGGCTTCTCTCTCTCTCCAGCTTGCAGATGGCCTATCTGTGCGAGCCAATTCTCTGTAATAAAGTCTCTTTCATATACACATATATCCTACTGGTTCAGTCCCTCTGGAGAACCCTAACTAATACATTATATATACCACATTTTCTTTATCGGTTCATCTGTCAATGGACATTTAGGTTGTTTCTACATCTAGCTGTTGTTGACTAGTGCTGCAATGGACATGGAGGTGCAAATATCTCTTTGAGATCCTGATTTCCCACAACTGAATCTTTTAATTGAAAACTGTAACACACACACACATGCACCGGCATATGCATGGGCGTGCGCGCACACACACACACATATATATACACACACATATATGTGTGTGTATATATATGTGTGTGTGTGTGTGTGTGTATATATATACATACATATATAAAGAGGTTGAGAATATGGGGCGCCATTTTTTTCTCATTTTAATCCAAAAGTTTCAGGAGAACATTTTTCCTTGTATGCTTTTTCTTTACCTGACTCAGGTAAACCTTATTAATTCCATTTTCGATTGGTGCTCATTATCACAACTGAAGTCAGTATTAGGAGACTCCTACTCTAGTAAAACATTTAAGTATCCTCTTGATAGTTATATGTCAGTGTAACTATTGACACATCAAAAGTGTTTGGAAGCAATTAAAGATCTTTCCACCATATACACATTAAGTTATCTATTCTCCATTTTCACTGGCTTCCTCAAAAATCATAGCTAAATTTGAGTCAGCTATTTCTTTTGCAGTCTCTTTTCCTCCTCCCTCCCTCCCTCATTCTCTTAGCCTCTCTCTTTCTCTCTTTTTCTTTCAACATTTATTGAAGGTGCATTGTGTGTCAGTATTGTTGATTCTGAAATGACACTAAAATGTCCCTTACAGTTAAGTTACAGCCACTCTTGTTCCCTTTTAATTTAATACACTGAGAGAATAGTTTTTAATTTCATTGCTGGAAATTTCTTTAGCTTCTGATTTCCCCAGGGTATTGTGTGTTAAGCAAGAAGAAAAATTACTTTTTTTCCTTCATCTTAGTGAGTTTGAGGGCTGATATACATCATTGAAGTTTGCTATTAACATTAAGTTAGTTAATTATGGCAAGCACATACTCGACATGCTGTGATGATGGAAGAGAAAAAGAATAGTCCATCAGTCAGAGGAGCCTCTAAATGATTTTGCCATAATCTAGGGATATTGAAATTGATGGGTCTCAGCCCATCAACCAACCAAATATAGAACCCAGCTCTTATTGAGGGACAGGATCTGGAGTTTTAGGCATGTTAAAATCCACAGGCTACATCAACCAACGAAACATAGAACCCAGCTCTTACTGAGGGACAGGGTCTGGAGTTTTAGGCATGTTAAAATCCACAGGCTCCATCAACCAACGAAATATAGAACTCAGCTCTTACCGAGGGACAGGGTCTGGAGTTTTAGGCATGTTAAAATCCATAGGCTCTGGGGTTGGTTGCCACATGTCACACTTGCACACAGAATTATTTCCATATCCCTCTCTTGTACCTCTCACACATGTCATGGAGCAAACTTCCCCATACTCACTACACCAGTGGTCCCCAACCTTTTTGGCACCGGGGACCAGTTTCGTGGAAGACAACTTTTCCACAGACTTTGGGGGGATGGTTTCGAGATGATTCAAGCACATTACATTTATTGCGCACTTTATTTCTATTATTATTATATTGTCATATATAATGAAATAATTATACAACTCACCATAATGTAGAATCAGTGGGAACTCTGAGCTTGTTTTCCTGCAACTAGACAGCCCCATCTGGGGTAATGGAAAACAGTGACAGGTCATCAAGCGTCATCAAGTGACAGGTCATTCTCATAAGAAGCGTGCAACCTAGATCCTCGCATGTGCAGTTCACAATAGGGTTCACACTCCTATGAGAATCTAATGCCGCTGCTGCTCTGACAGGGGGCAGAGCTCAGGCGGTAATGAGCCATGGGGAGCGGCTGTAAAAACACCACCTGCTGTGCAGCCTCGTTCCTTATAGAGCACGAACAGTTTGGGGACCCCTGCACTACATGGCCTATTCTTGTGTCTTCTGTCTTTTCTGACTGTTCCCTTGTTCAGAGACACCTCTGGCTTTGTCCCTGAAACTTGTGACTTTGCCACCTGAGTTATGAGTGGTCCTGATTGGGTATGTGCCAGTGTTCCAGTCTTTGCCTCCACCCACAAGCCACAAGATGAACCCACCCATTATAAATCTTGAGACAACAGAAAATGTAAGAGTAGGGACTCCTGCTGTCCCTGCTGTGAGCCACGGCACTCTCCTATGGGTAGAACGCACCCACTTTGCCTGGTAACTGGGAACTGGGGCAGAACTTGACAATTGAGATCCGGAGCTGCTTTGAATTGTTAATCATAGCTATCAGCAAACAGTTGGAAGACATTTTAGAAGCTGATGAAAAACCCACTCCTATAGGCCTTCTCAATCACCAGTTCCCTTCTTCTCCCCTCTTTCTTCTGTTACTTCTTTCTCCTTGATTCATGCAAATGAGTATGTACGGAACTTCCTTAATTGCACAGGGAGTCCTGGACTAAACTCAATGCTGCTGGGAAGAGAGATTTATAACCCCATCACGTCTGCAGGTCAGCACGATAGAAGCCTCATAATGGTCATTTTCCAATCAGAAAAGGTTTTTAGAGTCTCTATACCAACCTGCTCTAAGCATTCCCCTCCATCTCGAAGCACGTCTCTGTCTTCATCTGCATACACTTTTTCTCCTTAATAAGAACTTCAGCAGCCTTGAGCAGTTCATTTTTCCAGCCTGACCTCTTCTAGCAATAGCTCTCTCTTAAAATTACTATGTATCATTTTCTCTGATGAAACTGAATATTAAAGAAGAACACAGAGAGAGGCTTTAGACCACACAGGATGACAGTATTTCATCCGCAGAGACAGAGGGTGTTAAAATGTTCTACAGTTGTGCACTGAGGAAATTTCTTTATCCTCACACCTCCGTGAAGCCCAGAGCTGTGTCTAACAGGCTTTCAGGGCCACGTTTAGCACATATTTAAACTCTCACAGCTCCTAGATGGGCATCTAATCTCGTTTCTAAGCAAAGTCAGCTGGATTGGACCACCTTATCAGTCTGAACCTATTAAATCTTATTTATTTCCCAGCTGCTAGAGATTCAGGTAATGGTTATTTATGTAGGAATTTGGCAAATGTCAGACAAACCCAGTGATGCTTGTCTAGAGTCCTGTTTGCAAAGGATGGCAGCCAATGGGTTATGTGAATATTTTGTAACCTTTTCTCCTAAGACTACTCCCATTTGAGGTTTTAGACAACAAGGCCATGCAAAGTCTAATCAGAAATGAGATGGTGAGGGAGAGTGACTGTCTTATTGAATGCTGAATGCTTCCGGAAGTAGAACATGATTTATATCAATAGTATAAACTGTTTATTCCACAAACTCATGGTGCAAATATGTTCACAGTTCTTTTGCTTTTCTCATTATTGTTTGCCCTACAGCAAAACTTTCCCAAGCACCTATTGGCAGAAAGCCCAGGATTTCTCTGCTGAGGTCCACCCCAATACCTTGAATTGTTACTAGATGCTAAAGGCTTAATTTCTAGGGAGGGTGTATTGGGGATGGTGGTGATGGTTCTTCCAGAGAGCCAGTTTACCAGCCCGCCATCGCCCAGGAGTGAGGTCTGATGGTGTTTCCAGTCTTTCATTGTGTTAGATAGAGCCAGTCCTTCTTCCACAATCCTTTCGTTCCTCCTCTACCCTTCCCCAGGTGTTTCCCTTTTAGGGCAGTCTTGTGTCTCTGTCAGTTGGTCCGCCCTTTCCTCAGAGACCAGCATTTATTTATTTATGAGACAGAGTCTCACTCTGTCACCCAGGCTGGAGTGCAGTGGTGCGATCTCAGCTCACTGCAACCCCCACCTCCCAGGTTCAAGTGATTCTTCTGCCTCAGCTTCCTGAGTAGCTGGAATTACAGGCATGCACCACTATGGCCAACTAATTTTTGTATTTTTAGTAGAGACAGGGTTTTGCCATGTTGGCCAGGCTGCGCTCGAACTCCTGACCTCAGGTGATCCACCTGTTTGGGCCTCCCAATGTGTTGGGATTACAAGTGTGAGCCACTGCACTCAGCTGAGACCAGCATTTATACTAAAATGTACTGACAGTGAGTGGCCTTGCCACACTGCCTCACAGCTACAGGTGGCCCCTCTCTTACATTTGCAGGTGGTCAGCTCAAGTGACTCTTCCTTGATAAGACAAGGACAGTCTCCCAAGGAAAGGTGTCATTTGAAGCACCACTGTCAATGGACACTGTCTAATCTCTATCTTGCTAGGCACACTGTTCCCAGAACATCCCTTACACATGGCCATCTTTGTTTTGTTTTTTAATATTTTTGAGACAGGGCCTTGCTCTGTCACCCAGGCTAGAGTGCAGTGGCACCATCATGGCTCACTGAAGCCTCAGCCTCCTGGGCTTAAGTGATCTTCCTGCCTTGGCTTCCTGGGTAGCTGGGGCTACAGGTGCACACCACCATGCCCTGCTAATCTGTGTGTGTGTGGAGATGGGGTCTCGCTGTATTTCCCAGATTGGTCTCAAACCCCTGGCCTCAAGATATCCTTCTGCCTCGGCCTCTTAAAGCACTGGGATTATAGGCATGAGCCAACTCGCCTGGCCATGTGGTCATTTCTTTGTTCTTGAAGCAAACGGAGGACTGAAAAGCTCCCTAAAGTAAACTAGATATCCATAGCCCGCAAGCTTATGGCAAAAACCAAGGCGCTCACATTACCCCAGATTACCATCCCCTTGACCCCCACTCGCCAGACCTCCTCAAGTTCTCCCTGGTTCCTCCTGGGAGTCCCCTTCACTGCTTGCCAGCTGCCCACAGCAGGAGAGAGACAACTCAGATGTCCTTGAGGCCAGCCAGCCACCCTGCAGCAATGAGATCTGCTGGGACTCCTGCTGGCCTGGAGTCCCCACCCCAAGCCTCTGCCATCAGTCCAAATGGAATGTCAGGCAGTGGCAGCCAGCCACACAACTGCCTGGTCTCAGAGGGGTACAGCTCTTTGAGTTGACCGCCATTTTTACCACAGAGCTCTCACAGCGCTGGCAAGGCTGAGTGAGAAGTTTTAATCCATGAGCTGTGTCCCAAACCAGCAGTTGTTTTCTGACAGCCAAGCTGCTCAGGCTAAGTCCAGGCCACCAGCCCAGATTTTGTCCTCTTTTGTGGTGGTCTCTTCTCTGGGACCTGTATGTTCTGTTCTGCAATCTGGCCTTAGGCTGGAGTACTGGTCTATCGTAATACTTGTATGTCTTTCATACTCAGAGGAAAAGGGATAGGGTCTAATATATGTTCCCTAGGTGGCCCTTCTGCCTCTTATTTCCGAGTGCAAATTGATGAAGACTGAACTAGGAAATTACCTTTCTACCTGGAAATAGCCAAGACCCACACCTAATCCTCCCACCCCCAATCCTCCCACCCCCACAACAGCCCAGCCTTGATTCTTGCCAAGCCAAGCCTAAAATGGTCTTTTTTATTTTTGGTTTTATTTTTTTGAGACAGAGTTTCACTCTTGTCACCCAGGCTGGAGCGCCATGGTGCGATCTCAGCTCACTGCAACCTCCGCCTCCCGGGTTCAAGCAATTATCCTGCCTCAGCCTCCCGAGTAGCTGGGATATCAGGCATGTGCCACCACACCCAGCTAATTTTTTGTATCTTCAGCAGAGACCAGGTTTCACCATGTTGGCCAGGCCGGTCTCAAACTCCTGACCTCAGGTGATCCACCCACCTCAGCTTCCCCAAGGGCCAAGATTACATGTGTGAGCCACTACTCCCAGCCCTAAAATGGTCTTTTATAGCCACATATGATGACAGTGATAGATCTCATTTACATGGTCCTTTGTATTAGTTTCACATTGCTATTGTAATAAATTACCACCACCAAGAACTTAGAACTTAGAACAAGGACTTACGATTTATTATTTTATAGTTCTGTAGGTCAGAAGTCCAAAGTCTCACTGGGCTAAAGCCAAGGTGTCTACAGAGCTGGTTGCTTCTGGAGACTGTGAGGGGTGAAGTTTCCTTATCTTTTTCAGCTTCTAGAGGTTTCCTGTACCCTTTGTCTCATGATGTCCTCTTCACATCACTCTAACCTCTTGTCCTCATCACCACATCTCCAACTAATCACTGCAATCTCATGCCTCCAGATCTCTTAAAAAGACACTTGTAGCCAGGCGCGGTGGCTCATGCCTGTAAACCCAGCACTTTGGGAGGCCGAGGCAGGCGCATCATGAGGTCAAGAGTTCGAGACCAGTCTGGCCAACATAGTGAAACCTGGTCTCTACTAAAAATACAAAAATTAGCAGGGCATGATGGTGTGCACCTGTAATCCCAGCTACTCGGGAGGCTGAGGCAGGAGAATTGTGTGAACCTGGGAGGCGGAGGTTGCAGTGAGCCAAGATCGTGCCATTGCACTCCAGCCCAGGTGACTGTGCGAAACTCCATCTCACACACACACACACACAAAAAGACACTTGTGATTACATCAGGCCCACTCAGATAATCCAAAATAATCTCCCTATCTCAAGATCCTGAACTTCATTACATCTTCAAAGGCCCCTTTACCATTTAAGGTAACATATTTGCAGGTTGCAGGAATTTGGATGCGGACATCTGAGTGGGGAGAGTCATCTATTATTCAGCCTACCTCACCCATTATGCTTTTCAACAATGTTTTTAGATAAATTATCCCATGCAATATTTCAGACAACCTTGGGAGGCAGGTTATAGCAATTTCTATTTTACTGGATAGGAAACTACATAGGCTAAAGCTATGCCATCCAATATAGTAGCCACTAGCCACACATGGCTTTTATCACTTGAAATGTGGCTAGTTCAGGTTGAATTATGCAGTAAGTTTAAAATTCACAATGGATTTTAATGATTTCTTGCAAAAGCAATGTAAAATATCTCATTAATAATTTTTAAAATATAGATTACATGTTGAGACAATATTTTGCATATATCAGAGTAAATAATTTTAACTGTTTCTCTAAAAATGTGACTATTAGAAAATTTTAAATTACACATGCAGCCCACATTCTATTTTTATTGTGCAACGCTGAGCTAAGGTCATATATTTAGTAATGGCCAGCCTGTCTTCTAATCCTGCTCCTAGTGTCCTGTGTCCTACAGCCCACAGAATAGTAGGAAAATGATGGGCTTTGGATTCTAAGAAACCTGGATTCAAATTCTGACCCTCTCACTTATGATAAATGTTTATTAATATTTCTGAGCTTCAATTTTAAAATCTGAAAAAGAGGCTAATAAGACCCACATTATAGGATTGTTTTAAATAGTCAGTGGATGACCTACATAGAAGATCTAGCATAGAAACTGGAATTGGTGAGAAATTATAGTTACTCTCCCCATCTTGTCTCTTCTCTATAAAACAGCCACCATATGCAAACAGACAGATAATAATTTTAAAGGTCATCAATTACCGGAAAATATCACAGGTATATAAAACTTTTTCTCATCTACATTAAACCAGAGAAATCTAATTTTTATAACAAATTTTTTATAATTTTAACTCCGGGTACCTATTGTATGGTAGCTGTCTACAACGCCTGCATCTCCACCAGCAGAGTAGTTTCTTTCATAGATGCAGAAGGAACAGGACCTGTAGACATCAAGAAAGAAGCCAGACCCTTCTGGGACCAATTGTACCAATAAGAAAAAAAAATTAACTGATGTGCACTTATCTTAATATGTCAGAAGTTTGCCTTGAGTGAAGTATGGCAAACTCATGAAGATAAAGTCCTTTGCCCATGGATTCTCCATTTGTAACGTAAGCATAAAGCTATTACGTAGTACTCTGCATAGAAACATGGCCAGCATTTCATTTACTGCTCTGTTTAGCAAAGTGTGTTTAGTAGGAAACTAATGTCACATGAAAAGAATACCCTGGTGAAACAAGTTCAGAAAACTAGGTTGAACAAAATATGCTGTTCTGCCTATGCTAATGTACATCGTGACTCACCAGGAATCAGGAGGCAGTATGTAGATTCCCAAACTTATTTCACTAAGGAAACCCCTTTTTCTTTTTGCTAAATATGGAACTGCTATGGAACTAGTATGGAGTTCATATTCTGGGGAAATAATTCAGGGAATGTTGATCTATTTAAATGGAATTTTTGTTTTCTCTGCCTCTCTCTCTCTCTCTCTCTCTCTCTGTGTATGTGTTTGTGTGTGTGTCTCAAAATCAGTTCTCAAGTTATGACCTAGACATGTTGTTGTTGCTGTTGTTTATTTGAACCTCAGGTCCAAGTAATTTTATTATCATACTTCTCTGTTCATGGCACACTGTCAACATCAGTTAGGTTTGTTTTCCAAATCTTAAAACTCAAGACTGGGTGCAGTGGCTCAGGCCTGTAATCCTAGCACTTTGGGAGGCCAAGAGTTTGAGACCAGCCTGTGAAATATAGTGAGATCTCACCTCTACAAAAAGAAAGTTTTTTAAAAAATTAGCTGGGGAAGGTAGCTCCAGTCTTAGCTACTTGAGAGGCTGAGGTGGGAGTATCATTTGAGCCCAGGAGTTGGAGGCTTCAGTGAGCTATGATTGCACCACTGCACTACAGCCTGGCCAACAGAGCAAAACTCTTTCTCTATAACGAAAAACAAAAAAACCTCAAAAAAGTGCTTTCATTACTTTACTCTTCTTAGGACATCCTTTTATTTATTGATGTACAAGATAGTCAAATTCCCAGAGGAGAAATAACTCCCAAAGGAGTTCTTTTAAAGACTAACTCTTTAAGGATAAGGTACTTGAGTGGACTTTGAATGTAAAGGAAATCATTTTATTTTAATAATATGGAAAACTGTAATGCAAATTTCCTCTTGCTTTAACAACTATGCTGACATTATCAATATTTTGCTTCTCATAGTCTGTACCATGTCCCTTTTTGTCCTTACTGAAATGAATAATGTAAATCTGATCCTACTCTAACTTCATCAGCCCACTTAAATGAAAGTCCTGAGGAGCAGAAATCAGAGATCCTGTGTGCTCTTTGTAGCAACTTTGTAACTTCCTCACCATTTCCTGGAACTCATACCAAATATATTGGTACAACTTTCAGATAAGCTGGATGCATTCTGTCTTTCCAGGACAAACAAATAGATAAGCATTCTTTTCTTTAATGATGGCATAGTCTTACCTTTTTTTTTTTTTTTTTTTGAGACAGAGTCTCTCTCCGTTGCCCAGGCTGGAGTGCAGCAGCCCGCCATCTTGGCTCACTGCAACCTCCGCCTCCTGGGTTCAAACAATTCTCCTGCCTCAGCCTCCCGAGTAGCTGGGATTACAGTTGCGTGCCACCATGCCCAGCTAATTTTTGTATTTTTAGTAGAGATGGGGTTTTACCATGTTGGCCAGACTGGTCTTGAATTCCTGACCTCAAGTGATCCACCTGCCTCGGCCTCCCAAAGTGCTAGGACTACAGGTGGGAGTCACCGTGCCTGGCCATAGTCTGACTTTCATTAGCAATCATTCTAAAAAGCAAATAATCTCATTGACAAACTCCCATCAGAAAGGAAAGCCTGGCTGGGCGTGGTCACTCATGCCTATAATCTCAGCACTTTGGGAGGCCAAGGCGCCTCCCAAACCTCCAGGGCTCAAGAGATCCTCCCACCTCAGCCTCCTGAGTAGCTGGGACTACAGGCCTGTGCCACCACACCCAGCTAACTTTTGTACTTTTTGTAGAGATGGGGTTTCACCGTGTTGCCCAGGCTGGTATCAAACTTCTGGGCTCAAGCCATCCGCCCCTCTTGATTTCCCAAAGTGCTGGGATTACGGGTGTGAGCGACGGCGCTTGGCTAGCACATGAATTTCCTATCAACAATGTGGAAGATCTATGCTCTAGGTCTCAAATTACCTGCTATTCATTGTCTGTTAATTACTCACCTGAGACCACTGATTAATTGAGAAGAATTTTCAAAAAAGCATAGCCAAAATTCTCCTCTAGCCAAAGTTCTATCCTCATGCCAAGTCATAAAAACTAGCAAATAACACACCTGTGATAGACTTCTTTAAGCTACCTATGAGAAAACCTTAACAAATCATGGCTTAACCATATTCCTTTGGCACTTTTCAAGGATATATTTGAGAAATTTTCATATGAAAGTGTTCCGATATCTTGAAATTAAATATAATAAATCTACTATATTTGTTGAATATCTATGACAGATAAATTCAGTTTAGAATTTAATAATAGGAAAGGCATTTTTAAAGTTGGTATATTTAATTTCAGAGATAATAAAGCCTAGCTCAGTTATTATATTTTCTCTTTTTTATCCTGGCTTCCAGGGTACTCAGGACTATGTTTTGGGATCAATTGCAGTAGTTTGGCTAAACCTAAGTTTTATGGCACAGCTATAATCCACCAATTGGTTGGCTCATATTCTTTTGCTATCTTTTAGTGGTTATCCAGCATTTTAGTCTTTATTGTAAGTCATTTCAAATCCTCTTAAGCTGTAGATAAAATCAAAATAAGGCTGGGCACGGTGGCTCATGCCTGTAATCCCAGCACTTTGGGAGGCCAAGGTGGGTGGATCACCTGAGGTCAGGAATTCGAGACCAGCCTGGCCAACATGGTGAAACCCCATCTCTACTAAAATTACAAAAATTAGCTGGGCATGGCGGCAGGTGCCTACAGTCCCAGCTACTTGGGAGGCTGAGGCAGGAAAATCACTTGAACCTGGGAGGTAGAGGTTGCAGTGAGCTGAGATCGTGCCACTGCACCCCAGCCTGGGTGACAGTGTGAAACTCTGTCTCAAAAAAAAAAAAAAAAAAGGAAATAAATCACATGTAATTTTTATACCATTATTCTAGGAATTCGGTAGAGTATAGTTAGTGGTGGTGAGAAAATGAACTGCCACAGAAAAGGGGAAAGCACAGACAGAGAGTAAAAGAAACTTCTGTTTTAGAGGAAAAGTGAGAAGAAATAATCCGACCTATGCAGCCCATTTATTTCCTGAAATGGATTAGGGTTTCTACCCTCTCTGGATTCTGAGCAGATCTACTGCCCCTTTGGACAAACTGCTAGTAACCTTTTAACAGAAAGAGAGGGAGATGTGATTCATTTTAATTTAAGAAGAATAAAAAATTAAGGCTACCTCTGTACATGAAACTTTTTTTTTTTTTGAGACAGGGTTTCACTCTGTCACCCAAGCTGAAATGCAGTGGCACGATCATGGCTCACTGCAGCCTCGACCTCCCTGGGCTCAGGTGATCCTCCCACCTCCACCTCCCAAGTAGCTGGGACTGCAGGTACGCACCACCATGCCTGGCTAATTTTCGTAGATATGGGCTTTTGCCAGTTGCCTAGGCTGGTCTCAAACTCCTGGGCTCAAGTGATTCATGTCCCTCGGCCTCCCAAAGTGCTGGGATTACAGGCATGAACCACCATGCCCGGCCTGTACCCAAACTTTTAATGGTGTATGTTTGTTTCTTGCCTGCTTATTTGGGGGAAATGTTTTTCTGTTCTCTTTCCTCCTTTCATTCCATGGTTTGTTCCTAGGCTTGTCATTTACCAAGTACTCTGGAGATCATGAGCTTAGATGTGTTCAGCAGAGACCCCCCTCATCAGCCCATCAGTCCCCTGCACTGCCTTCTGTGCCAAAACTCCTCTCTCTGTCTTATGACTCCCAGGTCAGAGTGAATTGGCTGGGTGGCAAGTGTCTCTGACACTTCAGCAACTTCAGCTGCGGGGCTGGGCTCTTGCCAGTCAACAAACAGGGTGTCAGGGTCAGCTGTTTAAGGTGAAGAGATTGATCCTGTTTAAAGAAAATCTGATGGGGTGACTAGCACGAGACTTTCAGGTGCTCTGATGGGGAAGGGTCACACCAGGAGAGAAAAATCAGATCACAGTCAGAAGGGAAATTTATATACTGGCAGCTTTAAACCTCACTGACTACAGAAAGGGATCTCAAACACAAGTTTAGGGGCCGGGTGCAGTGGCTCACACCTATAATCCCAGCACTTTGGGAGGACAAGTTGGGCAGATCACTTAAGGTCAGGAGATCAAGATCAGCCTGGCCAATATGGTGAAACCCTGTCTCTACTAAAAGTGCAAAAAATTAGCAGGACATGGTTGCACACGCCTGTAGTTCCAGCTACTCCAGAGGCCGAGGCATGAGAATTGGTTGAACCTAGGAGACAGAGGTTGCAGTGAGCCAAGATCGTGCCATTGCACTCCAGCCTGGGCAACAGAGCAAGACTCTGTCTCAAAAACAAAACAAAAACACACAAACAAAAACCACGCACATACACGTTTAAAAGAAGATATTACAACAAAAATTTTTAAAATTTTGGCTAACAAACCAACTTTGTAGTATGATCATAATATCATATAACTGTAAAGATACCCACAGTAATCAAATTCAGGTTATATTAACTGGCAGTTAATGAAACTTTTAAAAACTGAATGCAACATTGCATGGGTATGTGCAAATGTTCATCCTCCTGGAAAAAGGAGTTACATTTTCATCATCACATTTTCAGAGGTCAACAATCGAAAAACAGTCCAGAACCTCTCCCTGATTTGATCCAATGCCCTAATTTCCTAGAGACCATCCAATCAAAACTAACTGAAGCAGAGCTGCCAGGTGAGGGATTAGGAAAGATCAATTGCAGGAAAGAAACTTTTCTAATGAGTTTTTTTTTTTTTTTAAGTCCTATAGCTTGCAACGCTAAAAGCATTGTATAAGGACAGAGAAGACCTCAAGTCTCCTCTCTTCAACCTCACCACTGCCCCCTACATTTCAACAGATGACATTATCTCTTACTCTACAAAGAAAATAAAGGTCATCAGACTGAACATTTAGCAACTTCCTGCATCTGCACTGAGTTTTCCTCCTTCCATTCTGGTTCAGTTGGTTGAAAGTAAAGCTTGGAGTCACAAAGAGAACGAGCACTCAAACAAAAGATTTCTTAGCAAGGCAAATTTACTTCTGCAGAAGGGTGCTTCTCGCAGGACTGGTTCCCACAAGAGCAGCCAAACAAAAGAGGGAAAGGTTTTTTTTATTCCTAATGCAGCTTGTCCCTACGACTGTGTCCTGTCTCTGTTGGCTGGAGTTGGACTGCATAATCTAAACTGAACCCGACTGGCCAACTTGAAAGACAGCTTTGGCAGGAAGAGCCGTCACAGCGGGAGGGGTAAATTACAGAGTGAGTAGCAGATGTGGGCTCTGTAGATAGGGACCAGTGGGAGAGTTGTTTACTGGAACTAGGAGCAGGGAGGCACAAAGGATAAGGAAGTTGGAACTTGAAAGTAGAGAACAAAGAAACTAAACAAACTAAACCTTTGAAGAGGAATTTCTCTTGGATCTGACAAGTTGAAGAGAGGCTTCTCCTTTGTGCGAGGCTACTTTCTCCTTCTTTCTTCTGGGTCTCATTCCCTCCAGCATCCTCGGGGAACCTCACTCCAATTACTATTCTTTCTCTTCCAGCAGCGTCAGTCTCTCCTGCTCTACTTACTCCTTAACACAGTTCTCTAATCTTTAAGAAAATTCTCTACTTCAGACTTGGCAGTAATCATCTTAACCAAGTGGTCAAGCTTGGCATCCCCCAAAGTGGGATGGCCTGATATGATGTGCCTCCTAAGGTAATGTAATTGGAGAAACATAGGCTCACTTTTGTGGAGTTCTTACAAGACATACATGACCCGAAATTTATGGCAAGGAAACAGATAAACACAGATTGTGGGATATTCCATTGAACAACTAGCCTAGACTCTTCAAAGGATTCAATGAGATGAAAAATAGTGGGGAGCATTGGTGGAAACTAAAGAGGCATAACTGCCAAATGCAAGGTGTGAATCTTGATTGGATTCTGGATAAAAAATAAATACTAGGCCGGGTGCATGTCTCAACAGTTAACTCCTTTATGTTGCTGAGTAGTGTGCCATTGTATAGATACACTACAATGTGTTTAATCACTCATCTGTTGATGAACATTTGGGTTGTTTCCAGCTTGGGACTATGACAAATAAGTCTGCTATCTACATGCATCTACAAGTATTTGGATAGACATACATTTTCAAGTTTAAAAAATAAATAATTAGCAACCAATGGCTGGGTCATATGATAGATAAATTTAACTTTTGTAAAAGATGGCAAACTGTCTTCCAAGGGAGTTGTACCATTTTACATCCCCACCAGTAGTGTATGTAATATATGAAAGTGCCAGTTACTTCACACGCTCTCCAACATGTGATATGATTAGTCTCTTAATTTTAGCCATTGTAATAGGAGTTCAGTGGCATCTCACTGTTGTTTTAACTTGCATTTCCCTAATGACTGATGTTAAGCATTTTTATGTGATTATTTGCCATCTAAATATCTCCTTTGGTGAAAAGACTTCTCAAATCTCTTCTTCCTATTTCTAAATACAATTGTTAATTTTCTTATTGACTTTTGAGAATTCTTCATATACTCTATATTTAAGTTCTTTACCAGATATGTGATTTTAAAATATTTTTTCCCAGTCTGTGGTTTGTCTTTTAATTGTCTTAACAACATTTTTCTAAGTTCTTAATTTGGATGAAATCCAATGTATTCATTTTATCTATTTATGCATTGTGTTTTGGGTATTTTTCATAAGAAATCTTTATCTAAAGTCACAGGTGTTTTCTTCTATGCTTACTTCTAGAAGTTTTACAGTTAGATCTAAAATCCATTTTGAGTTAGTTTTTCATATGGTATGAGGTATGGGTCAAAGTTTTTTTTTTGCATATTGTTGCCTAATTGTTCCAATATTTTGTTGAAACGACTATCTCTATTCCATTGAATTGCTTTTTACCTTGGTGGAAAATCAATTGGCCACATATATGTGCATATATTTCTGGACTCTCTACTCTGTTTCATTGATCTATTTTTCTATTTTTTTGCCAATATCACACTGTCTTGATTACTGTATCTTTATAATAAGTCTTGAAATTAGGTGTAGTGTACGTCCGAAAGTGAACATATTATCTTTTTAGTCTTATTCCTGTCTTTATCTCAATGAATGGTGGTGTCATTCATTCATGCCAGAAGCCCAGCATCATCTTGGACTTCTTCACATCCTACATTTCATCAATAACTAGTACTTACTGTCCTCCACCCTTATTGTGACTAATCTGAGCTACTTTTTTATTATGCATTCAATCTCACACACTCTCTCTCTCTCTCTCTCCCTCACCAAGCTTTCATGGGGCTCAATAAATGTTGGTTAAGTGAACTAGTTAATTAGTTAACTTATCACCTGGATTTCTGCCACATGTACAAATAAATCTTTTAACTGGTTTTCTCCAGTCTTGGATCATCCAATACATTCTCCACAATACAGTTGGAATAATTTTTCTAAGCAAATCTGACCAAATGCATTTCCTTTTAAAACTCCTTCAATGGGGTTGCAATCCTGGTCTCTGATAAAACACTTTAAACCAACAAAGAGACAAAGAAGGCCATTACATAATGGTAAAGGGATCAATTCAACAAGAAGAGCTAACTATCCTAAACACATATGCACCCAATACAGGAGCACGCAGATTCATAAAGCAAGTCCTTAGAGACCTACAAAGAGACTTAGACTCCCACACAATAATAATGGAAGACTTTAACATACCACTGTCAATATTAGACAGATCAACAAGACAGAAAATTAATAAGGATATCCAGGACTTGAACTCAGCTCTGGACCAAGCAGACCTAATAGACATCTACAGAACTCTCCACCACAAATCAACAGAATATACATTCTTCTCAGCACCACATCACACTTACTCTAAAATTGACCACATAATTGGAAGTAAAACACTCCTCAGCAAATGTTAAAGAACAGAAATCACAACAAACTGTCTCTTAGACCACAGTGCAATCAAATTAGAACTCAAGATTAAGAATCTCACTCAAAACCGCACAACTACATGGAAACTGAACAACCGGCTCCTGAATGACAGCTGGGTAAATAATGAAATGAAGGCAGAAACAAAGATGTTCTTTGAAACCAATGAGAACAAAGATATGACGTACCGGAATCTCTGGGACACATTTAAAGCAATGTGTAGAGGGAAATTTATAGCACTAAATGCCCACAAGAGAAAGCAGGAGAGATCTAAAATTGACACCCTAACATCACAATTAAAAGAACTAGAGAAGCAAGAGCAAACAAATTCAAAAGCTAGCAGAAGAAAAGAAATAACTAAGATCAGAGCAGAACTGAAGGAGATAGAGACCCAAAAAATCCTTCAAAAATAAATGAATCCAGGAGCTGGTTTTTGGAAGAGATCAACAAAATAGGTAGACCGCTAGCCAGACTAATAAAGAAGAAAAAGAGAAGAATCAAATAGATGCAATAAAAAATGATAAAGGACATATCACCACTGATCCCACAGAAATACAAGCTACCATCAGAGAATACTATAAACACCTCTATGCAAATAAACTAGAAAATCTAGAAGAAATGGACAAATTCCTGGACACATACACCCTCCCAAGACTAAACCAGGAAGAAGTTGAATCTCTGAATAGACCAATAACAGGTTCTGAAATTGAGGCAATAACCTACCAACCAAAAAAATTCCAGGACCAGACAGATTCATGGCCAAATTCTACCAGAGGTACAAAGAGGAGCTGGTACCATTCCTTCTGAAACGATTCCAATCAATAGAAAAAGAGGGAATCCTCCCTAACTCATTTTATGAGGCCAGCATCATCCTGATACCAAAGGCTGGCAGAGACACAACATAAAAGAGAGAATTTTAGGCCAATATCCCTGATGAACACTGATGCGAAAATCCTCAATAAAATACTGGCAAACTGAATCCAGCAGCACATCAAAAAGCTCATCCACCACGATCAAGTCGGCTTCATCCCTGGGATGCAAGGCTGGTTCAACATATGCAAATCAATAAATGTAATCCATCACATAAACAGAACCAGTGACAAAAACCACATGATTATCTCAATAGATGCAGAAAAGGCCATCGACAAAATTCAACAGCCTTTCATGCTAAAAACTCTCAATAAGCTAGGTATCAATGGGACATATCTCAACATAACAAGAGCTATTTATGACAAACCCACATCCAATATCATACTGAATGGGCAAAAACTGGAAGCATTCCCTTTGAAAACCAGCACAAGACAAGGATGCCTGCTCTCACCACTCCTATTCAACATACTATTGGAAGTTCTGGCCAGGGCAATCAGGCAAGATAAAGCAATAAAGGGTATTCAAATAGGAAGAGAGGAAGTCAAACTGTCTCTGTTTGCAGATGACATGATTGTATATTTAGAAAACCCCATCGTCTCAGCCCCAAATCACCCTTAAGCCGATAAGCAACTTCAACAAAGTCTCAGGATACAAAATCAATGTGCAAAAATCACAAGCATTCCTATACACCAATAACAGACAGAGAGCCAAATCATGAGTGGACTCCCATTCACAATTGCTTCAAAGAGAATAAAATACTTAGAAATACAACTTACAAAGGATGTGAAGGACCTCTTCAAGGAGAACTACAAACCACTGCTCAAGGAAATAAGAGAGGAGAGAAACAAATGGAAAAACATTCCATGCTCATGGATAAGAAGAATCAATATCGTGAAAAAGGCCATACTGCCCAAAGTAATTTACAGATTCAAAGCTATCCCCATCAAGCTACCATTGACTTTCTTCTTAGAATTGGAAAAAAACTACTTTAAATTTCATATGGAACCAAAAAAGAGTCTGCATAGCCAAGACAATCCTAAGCAAAAAGAACAAAGCTGGAGGCATCACACTACCTGACTTCAAACTATACTACAAGGCTACAGTAACCAAAACAGCATGGTACTGGTAACAAAACAGACATACAGAAGAATGGAACAGAATAGAAGCCTCAGAAATAACACCGTACATCTATAACCATCTGACCTTTCACAAATCTGACAAAAAGAAGAAATGAGGAAAGTATTCCCTATTTAATAAAAGGCATTGGGAAAACTGGCTAGCCATATGCAGAAAACTGAAACTGGACCCCTTCCTTACACCTTTTAGAAAAATCAACTCAAGATGTATCAAAGACTTAAATGTAAGACCTAGGACCATAAAAATCCTAAAAGAAAACCTGGGCAATACCATTCAAGACATAGGCATGGGCAAAGACTTCATGTCTAAAACCTCAAAAGCAATGACAACAAAAGCCAAAATTGACAAATGGGAGCTAATTAAACTAAAGAGCTTCTGCAAAGCAAAAGAAACAAGAAGCAGTCAACAGGCAACCTACAGAATGGGAGAAAATGTTTGCAATCTATCCATGTGACAAAGGGCTAATATCCAGAAACTACAAATAACTTATACAAATTTACAAGAAAAAAACAAACAACCCCATCAAAAAATGGGCAAAGGACATGAGCAGACACTTCTCAAAAGAAGACATTTATGCAGCCAACAGACATGAAAAAATGCTCATCATCACTGGTCATTAGAGAAATTCAAATCAAAACCACAATGAGATACCATCTCACACCAGAATGGCATCATTAAATGTCATGCAATCATTAAAAATGGCAATCATTAAAAAGTCATGCAAAAAAAGATGCTGGAGAGGTTGTGGAAAAATAGGAATGCTTTTACACTGTTGGTAGGAGTGTAAATTAGTTCAACCATTGTGGAAGACAGTGTGGCGATTCCTCAAGGATCTAGAACTAGAAATACCATTTGACCCAGCAATCCCATTAATGGGCGTATACCCAAAGGATTATATATCATTATATGATAAAGACACATGCACACATATGTTTATTGTGGCACTATTCACAATAGCAAAGAGTTGGAACCAACCCAAATGTCTATCAATGATAGACTGGATTAAGAAAATGTGGCACATATACACCATGGAATACTATGCAGCCATAAAAAAGGATGAGTTCATGTCCTTTGCAGGGACATGGATGAAGCTAGAAACCATCATTCTCAGCAAACTATCACAAGATCAGAAAACCAAACACTGCATGTTCTCACTCATAAGTAGGAGTTGAACCATGAGAACACATGGACACAGGGAGGGGATCATCACACACCAGGGCCTGTGGGGGGTGGGGGGCTAGGGGAGGGATAACATTAGGAGAAATACCTAATGTAGGTGATGGGTTGATGGGTGCAGTAAACCACCATGGCACGTGTATACCTAGGTAACAAACCTGCACGTTCTGCACATGTAACCCAGAACTTAAAGTATAATTTTTAAAAAAAGACCTTAAAATTTAAAATAAATAAGTAAATAAAATAAAACCCCTTCAATGGCTCCTCATGACCCTGAAGATAGTATCCAAATTTCTTAGGTTGATTTTCACCACTCTTTTGACCTGGCCCATACTTAGTTCCTTAGCCCCAGTTCTCATCACATCCATCTTTAACCTGACGTTCCATATCCTCTTTTACCTTTTGATCTTCGCTCATACTGTTTGCTTACTTGTACCAATGTTTTACTCTACCTATCTCCTCTTTCTTTCCATCAAGTTAATGCCTACTCATCCTCATGTTTCAGCTGAGATATCTTCCCTGAATTCACCACACCTGGGTTAAATGTTTTTCACAGTTGTGCTCAGAGCACCAGGTATTTCCACCTATCACAATATATTATAGTTATCCATATCCATAGAGGGCTCTGTAGCAGCAGGGAATGCTACTATCTTAATCCTTGTATCTACAGCAGCTCCTGGCACCTAGTGGGGTGGGTGCTTAACAAATATCTGTTGAATAAATGTTGCATACTCTGACCCTCATGATTCTAACTATGTGTATATTTGAAAGATTCATATTATTTCGAATGTATTTTTCTGTATTAACAGATTTACAACTCTTGAACTGTCCAACTTAAGACCTTTGAAAATGGTTTTTGTTGTTGTTGTTGTTTTGGGTTTTTTTTCTGAGACGGAGTTTCGATCTTGTTGCCCAGGCTGGAGTGCAATGGTGTGGTCTCAGCTGAATGAAACCTCTGCCTCCGGGGTTCAAGCGATTCCCCTGCCTCAGCCTCCCAAGTAGCTGGGATTACAAGTACCCACCACCATGCCTAGCTAATTTTTGTATTTTATTTAGTAGAGATGGGGTTTCAGCATTTGGCCAGGCTGGTCTCCAACTCCCGACCTCAGGTAATCCACCCGCCTCGGCCTTCCAAAGTGCTAGGATTACAGGCATGACCCACCACACCTGGCCGAAAATGTTTAATTTTGATATACGTGAAGTACTTTTAAGGAAATCAAAATCTAAGCCAGCACTTCTTACATTTTGGTGTGCACAGAATCACGTGGAGAACTTCTGAGAATTCCAGATTCCTGGATGCTGTTCCTGGAGTTTCTGCTTCAGCCTATCTGGGAATGGGGCAAGAAGCCTACCCTTTTAGTAAGCATTGTATTAATCAAGTTGTCCTGGTTGCCATAACAACACTGCCCCCCCAACCTCAGATGGTGAACACAATAAAAGGTTCATTTCTTGCTTATATCCCAATCCAAATAGATTGTCAGCCTTCCATGCAGAAGTTCAGGGACCTAGGCTTCTCACATTTTAAGGTTATGTCATTTTCTCGGGACTTGAAGTACTACATGGAAAAACTCTGTCTCCAGCCAAAAAATGAAGGAAGATTGAGAAAGTGATGCATATATTATGTGAGAGGCTTGAGAGTTCTTTTGTTTTGTTTTGCTTTTTTGGTTTTGTTTTGTTTTGTTTTGTTTTTTGTTGAGATGGAGTCTCGCTCTGTTGCCCAGGCGGCTGGAGTGCAGTGGCGTGAACTCGGCTCAGTGTAACCTCTGCCTCCCGGGTTCAAGCGATTCTCCTGCCTCAGTCTCCCGAGTAGCTGGGACTACAGGCACGTGCCACCACGACCGGCTAATTTTTTGTATTTTTAGTAGAGACAGGGTTTCACCGAGAGGTTTTATAGGCTATCATGGTAGTGGCCATGTTATGTCCAGAGCTGAACTCAATCAGGAGGTCACATCTAGCTATAAATTGGGAAGGGGAATATAATCTCATGATATGTTCAGGTAGAACAGAAAAGGCTTGGACATTGGCGAGCACTAGCATTCCATGTCTCTTATGCCCTTTATTTCAGATGCACTAATCCATTGTCAATAGTTGGAAAACATCCTGGTATGTGGTAAACCACAGTTCACTTCTTACAAATTCTGAACATTATCATTCATAGCATGATATATCTTCCCAAGATGTGATTTGAAAATGTCTTTGTAATTCCTCTTTAATTCTTATTTTAAAGTCAGATAACATGTCAGAAGGGCTGTGTAGTCTGCCTTAGGGTGAAAAGTTGTTTTCGTAGCTTCCATCAACTATTGGCTATTGCTTTAACTTAAAGAATCGTTTCAGTGACTCCTTTTCTTCACAGCTTCTGCTGAAGTAGTTTCTCTTAAGTTTCAGGTCTGATCATTGATTCTTCTTCCCACACAGCAGGAAAGGAGGCGATTATGACCAGGTAAGGCATTTCAGCCCTTCAGCAGAAGCCTCTTGATAATTAATTCTATTTCTAGGTCCCTCTTCACTTGAGTGCTTTTACATCTTTGCGTTTTATTTTTCTTTTATGTGAGAGCTCACTCCAAGTTATAACCATTTGATCAATATTTTATTTTGCACATAAATGATTTTCCTTAGTAACTTCTCAGCAACTTACAACTTTTATAAACTGCCTTCTTAAGTAAACTGCTTTCTGAGAAAGATTACATAAGAAAATAGTTTGTAAAGATTATAAGTTGTAAAAGAGTGCTAATAAAAATTATTATGAGCAAATTGTGTTTTTGCTTGCAGAATTCATATTTGGAATAGCATTTTAGCACCAAAACAAACCTGTTTAAAGGAGATTTTAAGTGTTTTTCAGGATTCAATGGCTGCAGTAATTATATGAATCATTTGGATGGTTGGAAGTGGGGGTGTAGGGGAGAGAAAGTGTTTCTTCAGCTTTTAACATGCAGAGTCCATCTTCACCTCCATTTTCTGCATTGGGGAAAGAGAGTTATACGTGAAACCTAGGAGATCATTATTCTGAGATGCTGAAGAATCACTGAGGGTAAGAAGGGGAAAAAAACTGGAAAGCCTCTGGCTGAGTTTCTAATCAATTCATTATGCCATCATGGGTTTTCAAATTGCTCTTCTTACAATCTTGAATATCTTTGACTCCGTCACTCCCCTACTTCCTGCCTCAGTTTTGCCACTTTATGGGCCAAAATGTCCTGCACTAATCTACGAACTTAGAGAATCATAGATCAGAGAAATTATGCCAGATCTGAACATCTCCTTGAATTCTGTTTTTTAAAATAGTAAAATGAAAGATTGATAAAAATATTATTGGTGAGACGAGGCTCTGTCTCCATTTATTAAAGGCATCATTCTCACTCCCAGACCTTTCTCAAATGGCCAGGGAGAAGGGTCGAGAAGAGGCTCAGCCTCCTTCCAAATAAGTAAATGTTAGCTCTTCCAATGCAATCTAAAGTTCAAAGGATAAGCAAGGAGAACACATTTGGGACACAGTGGCAAGGGCTCTGTACACATTTCCAGGAATGAAATTCCCTTAAGCCTTGAGAGGGGCAGAGCCTGATGAGCGGTGGCCTTTCTCTCTCACTGCCCGGCTTCTCTCTCACTGCCATTCTAAACACTGACAGATGCAAGTTTTGATAGTGTTTCAGTTTAATATTTCTCAAGCTCTGACTCTGTGGACCTCACTGGGACTGGGTGACAGGGTCTCAGTATTTTGATCCTGGCTATGTGGAGTGAATTCTGGAAGGAGCTTAGTTAGGATGGTAGAAATAGCCCTAATCTAAAAAGTTCTACATCATCCTCCATCACTGATCCTAAGTTCTAGGAGCTTAACTTCCTTCTGCCTCTACTTTCATGTTGAAAAACTTAGGGCTGGGCACGGTGGCTCACGCCTGTAATTCCAGCACTTTGGGAGGCCAAAGTCAGTGGATCACGAGGTCAAGAGATCGAGACCATCCTGGCCAACATGGTGAAATCCCATCTCTACTAAAAACACAAAAAATTAGCGTGGTGGTGCATGCCTGTAGTCCCAACTACTCAGGAGGCTAAGGCAGGAGAATCGCTTGAACCTGGGAGGTGAAGTTTACAGTGAGCCGAGATCGCACCACTACACTCCAGCCTGGTGACAGGGTGAGACTCCATCTCAAAAAAAAAAAAGAAAAAAGAAAAAAGAAAAACTTAGATGGTGCTGTCTGCACTAAGGTTGTGTCAAAAGATGACAAGAGGACAAGAAACTGAGTATCTTATAGGAAGAATTTCCTATGGCTTATATGCCATGCCAGACATATCACTAAGTTTAGATTACTTTTTTAAAAAGATAATTTCAACTTATATTTTAGATTTGGGGGTACATGAGCAGGTTTGTTACATGGGAATAGTGCACGATGCTGAGGTTTGAGGTACGATTCATGCCATCACCCAGGTAGTGAGCATAGTACCCAGTAGTTATATTTTTCAACCTTTGCCCCACTTCTTCCCTCCTCCCTCTAGTAGTTCCTAGCGTCTATTGTTCCCATCTTTATGTCTCTGAGAAGCCAATGTTTAGCTCTCACTTATAAGTGAGAACATGCGGTATTTGGTTTTCTGTTCCTACATTAATTCGCTTAGGATAATGGCCTCCAGCTGCATCCATATTGCTGCAAATTACATAATTTTATTCTTTTTTATGGCTGCACTTAGATTACTTTTAGATCAAATACAGAAAGTAGCTAATATTAATGCTATATCTCATATAAACTTCAGGGGTTAATTAACTGTAGCAAATACTGTATCGTTCATTAGAATTAGCGTAATTACAGCCCTTCTTAAAAACTGTTTAATTGAATTTTTTTAAAATACCCTTTTCAATAATTTTTCTTTTCTTTCTTTCTTTCTTTTTTTTTGCCTTAAGACAATACCAATTTATTATCTTTCAGTTCTGGAGGTTGGAAGTCCAAAGTGGGTCTTACTGGGCTAAAGTCCTGTGCTCCTTCTGGAGGCTCTAGGGGAGAATCTGTTTCCTTGTCTTATCCAGCTTCTAGAGGCCACCATATTTGTTGGCTCAGGCCCCTTTTCTTCATCTCCAAAGTCAGCAATGTCAAGCCAAGTTCTTCTGACACTGCCATCTCTCTTGTTCTCTCTTCTGCCTCCCTCTTCCACTTACAAAGACTTTTCAAGGTTTGAATGTTTGCCTCCTCCAAAACTCATGTTGGAACTTGATCTTCTATGTACAGTATTATAACATGGGCCCTCCAGGAAGCAACTGGATCATGAGGGCTCTTTCTTCATGAATGGATTAGTCCATTCATGAATTAATGGATTCATTGGTTATCATAGGTTTGGATTAGTTAGTTATCATGAGAGTGAGTCTATTATGAAAAATAGCTTGGTTCTCAGTGCACACACTCACTTTGTGATGCCTTCTGCCATGTTATGACAGAGCACAAGGCTCTTACTAAAATGTGATGAGATTCAACTGCCCAGTCTTGGACTTCCCAGCCTCCAGAACTGTCAGACATGAGCCTCTTTTCTTTATAAATTACCCAGTCTCAGGTATTCTAATGCAGCAACAGAAAATGGACTAAGACAGGACCCTTGCAATTACATTGGGCCCACCCAGATAATCCACCTATCTTTTTTTAATTAAAAACTTAAAAAATTGTGGTAAAATACACATAACATAAAATTTAGCATCTTTCTTAAGCTAGAGGTGGTGACATGTGCCTGTAGTCCCAGTTACTTGAGAGTCTGAGGTGGAAGGATTGCTTCAGCACAGGAATTTGAGACCAGCCTGGGCAACACAGCCAGAACCTGTCTCTAAAACAAAACAAAAATCTTAACCATTTTGAAGTGTACAGTTTAGTAGTGTTAAGTACATTGTTATGCCTTTTAGATAATTCTTGCATTAAAAAGGAAATTCAAGTCCATTTAAAATATCACTTGAATATTCAAAACACCTTTCTAATATTTCTTGGTTTAAAAAATCAATAATGAAATTACATGTTATTGAAAAATGAAGGACCATAATAGCCCTACATATTAAAACTTGTTGGGTGTGTCCAAGGAAAATTTAAAGCCTTAAATATATTTATTAGAAAATAAGAAAAATTAAAAATAAATGAACTAGTCATTCATCACATGAATCTTTGAAAAGAACAAAAAAGTACAGAGGAAGTATTGTAAAAATAAAAGCAGAAATTGATGAAACAAAAAACAAATATAGTAGACTTGATCAATATAAACATAAATGAATTATCTTAAAAGAATAGTAAGTAAATTTTTGCCAATTTTTATAAAGAGAAAAAAGAAAAATAGTAACCCTTAGAGCAAATGAAAGTGAACAAATGAAAATTATGACAGTGCTTCTCCTTCCAAAAGAGTATGTAAGTTTTGTACCATTATATTTGAAAAGGTAGATAGAATGGATGGTTTTCTAGAAAAATATAAATTTTTCATATTGACTTAGGGAGAAATAAGTAGTAGAATACTGAATAATTCAATAATCATAAAAGTAATTTAATAGGTAATCAAATATCTATCCTTTAAAAGACTCAGTCCCAGATAATTTATAGGCAAGTTCTAACAAACTTTCAAGAAACAGATAATTCTTGTTTTATATAAATTATTCCAGTAATAGGAAAAGATGTAAAGCACTTCAACTTGTTATACAGACATAGATGGGACGAAAAATTACTTGGCAATAAATGCATATAAATATCCGAAATAATATATTATAAAATAAAGATATATATATATATTTCTCACATAATCACACCCTACCCAAATGTTATTTAATCCCATGAATATAAGGATATTGCAATGTCAGCAAATCTTGTAATTTTCTATATTAAAAAATGAGGAAGTTGACCTTGCTATATGTTTTAAAAATCTCAAATTCGGCCGGGCACGGTGGCTCACACCTGTAATCCCAGCACTTTGGAAGGCCAAGGTGGGCGGATCTCCTGAGGTCGGGAGTTTGAGACCAGTCTGACCAACATGGAGAAACTCTGTCTCTACTAATAATACAAAATTAGCCCAGCGTGGTGTCGCATGCCTGTAATCCCAGCTATTCGGGAGGTTAAGGCAGGATAATTAGCTGAACCCGGGAGGTGGAGGTTGCAGTGAGCCTAGATCGCACCATTGCACTTCAGCCCGGGCAACAAGAGCAAAACGCCATCTCAAAAAAAAAAGCAAAAAACAAAAAAAGCTACTCAAATTCAACTCTATTCAATTATTTCTGATTAACATAAAAAAAATCCTCCTACTAAAATAGTAAAGGGAGAAAACAGTCTTAACTTGATACAGACTGTCTGCCATAACTTCAGCATAAGCAACGAAACTTCAAAGGGAACATTAGAAACATTTTCACTGACATCAGGACAAGGGAAGGATATCTGTATCATCTCAGCTATTCAACATTGTCCTGGAGCTTCAAGCCAATATAGGTTTCATTATTTTAATTGCTGGATCATAGGGTATGTGCATTTTTGATAGGTATTCCATTTTCTTCCCAACATAGTAATATGTTAAATCTGTTTTCAGTATTATGAATATATAAATATTGTTCACTGCTGAGCCAACCAATGTGCCATAATTATATTTATTTTCTTGCACAAATTTTTGTTTTGCCTGGAGTTAAAAATAAACTCATATTTTCATTTACTTAATAGTCTTTGAACCTACAGTTAAGATATCCCATACAATTACAGAGATGTAAACATGCTACTGCAAAGAATTTTCTACATAGTCAAACTTGTCAGGAAATTGATTCATTCTAATATTCGTTTCCTGGAAATATTCCTCTTAGAGCCTCCACCTTCCTGTTCCAATCTGGACCCTCTGTGGTTCAATTTCTCCAGAAAATAAATCTCTCATCTCCTGCATGAATGGGTGTGAGTAACTTTTCCATCTTCACATAGTGTTGCTTGGGGTTATACATAACCAGGTAGAGTTTGTATTTTTGTTCATTTGTTGTCATTATTGTTTTGGGATGATTTTCAAGAGGAGAAAGGGGAGTATTTTTCACGGTCCCAAGAGGAAACACATGACATGCTAAATTTAGAATAATTTGAGAAATGTTCAGTTAATGGAATGTTTATAAATGTTTGAGCTGGATATAGGGGGACTACAGGGATACTGTAGTGCTAGGGTCTGTAGCAGAACTCTTTCTTACTCACCTAGCCTCTAGCCCGACAGGGAGAAAAGGGATAAGTTGGACCCAGAAGAGAGGATTAATAAGAGGAAGCCATTTTGAAAGAGTCGAGTAACCTTTGACTCCAAAGGGAGGAAGACCTCATCATGCTTCCTCATCATGCTTCCTCCCTTTCAGCTCCTGTGAGTGAAGTGGGGGGCGGAGGGTGGAGGTTGCCCAGACTGCAACTCAATCAGGAGCCAGAGGGCAAAGGGGCCCATTGACAGCTCTGCACATACACATCAATCTCCTTGAGGAAGAAAACAGAGTAGAAGGAGGAAGAAAATGGGTCTGGAGGGTTACACAGAAGATATCTGGCACAGGGGTAGAAATCTCTTATGCAACTATTTTAAAACTGGAAGTCTGATATCCTGGCTTAAATGTTATCTCTTATTTGACACCTAAATTGATGTTATTAAGGTCTCAATTTATATCTCAAACTAGACTTCTCTTTTAAAATATAGATTTTTAGCTCCAGCTGCCTACTTAATAGCTTCACTTGAATGTGTAACTGACATCTTGAACAGAACATGTTCAAAACAGAATTCTTGATTTTTACCCCCCAGATGTGTGCCTCCCCAGCCTTTCCAGAATTAGCAATAGTACTGCCACTTTCCCAATTGTTCCAGTCAAGAACCTAAGAATCACCATTGATTTTTCATTGATTCTACCCTCAAAATACATCTTGAATCATGCCACTTCTCTCAATCTGTGCAGCCATGATCCAATCCTGATCTCCCCTCATCTCTTGCCCCAATTAGGAATTTAAATATCTTCTAATTAGTTTCTCTGTTTGACGGCCAAATTCTAAAAGCTACAGCTATGATTCACACTTTCTTTCAGCCCACCTAATTTTTTGATTCAAGAACTGATTGGTCTTTGTTACTGGACCAGTTGCATTCAGTTGGTTCCCAAATTCTGCAACTAAATTGATCAACTCATTTGTATAGTCCATTTTCACACTGCTATGAAGAAATACCCGAGACTAGGTAATTTATAAAGAAAAAGAGCTTTAATGGACTCACAGTTCCACATGGCTAAGGAGGCCTCACAATCATGACAGAAGGTGAAGGAGGAGCAAAGGCATGTCTTACATGGCAGCAGGCAAGAAAGCATATGCAGGGGAACTGCCCTTTGTAAAACCATCAGATCTCATGAGACTTATTCACTATCACGAGAACAGCACTGGAAAAACCTGCCCCCATGATTCAATTACCTCCCTCCAGGTCCCACATGGGGATTACGGGAGCTACAGTTCAAGATGAGATTTGGGTGGGGACACAGCCAAAGCATATCATCATTCTTCACTGATCTTTACATTTTCAGTTTTATCAGCAGTTGTACCATGTAGGTCAAAGCCTTGTTTTTATTTGAGTTTAAAATATTTTAATCCATCTTGGACTCACTAACACTAGCTAATGGTTTGATGACTTCATATTTAATACCTAATGTCCTGGCTCTGAAGGAATTAACAAATAGAAAAAGAAAGCAATCCAAAATATGAAGTTTCAACATCTCTTCAGCAGGAGGTATTACTTAATGGGTGCAGAGGTTCTGTTTGGGATGAGAAAAAGTTCTGAAAATGGATAGTGATGATGGTTATACAACATTGTGAATATCTTAATGCCACTGAACTGTACACTTAAAAATGGTGGAGATGGTTAAGTTTTATGTTATATATATTTTATCACAATAAAAAATGTTAAGTTTCAACATCTTTGTTATAAGAAAAAAAACTAGAAAGTTTCCTAAAATGTTGTAAACTAGGCCTGAAAGTCTGTAATATCATCTAGAGTAGAGACTGTTTAATATAGCTCTCTTACCCTACACCCCACCCCTGCTCCAACCTGCATTCCCGGGAGCCCAGCCGTTTGTGGAACATGGTGTGCCCTGAATAAGCACTTATTAATTGAATTTTGAGTGTCATATTGATGATTAAACAAGTCTACATTCATCAGTTAGTAGTAAAAACAGATTGAAATGGATATTACCTCACAAAAGGATACCAATTCTTATCGTTACAGTCACTATACTGCTTACTTTTCTGTGCATGAGCCTTTTGTTATCTAGAAATCCATGTCTATTGCCTCTTGTTCCTCTACTATACTTATCTTCTTGTTTCTTTAACCACTGCTTCAAAGTTTTGCTTTCCCAATCTTTTTTGTTTGTTTGTTTGTTTGAGACAGAGTCTTGCTCTGTCGCCCAGGCTGGAGTGCATTGGCGCGACCTTGGCTCACTGCAACTTCCACCTCCCAGGTTCAAGTGATTCTCCTGCCTCAGCCTCCTGAGTAACTGGGACTATGGTACAAGCCACCACACCCAGCTAATTTTTGTATTTTTAGTAGAGATAGGGTTTCACCATATTGGCCAGGCTGGTCTTGAACTCCTGACCTTGTGATCTGCCCCCCTTGGCCTCCCAAAGTGTTGGGATTACAGGCGTGAGCCACTGTGCCCGGCCACTTTCCCAATCTTAAATCACTCCTGTCAGTCTCAGATTAGTGCACTAGTATGAGCTCAAGATCAAAATTCAGATACAAGTTGTTAGCTCCCTATAGGGTGGGTGCACACCATGTCCTACGTGGTTAAGTGTCTGTCCAGTCTGGCCTCATCCTAGACTTTCATGATGAGCGTGGGGCAATCTGAAGTCTGCCCTGCCCTCTTTCAGAAGCACTGGAGAACCAGTCCTGCACTTAATCACACCCTTACCACCTCAATTTTGGTTTGCTGCTTCTGTGTTGGACCTTTAACTCCCCCATCCAAACTAACTTTCAGCTCATTCTCCCTATCACACAGTGACCTATGAGTATTCCCATCCCTCACCTTACCAAATGCAGCATGGTGGTGCACTCTAATCAGTGAGGTGCTGCTAAGTATTTCAAAAGCAGCTCCCCAGGCAAAAAAACAAGCACATGAATAATGCACAAAGAAACAACAAAAACCACTTGATTTGTAGCATTTTCTGATTTCTGTGGTGTAAATACTTGTACCATGGCCAAGTTCAGGCAATCAATGTGATGTCACTGAATGTGGAGTTGGAAAGAGATACATATAGCAGCATGTCATTTTATTGTATGTTTACCTATATTAGTTAACCTTTAAGATGTGAGCCCTGGTATTCAATGTTTATTTCCCTCTCATATTGTTCCAGGGTTGTTTTGTATAACCAGTAGGATATAGTGGAAGTGGTTGTGTGTTACTTCCAAGGTTAGGCTATAAAAGACACTGCAGCTTCTATCTTGGTCTCCCTCTCTCAGATCACTCACTTTGTGGGAGGTTAGCTGCCACGCTCTGAGTAACCTGATGGAGAAGCTCATGTAGTAAGGAACTGTGGCCTCCAGCCACAGTCATATGAGTTAATATTCGTGGAAGTCATACCTTTAGCTCCAGTCAAGCTTGAGATGGCTGCATCCCCCACTGACAACTTGACTGTAGTTTCATGAGAAATCCTGAGCTAAAGCCACTTAGTGAAGCTACTCTCAGATTCCTGACTTAGAAACTGTCTAAGCTAATTAATGTTTGTGTTTTTAAACTGCTAAATTTTGGGATGACTTGTTTTACAGCAATAGATAACTAATACACCATCATAAAGATAAAATAGATATAAATACCCTAAAGAGCATAGAATTAGTAAAATAAGAAGAGTAATTAGGAAATGCCAAGTTTGGAATATTTACTGCCTTTTTTTTTTTTTTTCCTTGAGATGGGGTCTTGCTCTGTCGCCCAGGCTGGAGTACAGTGGCGCGATCTCAGCTCACTGCAAGCTCCGCCTCCCAGGTTCACGCCATTCTCCTGCCTCAGCTTCCCACGTAGCTGGGACTACAGGCGCCCGCCACTAAGCCCGGCTAATTTTTTTTTTGTATTTTTAGTAGAGACAGGGTTTCCCCATGTTGGCCAGGCTGGTCTCGATCTCCTGACCTCGTGATCCACCCGCCTCGGCCTCCCAAAGTGCTGGGATTACAGGCGTGAGCCACCTCGCCCTGCTCTGCCTTTGTTTTTTTAACATAATATATGTAATTATAAGTTCATGTAATTAAAAATTTAATAATAGTTGTTGTATTAGTCTGCTCTCATGCTGGTAATAAAGACATACCTTAGACTGGGTAATTTATAAAGGAAAAGAGGTTTAACAGACTCACAGTTCCACATGGCTGGGGAGGCCTCACAATCATGCTGGAGGGTGAAGGAGGAGCGAAGTCAAGTCTTACATGGAGGCAGGCAAGGGATGTGTGCAGGGGAACTGCCCTTTATAAAACTATCAGATCTCGTGAGACTTATTCTCTATCACAAGATCATCACAGGAAAGACCTACCCCCATGATTCAATTACCTCCCACTGGGTCCCTTCCACCACATGTGGGAATTATGGGAGCTACAATTCAAGATGAGATTTGAGTGGGGACACAGCCAAACCATATCAGTTGTGTTTAATAGGTAGATTTTAAAAATTCCTGAAAATTTAATAGTTAGTGCTCATAAGCCTGTAGGGGCAAGTTCTAGCACAGCACTGACTCTCATCTAGTGGTTGTCTAACTTTTTTGTTTGCATACACCTATCAGTAACAATTGCTTGAGCATATAATTACAAAAGATTTGTAGTTAGCTTTATATTATATACACATACTACTCTAGTAAAATGGTTATAAAATTTTTGAGGAGAAAATAAACTATATATATATATATATTTTAGATGGAGTCTCGCTCTGTCACCCAGGCTGGAGTGCAGCGGCGCGATCTTGGCTCACTGCAAGCTCCACCTTCCGGGTTCACGGAAGGTGAAGCTGAGGCTTCCTGCCTCAGCCTCCTGAGTAGCTGGGACTACAGGCACCCACCACCACGCCTGGCTAATTTTTGTATTTTTAGTAGAGACAGGGTTTCACCATGTTAGCCAGGATGGTCTCGGTCTCCTAACCTCATGATCCACCCGCCTCGGCCTCCCAAAGTGCTGGAATTACAGGTGTGAGCCACTGCACCCAGCCCAGTAAACAATATTTTAAAATACATTTTATTTCATGTATTTGTGATATAAACCTTTTTAATGGAAACAAACTTTTCATAAGCAAGAGAAATGTGTCAGCTCTATTACTTCACCACTGTTTTAACCTGTAATGTGCCTGAATGAGAGCTCATGCCAGAAGGAGAAAAAGTTATCAGCTCTGCCAGTTTCTTGTTGTTTCCTTTTGCTTGTGTTATTAAAACTCAATTCAATTCATGCTCTCTCTGCAGGAATATTTTAAAACTAAATAACCTAATCTGTAAAACTATGTAACTTTTTACATGCAAATAGCAATATTTCACAATTCTAGGAAATAGAGTGAATGAGAATGGGGGAGTCTGTGTTGCCACAAAGGAATATCTGAGGCTGGCTAATTTATAAACAAAAGAGGTCTGCTTGGCTCACAGTTCTACAGGCTATACAAGAAACACGGCTCCGGCATCTGCTTGGCTTCTGGTGAGGTCCTCATGCTGCTTCCACAAATAGGGAAAGTCAAGGGGAACCCATGTGTGCAGAGATCAGATGGTGAGAGCAAATCAAGAGAGCCAGATGGGGGAGATGCCAGGCTCTTTTTAATAACCAGTTCTCGGCTGGGCGTGGTGGCTCATGCCTGTAATCCCAGCACTTTGGGAGGCTGAAGTGGGTGAATCATGAGGTCAAGAGATTGAGACCACCCTAGCCAACATGGTGAAACCCGATCTCTACTAAAAATACAAAAATTAGCTGGGTGTGGTGATGCACGTCTGTAGTCCCAGCTACTCAGGAGGCTGAGGCGGGAGAATCACTTGAACCTGGAAGGCAGAGGTTGCCGTGAGCCAAGATTGTGCCACTGCACTCCAGCCTGGAGACAGAGCAAAACTCCATCTCAGAAAATAAAAATAAAATAACTAGTTCTCCTGGGAACGAAAAGTGAGAACTCACTTACTGCACCCACTCGCCCTACAGGGAGGGCATTAATCTCTTCATGAGGGATCCACTCCCATGACCCAAACACTTCCCATTAAGCCCCAACTCCAACATTACGATCAAATCACAACATGAGATTTGGAGAAGTCAAACATCCAAGTTATAGCAGGGGTCATTGTCAATCCCAACTCACTATGGAATTCTCACTCTTCCTAGGACACTTGGCATGCCAGTGAGGGTGTCTTTGTGTATCCATATAGTAAATATTAAAGTTGAACTCCTTTCACTTTTAAGAGAAAGAGATAACTGTTTTATTATTTTTTCCTCATACACCAGTAGATGATTTTACCCAAACCCTGGAACATCACATTCAGGAATGAGGAGGAATATCTCACCCCCACCTCCCCCTTTAGAGACCTGTGGTCTAATCCTTTGCTGGAAACTAATACTGACAAATGGCATTAAATGGCCACATAGGACCTCCCATAAGGGCTCCTGAAAGGTACATCCCCTTTGGTAAGTGGTAGGGAATCACTGTACCTTGGGTTTACAAAACTGGATTGAATGCAGGGGATATAAGTACACAAGGGAAATAAGTTTGGAAATGCTTAGCTATCTCTGGAGTTGGAAAGACGAGAACACAAGAAGAATGCGTAAAAAACAAACAAACAAAAAATAGCAGCAGACACCTAACATGGGTGATGAATATAACAGTTAGAGCTATGGTGCTTTGCTGAAAGCCAAAGTCTAGAAAAGCAAGTAAGATAAACTCATCACAAGCATCTTTTGAGTCCCTGAAGTTTCCTTTCCTGGGAAGATTTAATAGAAGAATATGGCAGTCACCCATCCTCTGGCATAACATCTATAAATGTGTTATTCTTCCATCCCCCACCCAAAACTCTTTCAAGGTGATCATTCAAATGCATATTTTTCTGCTTATTATAAAGTAATTTTTCAGTTCTTTTGTGTTTTGATAGATGTTTCCTGGTGTTTAGCTTCAGAATGTTTCCTTTTATGCATCTGAAACATTGTCATTTCTTGGAGACTCTAATGTGGCTTTAAAAAGAGAGGATCACTCTGTCCCCAACTGTCACCTGCTCTCCAAGGGAGAGCTCAACCCCAGGAAATTGGAAGGTACTGATTATTTAGCCTACCTTAGTTCAGCTTCGTTATCACTGTTATAACACCTTTGACTAGTTGCTGGGGTTAGGGTGATGGGGAAGAATATATATTGACAATGTTTCTTTTTAAGAGATCAAAACCTGTATTAGTTATAGTATTCCAAAAGGAAAAAACACATAATAAATTAATTGTTATAACCATAGCCTTTAATATCTTACAAAGTACTTGTACATCCTTTTCTCATTGAAGCCTACCTGCAGTTCTAGGTTGAGATTATTTTTATTTACCATTGAAAAACACTGCGGTCATGTGGCTTACCCAATTTACACAAACCTTGTTTCTAAGGTAAATATCACAGACATAGCAGGTCTCCTGTTCTGTGACATATGACAAAAAGAGACAAATAAAACATGTTTTTCCTTCCTTTTACTTCATGTTTTCACTACCTCCCTAACTCCATCTGGTCCGGGTTGAAGTAAGCTGACAGTCTTCATTTACTTTCTGCTTCTTTTGAGAAGACTCTTGAACAAAATTAAACCTCAGGGACAGGATAAGAAAATTGGGGGAAGGAGACAGGTTCATTGGAAGACATAAACAATGAAGATGATTGCCAATATGGGGACAGACAAGGTTAACTAGAAATCTATTTGGCTATAAAGCAGGAAAGATAGAGCCAGTATAGGAAGATCAGAAAAAAGACAGGAATCAGGAAAACTCCCAAATTTTCAGACCACGATTTCACCTTTTCATAGCATCTTAGGATGAAATGAACAGAAACCCTGTTTTAGTATGTTAGACTGTGTAAACTAGATGAGCCACATGTATTCTCTGGGCCTGTTTCTCTCTCTCCTAAACACACACACACACACAATTTAGGATGGCCAAATAAAATACCAGATACCCGGTTAAATATGAATATCATGCTAAAAGATAAATGATTTCTTAGCCTAAGTATGCCCCGGTTTCATATGAAATATATGAAATCTACTAAAAAATTGGTTTCTTTATCTGAAATTCAAGTTAATTTGGTGCCGTGTATTTTTATTTACTAGATCTGGCAACCAAAACCTAATGAAACTTGAGATCAACTTGCTGCCACTGAATATAACCCTATGGAGCTGAGGAAATCACTACTGCCCCCTGTTGGACTCGGTTGGAACAGTCATTTTTCTTGTTTTGAGACATGCATATAAGTTGCAAATAATTCTTAGTTTCTGTCTGTAGTTACTCAAAGTTTGTGCTTTAAATGCAGTTTCCACTCTGTAGATGCTGAAACAAGTTTTTCAAGTAGATCGGGTTTGGAATTTGTTCTCTCCTTCCCCAAATTCCAGAGATGCTCAACCCCTTCCACTACCACCAAGATAACTTCCTTTGCCAAACTAGCAAACATGTTCAGTTAAATCATAAATTGAACTTAACATCAATCTCCCATGGACACATTACACATTACGCATTACATATGCCATTAATGTGTACATATTACACATGACTTCCTTTTCCAAACTAGCAAACATGTCCAGTTAATGATAAATTGAACTTAATGTTGACCTCCCACGGACACATTACAAAGATGTAATAATCAATGTCATAATTTTCCCTACAAATCCTACTCATTGGGTGTGAGATCTATCACAAAAAGTTTGTAGAACCTCCCTTCCTGGGAGATGGTTAATTTGAGAGAGGTCATCTCAAATGGATCAAACTCAGGTGTATCAAATGGCAGGGAGGAAGAAATAGACGACTCCTCAGATTCCATCAATTACATTTTTATTTGTTATATCTCATTCTCTACTTTGCCAGGGAGAACATATGAAATTGGACTTGCAAAGATGGTGAACCATCTCTTCCAAAGAGTGTAGAGTGATACTCCCATCCCTGCATCTGACCATGAACCTGACCCTTTTTATAGCCCCCATAGTAAAAGCCAAAATAAAGTAAGATTGCTTTGTGTGCCCTTGAGGTGGTTTTGGTGCACAGAAAAAACCATTCAGCAGTCTAAATATTCCTATTGAGTGTATTAAATGTTAACTGTGAAAATATAAATCTCATCTTAAGTCTTTTCTTGAGGTGAAGGTCACTTAAGATTAGGCATTTTAAAGTGGACAATGTGGTGGCATTTAGTCCCAAACATTTCCATTGCTCCAAAGTAAAACTCCCTTCCCGTTAAACAGTCATTCCTCATTCCCACCTTCCCCCTCAACCTTGGCAATCACTAATCTGCTTGCTATCTCTATAAACTTGCCTATTCAGATACTTCACATAAATTGAATTATGTACTATATGGCCTTTTGTGGCTGGCTTCTTTCATGTAGCATAATATTTTGGAGGTTCATCCATGTTGTAGCATGTATCAGTACTTCATTTCTTTTATGGCTGAATGATATTTTCCTTAAGTTTTTTAGTTCAGCTTACAAAACTTATTATTCTATTTCATGGAATTAGCACATTTTGAATGATATCTTTTAAACTGACTGATTAATATTTAGTTCATTGACATAGTTAATTAAAACCCTTTAAAATTTCAAATAGTATATACACATTTAACATGTTCAATTTTCTTTAATCGACTTTTTAATTGAAGTATAACAGACATATAGAAAAGTACACAATTCCTCAGTGTGCAGTTGCATGAATTTTCACAAAATGAACATGCCTGTGTAGCTGCCAACCAGACCAAGTGGAAGAACATGACCAGCATTGCAGAGAGTCCCCCTGCCCCTTTGCATTTTCCTATGAAAGAACCATCTTTAAGTCCTGAATCTGTATGCTTTTCTGTGGAAGAAATGCTTAACAAATTATTGGCTAGCTGCTTGTCTACCTTAACAGAAATGGCTGCAGGCTGCCGAAGACACAACTCAGAAAGAAGCTACCTGTTGGTCTTGTGGCTTTTGGCCTCCCCTAACACCCACTCAGAACCCTCTGCCCGCAGATCCATCCCTTTGTGCTGAGTAGGTAGCACACATTGCCCTTTAGTGTGAAGGAAGGAATTGGAAATAGAAGAGAATGACACTATCTCAGTTATAACTGGGTTTATGCTGAAGATCCACTGCTAGTTGCTGTATATACATTTCCTACAGTTTTATGGGCAATTATTCCTTTTTATTTATTTATTTTTTTTTAGACGGAGTTTCACTCTTGTTGCCCAGGCTTGAGTGCAATGGCGCGATCTCAGCTCACTGCAACCTCCGCCATCCTGGGTTCAAGCAATTCTCCTGCCTCAGCCTCCCGAGTAGCTGGGATTACAGGGATGTGCCACCACGCCTGGCTAATTTTGTATTTTTAGTAGAGACGGGGTTTCTCCATGTTGATCAGGCTGGTCTCAAACTCCCAACCTCAGGTGATACACCTGCCTTGGCTTCCCAGAGAATCCTTTTTTATTTTTATTAAAAAAAAATTTTTTTTTGAGACGGAGTTTTGCCCTTGTTGCCTAGGCTGGAGTGCAATGGTGTGATCTTGGCTCACTGCAGCCTCCGCCTCCCAGGTTCAAGTGATTCTCCTGCCTCAGCTGCCTGAGTAGCTGGAATTACAGGTGCCTGCCACCACACCTGGCTAGTTTTTTGTATTTTTAGTAGAGACGGGGTTTCGCCATGTTGGCTAGCCTGTTCTTGAACTCCTGGCCTCAGGTGATCCGCCCTCTTTGATCCCCCAAAGTGCTGGGGTTACAGGCGTGAGCCACCTTGCTCCGCCTAATTAATCCTTTTGTTATGAAAACTCTTTAGGTATTTCCAGATGTAGACAGGGAAACTCAATGGACTTTAATGGCACATGCTCTCAAGGGGTCCCGTGGCCAGACCAGGTAAATAGCCCACTCTTAGAAAAGATGCCTTGAGAAGAATTATTTCTAGCCAGAACAGACTTTAATAGCATCAGCTAGATGAACAGAAAGCCCAGAGCTAAGGTAAATGCCGAAAGTAGTTAAGAGTTCTGGCGAGGAAAATAGTCTGGGGCCATACAGTACAGAGCTTCAAAAGCTAGGGCAGGAATGTGTTGTGAGGCAATCAGGAATCACAGGAGGTTTGTGAAGGGAAACCCATCAGGGGTGAATCACCCTCCTCTCCTATATCATTTTTATGTTCAGAGGGGCCTTCTGACATAAGGAGTAGGACTGATGAGTGAGTTTTCACACCTGTGACTTCTTGGGAGCGATGAATCTGTTCACAGAGATCTTTTATCCGCCTTTGTCTTCACCATGGAGTTGACCACCTACCTGGCCTTGTACTTCTTGAGTGATAATGGGCATGTGATCTGTAGCAACCATAATAATAGGTAACAGTATTTATAATGTGCCTGTCACTGTTCTAAGTAGTTTTTAATCTTTTTTATCTTCACAGCAACCCTCAAAGTCAGTATTATCATTATCCCCATTTTACAAATGAAGAAACTGAAGCACAGAGAGGTCAAGTAGTTCACCCAACGTCACCACTAGCCAGTAAGTGGCAGAAAAAGGATTCATAGCTAAGTGGCCTGACTCTAGAGCCTATATTCTTACCTTAATCTACTCTAGTCTAATTCTCAACCTTAAGATATTTTATCTACATCAAAGCTGCATTTAATGCTCAATCGTTTTTGCACATCTGTAGGCTGCTATTGCAAATGTGGGATGAGGTTTCGTTTTTTTTCTGTCCCTTCTCATCTGGGCCCTGGGAAATTGCTTAAAGGTAGAGCTGGTAGCGCTGTCTTCTGCTGCTCCTCACCTGAGCTCCAGAGGACAAAAATAGGGCAGCCTGCATCATTTCTTGCCCAGTTATTCAACACTTATTGATTGCCCATCTCAGGCAAAGCACTGAAAGGATTGAAGCTACGCATGACATAATCCTTGGCCTGGAGGCTCTTACACCTCATCTGGATCCAGGAGCATTTACAGGAGAAGAAGATGGACAGGCCAGGAGACCATTAAAAAGAGGAATACTCGGCCAGGCATGGTGGCTCACGTCTATAATTTCAGCACTTTGGGAAGCCAAGGTGAGTGGATCACCTGAGGTCAGGAGTTCGAGACCAGCCTGACCAACATGAAGAAACTCCATCTCTACTAAAAATACAAAAAATTAGCCAGGCGTGGTGGCGCATGCCTGTAATCCCAGCTACTCTGGAGGCTGAGGCAGAAGAATCGCTTGAACCTGGGAGGTGGAGGTTGCTGTGAGCCAAGATTGCACTGTTGCACTTCAGCCTGAGCAACAAGAGTGAAACTCCATCTCAAAAACAACAACAACAACAACAAAACAAAAACAAAAACAGGAATACTCACCTCCAGCCCAGTTTGGCTACATGCTTCATTTCTCTTACTCTATCCCTGAATCACTGGGGTGCTAGGAAAAGTGACCACTTTCATGCATCTCCTTTTCTACCTAAAAAATGTAGCTTCCTTGATTTTTTTTTTTTTTTGTGGGGGGGGATGGTTTGTTAGCATGAAAGTGGTTTAAGATCTAAGGCAAAATAACAAAGTGTTATTATCTGAGTACACAGCACACACTGCCCTTTCAAAACTATTGCCTGTAGACTTACTGCACAGAGCAAAGCCCTCTGGGAGCAAGCACTTACAACGAAAAATGGTTTATTGTCATAATGGAGTATTCAATTACTTGCTCTGATGAGAGGTGGAGGGGTTTCTAAATTCATTGTATTAATTTAGAGTTTGGGGGAGGGAAATAATTAAAAATGTAGGCCACCTATGTGTGCTACATAATGTGGATGATATAGTGTTGTTATAATGGAAATGTGATACATTTTATTTATACAGTCTCTAGCTACAAAGAGTGTATTAGGTATTTTGCAGTGGGGCTCGGAAGCCTAAAACAAACAAGATTAAAATCAGCAATAAAGCAGATTGGGAGAAGCCAGTGAAATTCGGCAATAAATTTGATGCAAAGCCAATGTGATATGCCAAAGGCCTTTTAGAATTTGCTGCAGGCTGATGATTATGTTTTCTTAGTTTAGTGATATGGGAGGATATAGAAGGTAGGGTTGATGACTGTGAAGGAGAGGTCAGCCAAGGAGCACTTCCTATCGCAGGAAGAACAATTCCGACTTTGTGGAGGAGAATAGAATGTTCACGGCCTAAAGGTTTTTGTGAAAACTGTGCCTGTGTGTGTGCGTGTGTTTGCGTGTGTGTGTGTTTAACTCTCCACAGTCACTCATTCCTGTGTGATTCATAAGTCTTATAGTCAGGAAATCCTTTCCCCATAACCCCATATCATTTTGTGGGGTTTCCCACTCATGTTCTCTTTTGTTTCTTCCAGTCCCATGCGCAGCCTTCAATCTTTTAGAACCTCTAGACTCCTGTAACAATTTCTCCTGGTATTCCTCATGTTCATATAGCACAGCATACTAGATAGAAATAAGGCCCAGGAGAGGAGAATGCAGACTTAATGGTCATATGGGGTTCACTGGGTCCAATCTCAGTGTAATAACACTTAGCAAAATTTATCTTAGAATTCTATGAAAATGGCAGCAAAGATTTGCTGAGAAAGGCTGCATGTACTGTCTATTTTTCTCCATGCACTTACATTAAACATACCCTAAAGCATATCTTCTAATGCCCTGGCAAAAACCCTTAACCCCTGTGTTGAGGAGAATGGTTCTGGTCTAGCTTGTGCCCTCCTTTATGTGTTCCATGTTGTTCTTGCTGCAAATGTAGATGCATCTGTCTGTCAAAGCATCAGTTCAAAGGACTGAATATTATGTATTTTCTTTTTCTTTCCTTTTCTTTTTTTTTTAGAGACTGAGTCTTGCTCTGTTGCCCAGGCTGGAGTGCAGTGGCACCATCTAAGCTCCTTGCAGCCTCCACCTCCCAGGCTCATCCAGTGAACCTCAGCATCCCAAGTAGCTGGGACTACAGGCACATGCTACCATGCCCAGCTAACTTTTGTATTTTTAGTAGAGATGGGGTTTCACCATGTTGGCCAGGCTGGTCTCAGACTCCTGACCTCAAGTGATCTGTCCACCTTGGCTTCCCAAAGTGCTGGGATTATAGGTGTGAGACACCACGCCCAGCCATATTATGTATTTTCTGTGGGAGATTTGCCTATGTGCTATGGATTCTAAGAATTAGTTGCTAGTTGCCTGCTCTACTTGTTAACATGAATGGGTGCATGGTGAGAAAGAAAGCTCCCCTCTCAGGGTCCTCAGAGCACACTGCATCCTTGGTCTTTTTAGTCTCTGTTCTTGCTTTAGCACAATGCGTGTTTAGTGCAATCCCAGGGCTGGTTAATCCTCTTTAGTGGGAAGTATTGCTCCCTGCCTGGCAGCTACACTAAAAGGTTGTACATTGAGCTACACCATTGCAATTTCTGGGTAACGGCATTAAGTATTCTCTTCCCCTCTATGCCAGTGACTCTAGGTGTTATTGTTTAAACACTTCATTTCTAAAACTGCGTAGTAACATCAGATTATAATCATGTACAATGCAGTTATTTGTTCCCACCTTGCTGGTGTGTTTCTACAGGGTGGACACTACTTTCACATTTCCTTAATTTTTCTCCATGTCTCCATATATATATATGGCAATGAGCCACATATATATTGTCATATATATGTATGTGTGTGTGTATATATACATATATATATATAGAGAGAGAGAGAGAGGAAGAGAGAGACAGCAATGAGCCAGACATGGAGAAAAAAGTGTATTTATTGAATAGCTTATATAAATTATATATATATGAAAAGAATATTTATTGGGCATTTTCTATATATATACACCATTTATATTTTTTCATTTTCTCATGTTTTCAGAAAGTTTTGAGACATAATTGTACATCTTTGTGGGGTTATAGAGTGTTATTTCACTACATGTATACAATGTGGAATGTTATTTCTATACATGTATACAGAGTGTTATTTCGATACGTGTATTCAATGTGTAATGATCAGATCAGGGTAACTAGCATATCTACCACATCGAGCAGTGATCATTTCTTTGTGTTTGGAACATTCAAAATTCTCTCCTTTAGCTATTTGAAAATATACAATAGGCCAGGTGCAGTGGCTCACAGTTGAAATCCCAGAACTTTGGGAGGTTGAGGTGGGAGGATCACTTGAAGATGGAATTCGAGACCAACCTGGGCAACATAGCGAGACCCCATCTCTACAAAAATTAGAAAACATTAGCCAGGTGTGGTGGCATGTGGCTGTAGACCCAACTACTCAGGAGGCTCAGGTGGGAGGATTGCTTGAACCCTGGAAGTTAAGGCTGCAGTGAGCCATGATTGTGCCACTGTATTCCAGCCTGGGTGACAGCTGGGTGACAGAGCAAGACCCTGTCTCAGAAAAAAAAAAAATTAGCCATGCATGGTGGCACATGCCTATAGTCCCAGCTACTCAGGAGGCTGAGGTGGAAGGATTGTTTGAGCCCAGGAGTTCCAAGCTTCAGTGAACTATGATCATATCACTGCACTCCAGCCTGTACAACAGGGTGAGACTCTGTCTCTTAAAAAAATTAACAAAAACAAAACAATAAATTAATAACTATAATCACTCTGCAGTGCTATAGAACACTGTAAGTCATTCGTCCTATCCAGCTTTAATTATGTATCTGTTAACCAACCTTTCCCTATCCACCTCTCCCCACTCCCCTTCCCAGACTGTAGTAACCACAGTTCTACTCTCTACTTCTATGAGCTCAACTTTCTTAGCTTCCACATATGAGTGAGAACATGGGGTATTTATCTTTCTGTGCCTGACTTATTTCATTCACTTAACATGATGTCCTGCAGGTTAATCCATCAACATCTTATTATGAAAATGCTCAAAGCTACTTACAGAAAAGTTGGAAGAGTAGAACAGAGAAAACTCGTATATGTTTATCTAGACATAGCAGTTGTTAATATTTGGCCACATTTGCTTTGTCTGTTCATATAAACCTTAGTTTTTTTCTAAAATATTTGAAAATAAGCTGCAGAAAACATGACATTTCATTTGTAAATATTTCAACACATATTTCCTAAAGATAAAAACAAAAAATATATAACCACAATATTGTAATGACACCTAAGAAAAAAATACAGTTCATATTTTAAATTCCATAATAACTAAGGAGGCTGGTAAGAGGATTGCTTCAGGGCTGGGCGCGGTGGCTCACACCTGTAATTCCAGCACTTTGGGAGGTCGAGGCGGGGGATCACGAGGTCAGGAGATTGAGACCATCCTGGCTAACACGGTGAAACCCCGTCTTCACTAAAAATACAAAAAATTAGCCGGGCAAGGTGGCAGGCACCTGTAGTCCCAGCTACTTGGGAGGCTGAGGCAGGAGAATGGCATGAACCCAGGAGGCAGAGCTTGCAGTGAGCTGAGGTCACGCCACTGCGCTCCAGCCTGGGTGACAGAGCGAGACTCCGTCCCCCCCAAAAAAAAAAAAAAAAGAAGATTGCTTCAGGCCAGGAGTTTGAGACTAGCCTGGGCAACGTAGTGAGACCTTGTCTCAAAATAAATAAATAAATAAAAATTCCATAGTCATCTCAAACATTTTAAAGAAATAGTTGTTGTTATTATTGCTTTTATAAAAATATAGGACTTTATAAATATTCATGAATTGCACGCTGGCAAATTATTATTTCTAAATTCAGACAATTGTTTTCATCCAGGAATGTGTGCTATCTTGTAAGATCTTCTAATATTTCAGGATAAGCTAGAAGTGCAGTTTTTCATGTTAAGTAACTTTGAACACATGTGGAAGAGTCATTCATTTACTGTTTCCGTCCCACGGTTCTTCTTGGTAGAATCTGTGATGATTATTGCTACCTACAAAGATGAGAGAGGGACTAGAGATAACAAGAATAGAACACATAGAACAGGATGAAGTCAACATATCAGACACTTGTTACTGGGAATAGCTAGGATTAGAACAAGGCTGACATTCTGGTGATATGCACTCATATAATTGCGCGATTGTTAATATCAAAATCCTATTTACTGTTGGCACATTATGGCATCAAAGCCTTAATTCCTGGCACCCCAGATGACCTCCAGGACCACGACTGAGATGTCTGTTCTAATTGGTCAGTATCTGTGTCATATTCTTAATTTTTTAGTTTTAAAAATATCCCTCCTGGATGAAAAAAAATGAAAACCTTGAATAGACACATTCAAGAGTACTCTGCCTGTTTCAGTTCTCCTGTCTATTAACAGGGATTATGGTTTTTAAAAATGGTTTTAGAATTTATATTTTACCAAGTCACTCATAGATTTAGGATTAAACAGTTTTTACTATTTAAGGTGTTAGGTCTTTCTGTTACTCATAATTTTCTGCATTTTCCGCGTTTTCCTTTTCATTATACTCATATGAATCTATCATATGTAAAAATTTCAGACATATCTATGTATAAATATCATATTTCCCCAAGGTAGAGCACATTTTCTACCTGTTTACTCCAGCCAAAGAACCCAGCATTCGGTGTTCAAATAAAAACCATATTTATTATTTTATAAATGTTGGCACTGAACAGATAACAGGTGGTAGTGACTGTTTCTTAAGAGTTGTGTGCATATCTGAGCATTTATTTACTTAATATTTTTGAAATTAAGCGTAAAAATTTCATAAACCTGTAAAGCTAAATAAATGTCATCTATTTTGCATTTACTCAGTACATACAAGTGTTTACAGAAGCGGTGTTTCTGAGCAGTTATTTACATAATCAAAGAATTTGATGAGATTTGGAGCAATAATTTCATTAAAGTTTAAAAAGTTTTAGAATGTGTAAAAGTGACTGAATGGTTACGTATGAATTCTGGGAACCTGCATCAGAAATGCCAATGAAACACTGGAAGAGTTTTTTCTTTTTTCTTTTTTTTTTGAAACTGACATGGGACATAGAATGCTGAAGAAAGAGAATGACTGGAAACGAAAAGAGAGGTTAACAAGCTGTCATCACCTTAGAACACAAATGTGAGCCCTGTGCAATTCAGGATATTAAGTGCCAAAAGGAAAACACCTTAAGTAAAAGCAAGAATATTGAAACTATTAGGTTCTGTCAGAAGAATGCATGTTATACTGCATAAATCTTGCTGTAATAATTTATTTATTATTTTTTGAGCAAATGTTAATTTATATGTTTCAAAATGTAAGAAAATGCACCCCTGGCCGGGCAGGTGGCTCATGTCTGTAATCCCAGCACTTTGGGAGGCCGAGGCTGGTAGATCACCTGAGGTCGGGAAGTCGAGACTAGCCTGACCAACAGGGAGAAACCCCATCTCTACTAAAAATGCAAAATTAGCCGGGCATGGTGGCACATGCCTGTAGTCCCAGCTACTTGGGAGGCTGAGGCAAGAGAATCCCTTGAACCTTGGCGGTGGAGGTTGCAGTGAGCCGAGACTGCGCCATTGCACTCCAGCCTGGGCAACAAGAGTGAAACTCCATCTCAAAAAGAAAAAAAAAAAAGAAAATGCACCCCTATCCCTCAGCCATGTGTTTTTTCCCAAGAGGCAAAAAAGATGATCATGTTGTCTATTTCTTATATTCTTACAAGAATATATAATTCATATAATGTATATACATGTAATACATCTATCTAATACATAATATATTCGGTGTATATATTCACATTCAGAAAAGTGAACAATATATTTGGCAATATATTGTTATCAACTACAGAAAAGTTAGCAAAATAAAATATGACCCCCACAAAGCACAAAATATAAAACACAAAAATAAATAAAGCAAAGTTAATATCTATGTAGCCAGCACCTAATCAAGAAAGAGAACATTACCAGCACTCCCCAATTTTTATCCTGTCTCTCCTACCTGGAAGTTAACCATTGTGTTGATATATAACAATATATTTTGCCTGTTTTTTTAATTTTATATAGATGAAATTATATAGTACACATTCTTTTGTGTATTTGTTCATTCCATTTTATTTTATTTTGTTTTATTTATTTTATTTTTGAGACACTGACTTGCTGTGTCACCCAGGCTGGAGTGCCATAGTGTGAACACAGCTCACTGTAGCCTCAACCTTCTAGGCTCAAGCTATCCTCCCACTTCCACCTCCCAAATAGCTGGGACCACAGGCACATACCACCACACCTGGCTAATTTTTAAAAAAATGTTTTTGTAGAGACAGGGTCTCGCCATGTTGCCCAGGCTGGTCTCAAACTCCTGGGCTCAAGCAATCCTTCTGCCTCAACCTCCCTAAGTGTTGGGATTATAGGTGTGAGCCACCATGCCCGACCTCATTTTATATTTTTGAGATTCATTCATGTTGTTTTCTGTAACGAAAGTTGGTTTCTTGTTCATTGCTCTAGTATTTTCTATTGTATGACTGTGGTACTATTTATACATTCTACTGTTTTGGGGCATTTCTCTTGCAATACCCAGCAATACTGCAAATATCTTTTTTTTTTTTTTTTTTTTTTTGAGATGGAGTCTCACTCTGTTGCCCAGGCTGGTGTGCAGTGGCACTGTCTTAGCTCACTGCAGCCTCCACCTCCTGGGTTCAAGCGATTCTTGTGCCTCAGCCTCCCAAGTAGCTGGGATTACAGTGATGGGCCACCATGCCTGGCTAAGGTTTGTATTTTTAGTAGAGACGGGTTTTCGCCATGTTACCCAGGCTGATCTCGAACTCCTGCCCTTAAGTGATCTGCCTGCCTCAGCCTCCCAAAGTCCTGGGATTATGGGTGTGCACCATGATGCCCTGCCACAAATGTCTTTTTTATGTTCCTTTGTGTACATGTACCCATGTATCTGGAGAAGAAGTATGTACACACACACACATACATATGTGTGTAAAATGTAAACAAGTTTTAATGTGTTATCACTCCCTCCACACACCATGGCTTTTCTTCACAAGGGCTTTTATTTTGTGAAGGACTAATAGAGGCAAATTGGTTTTGGGGAGCTCATTAAATTTTGGGGTAGCTGTTTTTCAACTATGTAGATAGATGTTTTTCAACTATATGGATAGCTGTTTTTCAACTATACCAACTCACCTTGATAATCTGTGTTCAATGGATGTTCATTTTAGTACTCTTCACATGATTTTTAAAAAGCACAAAATACTCAAATGTCAAAAAGTAGGAGGTTGGTAAAATAATGACATACCTGTTCAAAGCCATATTATTCAGCTATTTAAAAAAAACACAATTAGTAGTAGATTATGTAATGATACAGAAAGCTGTTTATTGTTTAAAATAAAGCAAGTAACAAGATAATATGTATTGGCGTATACATAAATGAAATCTTAGAATACAAAAAAATGTTAATAGTGGTTATGTATGAGTAGCAGGTAGTAGAATTATATGGGGTTATTTCATTCATTTTGTTGCTCCATGTTATATTTTTTCTATAATAAGCATTACTTTCATATTATTTTAAAAGTTACTCAGAAAAGTGGAGGCAGAGGCTCAATGATTTGTTGACTTGGACAGTGATGAACATCTGGGGAATTTGTGGTGCTATACCCCTTGCTGCCATGAGTATCTTTAATTTTCCGTCTCTGTATGACTCTCTAATGACTTTCTGGAATCTCACTTGATTTTTCTTTAATATCCTCTCATGTTCTCTCTCTCTCTCTCCCCTTTGTTCCTTGTCTGTCCTGGGTACTAAGGGAGCTAGGCGACTTTGCTGAGCAGCCATTGCTATAGGAGATATCCTGCATATCATGAGTCCACCAGTTGGTCCACCAATCCATGCAGAGCAGTTGAAATCATCTGCTAACTGGATTTCCCCTGTGATACCTCCCTAACCTCTGGATATCTATGGGACATTTGTTATAATGAATAAACTGATCTCTGTGGATGGCTGAAAATCCTCTCAGAGGAGTTAAACAGAAATGGTGGTCATGCTGTTGAAGCTAGTACCCGTTGCAATGTGAACTGTGATTTTAGCATAATTGAACTTCTTGATGTCTGGTACAACCTTGATGGGTTTTTTGTTTTGTTTTGTTTTGGTATCACTGATGAGTCAACTAAGGACGAAAATAGGCATCAAATAAGTATTAAGAGGCAGGCAGATCATGAGGTCAGGAGTTTGAGACCAGCTTGGCCAACATGGTGAAACCCCCGTCTCTACTAAAAATATAAAAATTAACCAGGCATGATGGCATGTGCCTATAATCCTAGTTACTCAGGAGGCTGAAGCAGGAAAAGTGCTTGAATCTGGGAAGCGGAGGTTACAGTGAGCCTAAATCACGCCACTGCCCTCTAGCCTGGGTGACAGAGCAAGACTCCATCTCCAAAAATAAAAATAAATAAACAAAAATAAATAAATTTCAAAAGTTTTCGTATTTTGGATAGTGTTTCATTCCACACTAAGTATCTATAAGTATTTTTACAGAATAAGTACATGGATTTTTGTATCATCTACAGTTTTATTCATATATGGGAAAAACGTAAACGTAACAGATGATTTTACTCCAGAGAGTATGAGAAATTTTGGATATGAAATTATGTTGCTGATTCTGTTTTAATATTCCTCCTAGTTTTATGTATTAAAATAAGTTTATGATCTATAAATCAGTCAAAAATGATTTCTATTTTTGTCATTGTTCCCAAAAGACAACTTAAGTTTGCATTCATTTGTCTAAACAGTGAAGTTTTTAAAAAATGTATAAAGGAAATACTGTGTTTAAGTCACTTACCATTAGTTTGACAACTGTGGTGACTTTTACCAGCCTCTGCGGTGTAATTTTCCTTAAAATGAAATGTTTCTTTTTGTTTTTTGTTTTTTTTGAGACTGAGTCTCGCTCTGTCACCCAGGCTAGAGTGCAGTGGCGCAGTCTCGGCTCACTGCAACCTCCGTCTCCTGGGTTCAAGTGATTCTCCTGCCTCAGCCTCCTGAGTAGCTGGGACCACAGGCACCCACCACCACGCCTGGCTAATTTTTGTATTTTTAGTAGAAATGGGGTTTCATCCTATTGGCCAGGCTGGTCTTGAACTCCTAACCTTGTAATCTGCCCACCTTGGCCCCCCAAGTGCTGGGATTACAGGCATGAGCCACCGAGCCTGGCCTAAAATGAAGTATTGTTCAAAGGTTCAGTCTTGGCCCCATTAGATATTAAAGTAGGATAGAGGATGCTACAATTCGACAAACACTGAGAGCCCTGCTCCATTGAAAGCATTGAGAGTATGAAAATGAATACAACAATGATTTTGTGTTCAAGTTTACAAATGAACTCAACTAAAGGGAACAAACACATCCTCTATAACAGTCATACTATCTTTTTTTTTTTTTTTATAGACTGAGTGTCTCTCTGTCGCACAAGCTGGAGTGCAGTGGCACTATCTTGGCTCACTGCAACCTCCACCTCCCGGGTTCAAGCGATTCTCATGCCTCAGGCACTCCATTAGCTGGGATTACAGGTGTGTGCCACCACCCCTGGCTAATTTTTGTATTTTTAGTAGCGCCTGAGTTTTGCTATGTTGACCAGGCTGGTCTCGAACTCCTGACCTCAGATGATCCACTTGCCCTGGCCTCCCAAAGTGCTGGGATTGCAGGCGTGAGCCACCGCATCCAGCCAACAGTCATATTATGTTGTCATACCAGTACTAGTCAAGAATTAAAAGAGTTGTGGTGTGTAAATGTGTGAGTGCTTAGGTGAGCTACTGAACTTTGGCCTTGAAGAATAAACAAAATTTTAACTGGATGAATTGAAAGAAACTTTTCTTAAAAATGAACCCAATGCTGAACATCCTATGTACATATCTTATTTTCTCCAAGTCTCTCAACAATGCTGAAGATAGATAGCCACATTTTAACAGATGTATATTCCGGGGCTCAGAGACATTTTAGGTTGAGCAAAAGTATGTAGGAAGAAGGGAAATATAAGAATCCTGGCTCACTTGGCACATGTTTAGAGACTGGGATACAATGGCAGAGTAATCAATAAAGAAGCTGAAAAGGTAGTTTGGAGCTGGTTCTCTAGTGAACAGTTTGTAAAACAATTATACGGGAAGTGGAGTCCTTGGAATTTTTTAAAGCTGGGCTAGAAGGATCAGATTCATGCTTCACTATATTCAGGAAGAAGTGTGATGGGTAGATTGGAATGAGAACCAATCTCTTTTTTATATAAGAAAAAGGGGTAACAACTGAGAAACCATTGCAGCAGTTGATAGAAGAGAAGATGAGGCCTAGTCAAGGCAATGGGAGTGGGAATGTGGAGAAGAAGATGAATTTAAGAACCACTGGCCAGGTGCCGTTGCTCACGCCTATAATCCCAGGACTTTGGGAGGCCGAGGCGGGTAGCTCACCTGATGTCAGGAGTTCGAGACCAGCCTGGCCAACATGGTGAAACCCCCATCTTTACTAAAAATACAAAATTAGTCGAGCGTGGTGGCCAGCACCTGTAATCCCAGCTACTTGGGAGGCTGGGGCAGGAGAATTGCTTGAACCCAGGAGGTGGAGGTTGCAGTGAGCCGAGAACACACCACTGTACTCCAGCCTGGGCAACAAGAGCAAAACTCCGTCTCAAAAAAAAAAAAAAAAAAAAACCCACTGTGCAAGTCAAACTGATGGAACTTGGTGACCAATTGAAAGATGACTTAATGGCCAGGTGTAGTGGCTTACGCCTGTAATCCCAGCACTTTGGGAGGCTGAGGTGGGCAGATCACGAGGTCAGGAGATCGAGACCATCCTGGCTAACATGGTGAAACCCCATCTGTACTAAAAATACAAAAAATTAGCTGGGCGTGGTGGCAGGTGCCTATAATCCCAGCTACTTGGGAGGCTGAGGCAGGAGAATGGCGTGAACCCGGGAGGTGGAGCTTACAGTGAGCCGAGATCGCACCACTGCACTCCAGCCTGGGTGACAGAGCGAGACTCAGTCTCAAAAAAAAAAAAAGAAAGATGACTTAATGGATCCTAACTTGGGGACTCAAAAGATTTTTCTTTTTAGGTAGAGTTTATAACATGAAAGAATCCATTTGATAGTATACAATTTGGTGACATTTAATACATTCACAATGGTATGCAACCATCAACTCTATTTAGTTCCAGAACATTTTCTTCTTGTGCACTCTATGCATTCAGTGTTTATTGAATGACAGAATTTGGGAGAGAAACTGGGGGACCATTGCAGCCTGAGCTCAATAGCAATCAGGGTTGCATCCCACAGAAATAAAAAACATTCCTCTTTCAATGAAGCTATCCTTAATTATGGAAAATAATATCCTTGACCAACTTCCTAAAACACTCAGAAACTCAAATGCAACATGAAGATTAAATCACAATTCCCCCGTTAGACAACATAGGCTGAACCAGGTATTGGGAATATGGACAAGAAAATTAACAGCCTATTGTAATCTACTTATAACATTTTCCTCCAAATAGAATATACTATGTGTATATGTTTGACTAAGCTTATATTTATTTAATTCAATGTAATTGAAAAAGCTAACATAAAATTTAATTCCTGAATAAAATAAAACAGTTGCTTTTTCTATGACGACAGAGTCATTGACTTTTCTCTTCGATTTATAATCTGTATCCCATACCTTGATTTACTCAGCATTGGCTAAAGCACATTTTTAATATCTTAGCTGAGCTGACTCATAAGCAGGCAATATTGATGGGGTCAGGGAAATAGCCCTTTTCCAGAGTTCTGGCCACATGGCTGATATTATGAGACACTTCATATTTTTTGTTTGTTTGTTTTCAAATCTCCTATGTCTGTGTTGGGTGTCCTATAGACACCCAAGCCTGGGCATTTTTTATGAATCTCAGGGAGCCACTCTGCTGCTGAGCTAGCCTCATTCACACATTTCATTTATCCACAATAATAAGAATATCAATACCTTGGATTTATATGGAGCCATTCATCCAAAAAGGTCAAAGCATTTTAATTTAATTGGATGTTCCCATGACTTTAAGAGCCCCTAGGTATATTTACAAATGTAATATTAGGAAATGGTCTGCCCTGGTTTAGAAAACATAAAACAAGACCTGCATATATACTGGTTTTAGCCAGGTATGGTGGCATGTGCTTGTAATCCCAGCTACTCAGGAGGCTGAGGCAGGAGAATCACTTGAACTTGGGAGGTGAAGGTTGCAGTGAGTCGAGATCGCGTCACTCCAGCCTGGGCAACAAGAGCAAAACTCCGTCTCAAAAAAAAATTAAATTAATTAATTAATTTAGGTGTCCTAATTTATTTATCACTTAATTGTATTTCCATTTTGTGATGAAAATAGGCCATTGTTTTTGACACTTATCCAATTCTCCTTTAAAGGAAGTACTTTTGTGTATTT